>NW_027466065.1:1987500-2122500 GCF_046127955.1 Nelusetta ayraudi
GAACCGGACTGTTTGTTCATGAAGCTGGATTTAGACTCGGCTGGCGGCAGGCAGAGCGACACAGTGCAGGCATTAGCGAGCCGTATTTTGGAGGCTCCTCTTTTAGTACAACAGCAGCACGCCGGTTCTTTTTTTGCAAAAGTACCGGTAGGCAAAAAATAAACAAAGAAAAAATAAAAAATTTAGGAAACTGATGAAAATGACAGAAAAACAGGGCAGGTTCTGGCACTCAGAGCGCCTGCTAGTGGCCTTTTCAGGTCACTTCCACCGCAGCCAAGGTCCTGGAGGAACTCGGGTTACGTTCGCCTTTCGACCACCGTTTGTTCACCTTTGGCGTGAAGATTTTGGAGTTGGACAGGAAGTGATGGCGGAACACTTTGATGATGAGGTCAAGCTCGCGCAGGTACTGCCGCTCCTCGGCGATCTCCAGCCGCACCAGGTCGTCGTACGTGAGCTCGCCGGAGGACGACGGCTCCTCCGTGCACTGGGACATCAGGCCGATGTCGTCCTCCTGGTCGAACATGTCCATCAGCACCTGCGGGCGGAACCAAAGGAGGAATTTGGAGGATTTTTTTTGGAACATATCTTTATTTTTATTTTTTTAGTCATACATCACAAATTCCAACTTTTCGAGATCCCCCACCCACCAAGTCGAGATTTAAAACAAAAAAAACAACAAACAACCACCGACACCCTCAAAACAACAACAGCCTCACCTTGTCTGCGCACATGGACACCTTGATGTCCTGCTGGCTGATCTCGTAGTGCCGTATGTTGCCCACGTAGTTGCCGGCTAGCTTCAGGATGTCCGCCGATATGTATTCCAGCACGGCCACGATGTACAGGGAGACGTGGTAGTCCACTTTATAACCCAGCACCTCCTGCGAGGGGAGAGGGGAGAGAGCACAACGCCGGGGCTGATCACCCGTCATTCCTTTTTCCTTTTAGAGCTAAATGACATCATCAGCGTTTCCCAGAAGATTGTGAAACTCTCTGGCACCGTGCGGAGAGCATGAGGACACAAGCTTTTGTTCGCTGGAGAGAAAACATTTGGGAGCTTCTGAAGACGGCGGCCGGACAGCCGGACGGACGGAGCCGCGGCCGGGGCTTCACCTTGAGCAGCGGGTGAATCTTGTCCACCGGGAGCAGCAGAGGGTTCCTCCTCTTGCGCTTCTCGATGGCTGACTGCGCGTCGGCGATGGCCCACTTGTCAATGGGGTGGGGGAAGGTCTTCTGGACCCGCTCCTGGGGAGGTCAGGAGAGAGAAGTGTCTCTCAGAAAAATGGAGAATCAATATTTAAAAAAAACAAAAAAAACAAGAACATTAACTTGAGGCAGTTGACGGTGGGTCAAGTCAGCAGCTTCCTGGCCATCAGTGCTGCATTCTTGGATGATGGGAGACTCGAGTCGCACATTTGAGGACTTGAGACTTGCTTGACAAACACTGATAAAAGACTCGACCTCACTTGAGACTTGACTTAGACTTGAGACAGAGGACTCGAATGGACTAGACTTTTTAAAATTAAATATTTGCATTTTTTTGCAAGTTTTTTTGTGATTACGTTTGAAAATGCGTTTTATTTTGAAACATAATCGGGTGATTTTACAGTTCAATGCACGCTGCACGCAGACCAACAGCGGTCAACAGATCAACAGATGGGCAGCAGCAACGGAGGCGGCTGGACCAAGAATAACTCAATTTGGGTTGAAGGATTATGTTGTCGATGACGCTCTGAAGAAGAGACCAGCGGTATGCAAGGTCTGCAGCTCAAAAATCAGTGACGCAACCACCACAACTTCCAACTTCACCTGTCGCGACAAAACCCACAAAGAAAGGTATGCTATGTGAACGCACCTTCTGAGCTGGCTGTTATGTCTGTCAGAAAGCCAACATTTGCTAATACTAACTTAACGTGGCTAGACAGCTAAGTAAGGTACTCAATGAAATGTCCAATAAAAGTGTCTTTAGCCAACTCGCGGGTCTGGCGGGTCAAATTGGTCAAACCTTACCTAGAAAGCTAACATTTGCTGATATAAATCAGGTTAAGTTTAAGATATGCATAACATCAACGTAACGTCATATGAAGTCATTTCCGTTTAATGTGGAACCTGGGGTAGGTGATCTGATTTTTCTATGACTTTTGCTTGACCTGAGCAATGACTTGACTTGACTTGCTTGATTCTCACAACAGTGACTTGGGAAATTGGTTGAGACTTGAGGGTTAAGACTTGCGACTTGCTTGCGACTTGCACATGTGTGACTTACTCCCACCTCTGGTTCTTGGATAATTCATTGCACCAGGGTGCTCGACTGGAGATCGACTTTCGTAAAAACAAAATTCGAAATGGAATTTTAAAAACGGGATGAGTGATACTGAAGTGAAGTCGTCCGTGTTCCTCACCTCCACATCCTGCACGGAGCGAGGCTGCGCCACGCACAGTATGTTGAGCAGCTGCAGGATCAGCTCCTCGATGTGCTGCAGGGCGTCCTCCTTCGCCAGGAGGTTGGGGTGCACCTGCTTCTGCACCTGAAACACACACAGCAGGACAGCAGGAGTCAGAGGGGAGCGGCAGCGGTTGGAGGGACGCGCCGCCTCCCATGGCTGTTGCATATTTACGACCGTCTCCTCCAAACCCTGCACACAACAAAACTGTGGCCAAAACCACAATATGCAAAACTGGAGTTCCACACCTGGCATGACGCTCGGCTCGGGTGCCGGCACCGGCGCTTGACGTCAGCGCAGCGAGTACAGACAATGTCTGAACTCCTCTGGCTCATAAAACAGGGTCGTCATTGGCCCTCGTTGCATGTTTTGGCACATGGCCTGCAAATTATACGCAATTACGGAGCCAGCTGCTGACCGTCCACGGTTTATCATAAACATGTCACTTTTTGTGTCCCTTTACAAGTGTGTGAAAACCCACAGGCAGGGACCGGGAACTCCACGCAAACAGTTTAACGCATGTCTGTGGTTGATTTTTGTTGTTGCAAATTCGTTCTTTATGGTTCATTTTTGTGTCTTGATGATGTCACAAATGTTGTTGCTAGTGAGGTGTGGAGGCGGAGCACCGCAAACCACCCCACACAGACGCACACCATCGGCAAACCGAGGGCCTTCCAAACTCCCTGAAATTTGTCGTCACGCAGGCCGTCGGTTGAGGTGCGAGTAAAGCACCTGGATGGGTTTGTGGTGGGAGGCAGGAGGGCAGGAGAGGGTGAGGGGGGCGGAGTTGGTGTGCGGATGAGACTGTGGGAGCCGCTGGAAAAGGGAAAGTGGTGGAAAGCACACACACACACACACACACACACACACACACACACACACACACACACACACACACACACACACACACACACACACACACACACACACACACACACACAAAAGCCAGGCCTGTTTGCGTGCCGGTGATGGAATTACCCTGGCGTACAGTAAAGCGGGGCATTATGATGACAAAACCGTTGCCCCCAGATGGAGGAATGCGAGAGAGGAGAGTGAAAAGGTCAGCGCAGACGGCCCCGGCGCTCGTGCATTCCTGCGCTCTGACGGAGCAGAGATGCGGCGGCAGCGCTCAGGATGTCCTCTCGCGTCTCCAGTACCGAGCCTCCTTCGCTCCGGAGAAACTTCCCAAAGAATTCCCAAAAACCGGAGCGGGGAGGGAAGGTTGCGGGAGAGAGGGAGGGAAGAAGGGAGGGAAGAGGCTGGAATTCAAACAGAACCAGGAGGAGGGGGGGTTGGCTTATAAAGGAATCCCACCTCTCCTGCTCCGACTCCTGAACTGAGCTTGTATGCTTTGAAGAGAGAGAGAGAGAGAGAGAGAGAGAGAGAGAGAGAGAGAGAGAGAACCTGGAAAACGTGAAGCTGCAGCTCAGTCACGTTTCCGCACGTCACTCCTGCTCCTAACACTCGCTCACAAGACCTGTCGCCTCCAAATAAGACAGGCAGAGACTCTGCCTGGGGAAAAAATAAAATTTTGTGTGTGTGTGTGTGTGTGTGTGTGTGTGTGTGTCAAAGGAGAAGTAGGTTATGACATGTGTCCTCTCAAACACAAATAAACCAAATTCCACAGGACACCAGGAGCTGTGAGTCACCAGACTGAAACTACAGGGGTTTCCCCGACTCCATTCACAGAATAGTTGCTTGGCTTCGCAGAGGCCCTCGTCAAGCTCACGCGTCCTGAGTGCGTGCGTGCGCGGCGTCGGCACGGGTAACGCAAACACACGCGACTTGGTATCATCTGAATGGAAAGCACGACAGCCGGTTCAGTATAAACACAAGAGAAATGCAGATTTTCTTCTCTCTCTCTCTCTCTCTCTCTCTCAGCGTGGCCACATCCTCAGTCTCAACTCCGTGTCAAACAGCAGCTTCAAGTGGCCCAAACTGTTCAATATTCTGTTCCTGATGGACTTGCCAAGGACTGAATTGTCACTTGGTGTCCATGTTTCAGCAGTGCTTACATTCCGTTCCAGGTTTTATACAAACTCACATAAACATGACCTCTTTTCTTTTTTCTTTTTTTTTTACACTTTAAATTCTACTCGACGAACCAACAGTAACATTATGTTTGTTGAAACCAATAAAAATTGTTTCACCTTTGAATCTTCCTTTAAATCAGACATGGGCAAACTACGGCCCAGGGGCCATATGTGGCCCAATGAGCATTTTAATCTGTTCCGCTCCACAGAAATTATATTAATAGTAAGTAAGTAAGTAAGTAAGCAAGCTGTATTTCATCCATTTTTTCAGTGTTTTCAGAGTCATTTCAATAAAGAGCTAAATACTGTGGGGCTTCAAAGACAGATTTTGTTGTAACTTTCGTTGTAACTAAAGATCCATGTTTTCTACATATCCCATAATATATTTTTTCTCTTATGATGTGGTTTACCAAAACACTCCATCCATCTGCTGCTGCTGCTCCTGACCCGTCTGTCAAATTCTAGAACCACATTGTGGCCCACCAGTCGTAAAGTTTGCCCACCCCTGGTTTGAGTGAAGCATCATTTCCCTCACTTCCATCACTGGTAGTTAAAAAAAGGACAATCTTGTCAAAACTTTTGGCTTAATGGACCCACGTGCATGAATAAGCAGCCAACACTGAAGGGAACACTGACAGGCCCACTTCCCGTCCACAGTGTAGGAAGAATTACATTTTCCTCAAATGGCTTCTGTCAATGTTTCCTCTCCACATCTTTAAGGATTAGCAAAGTCTCCTGGTTTTGGAATTAAATTTGACATCAGAAATGCAGAAATCATGAAACGATATCCCCCCCCCCCTCCCCTCCCTCTCCAAAGAAGGAACAAACACATGTGCTGCCGTTTGTCCCTCCCGGGCTTTGGTAGAAACATGGCCGACGACTCACCGTCACGGACTGAGAAACTGACTCATTTTGGGCAAAGACGACCAAAACAATGACTATGGTGAATTTGGCCAAACACACTAAAAGCGACCAGTGAGACTCTCTGGACTCCTGGACGCCACTCAGTCATCAGTCAATGAATGTCCCTCACTTTATCGCCAGTAGTGGCAGAATTGGCAGGTTTAGAACAATGAGGAGGAGCCGAGGAGGGTGGGGAGAGGGGGGGGGGGGGTGTCCGTTGCGTGGGGTAATAACAGATTACAAACTCCTCGTTATAATAAGAAGGGTGGAATTATTGTCAGGGGCCAGTAATTATGACTTATTGATGTCAGCTGAGAAAGAAATCTATTTGCCGCGCCTGCCATCCTGGGAGCAACCTCCTGTCGTGTGTGTGTGTGTGTGTGTGTGTGTGTGTGTGGGGGGGGGGGGGGGGGGGGGGTCTAAAGGCGAGCGAGGCCGAGCGCAGGTACGACTGCGGCTCGGTGTATTTACTGGAGCGCTGAAACTGGAGCCCGATACGGCTCACACCAGCCGGCAGAGTTACGCACGCACCGCTTATTACGCTGCTACTATCATTGGTGTCAGCTGTTGCCACTTTTCCTCCTCTGGTAGAAAGCGTCTTAAAATATCTCCAGCTATAAACCAACAATTCATCTTCTGTGATTGTCCCGATTTTCCCCCCCCCACGTGGCGTTTCCACTCTATTCTGCTCATTTATTAGGAAACTTGGATTTTTTATTTTTTATTTAAACGTGACATTCGACGTTTTGCAAGAAATTTCATCTAGATCAGTTTTCATAAGTTATTCAATGCTACTCATTGGCCAAAGTGGCGCGCTTGCGTTGCCGACCGACTATTTTACCAAAAACTGTGACGGGGACGTTTGACAGTTGTGCTTCGCGTGGACGTCGGCGCGAAGCGACCGCCCGTCACATTGATTCCATCCCCCCTGTGCCATGTCGAGGTGTTCAGTTTCATGGCTCAGCTCCATTAGGATGGTGAGGCCAACACACACAGGAAGTCCCAGCGCTACCTCACAACCCCCCCACCCCCCCCACCCCAATTCAGCCTAGTTTTCTAGGACCCCCCCCCCCAACACACACACACACACACACACACACACAGAGGACAGCAGACCATCGCAGTTGACTGAGACGTATTGATGCGCACGTGCACACGCACTCACACACACACTTCAGTTTCACCCATGAAGCCTTTCATAGGTGAAGATGTTAAACCAGACGTCGGAAACCTACTAAAAAAAGTGAGTGATAAGAGTCCCCGCTGATGTTTTTTCCTTCACCACCAGTCGTCACCGTGGCGAGCAGGAAGATTTCTCGAGAAAAAACCACCAGAAATCTTTGCTAAACTGGCAGAAGAATCTGCCGACGGACACATTCACATTCAACCCCCAACCCTTCTGATAAACAGCGTACCAAGTGTTTGCTGTTCAAACAAGGCAAAGGCATCAGCTTGAGCCAGAGGCAGTTACACACACGCACGGTGTGTTCATCTACAACACTGTGAACCTGCTCGGCTGGAGGCGGGTAGTGGTGGTGGTGGTGGTGGTGGGGAAGCAACAACAAAACATGCTGACGTCGTGAGAAACCAAAACGAAAGCAAGCCGGGTGGAAGGCAGCAGGTCAAAGCGAAAGTAAAGGAGGGAGAAAGAAAAGAAAAAAGAAAACTGATGGTTCAAGTGGGGGGAAAAAAGACACACACACACACACACACACACACACACACACACACACACACACACACACACACACACACACACACACACACACACACACACACACACCTCCTCCTCCTCTGAATGTCCACAACACAGGACGGGTTGTGGTGGGAGGCAAACCACAAAAAGAAGAAGTCACCCTGAGAACCACAGAGACGAGCAGGATTTGCTGATGGATAAAATCAAAATGTGGGGGAAAAAGGCAGAGCACAAAATTTGACTTTTGGACTGAACGTTACTTCAGAAGATACACACGTTTAGTGAAAAACACACACTCACAGTGGGTGTGAGTGTGGCGATGGTAATATGGAGGCAATAACAGAGGACGGCCCAAGTTATTACTGGGTTAACGTTTCTGATTCAATTATTATTCTCCAGGCTGTGTGTGTGTGTGTGTGTGTGTGTGTGTGTGTGTGTGTGTGTGTACGCTGCTACATCACAGGCTCAGGTTGCAGGTAATAAGGCTTCTGTGTATGTGTGTGTGTGTGTGCACACGTTTGTTTATCAGTGTGTGTGTTTGTGTGTATTAGTGTGTGTGTGTGTGTGTGTGTGTGGGTCTAGAAGTGGGGGGTGGGGCCTGTTATTATACCCGAGCATGTGTCACTGTTTGTGATTCATGCCATGACATCATCTGCCATTACGACCAGACTGTCTGGGGAACCACAGGGCAAGAGATCAGCCCCGAGACAGCAGGCACACACACACACACACAAACGCACACGCACACTCCTATCACACACACACGCACGAGGCAAAATGCTGTTGACACTCAGGACAAAGACTGAGACACATTAGTGTAGAGAAATGTTTAGACACACACAAAAAGGAACGCGGACGCAGCTGACGCACCGCTGCAGGTATCAACACACGCACATGCGCACACGCACACGTACGCACGCGCGCACGTCCCGACTTGCCGTGGCGTCACAAAGGCCACGGTGGCCGGTGGTCACGCCACCGTCGAGCGGCCACACTGCGACCCTGGAGTGACCCGACCCGACGACCCCTGCTGGCCTGCAGCCACCCAGCCTCCTCCTGAACCCTGCCTGAGGACACACACACACACACACACACACACACACACACACACACACACACACACACACACACACACACACACACACACACACACACACACACAGGACAGGAGGGCGGCTGGGGGACGGCGCTGCCCAGGTGACTCCTGGACCCTCGTTAGCAGGATGGATCTTTAGATGTCAGCTCTGTGAATGCAGACTGAACGCACTGTCGTTTACGCTCAGGCTTGAAAACGTGACTTTTTTTTTTTTAGGGCTGCAACTAACGATTATTTTTGTTGTCGACCAATCGATCGATTATTTTTTGGATTAGTCGTGATGATCTTCTTTATTTTCACCACCTATTTTTGGACTTCTGTTGAACCAAACTTGATAAATCTTCACACCTGTGTTACTGTTGTACTCAAATATCAAAATAATGACAGACAAAGCATTTATCTGAGACATGTTATATTTTTCAACGTAAAATAGGCATAGTAATTCACTACTGAAAGGTCGGATGCAATGTTTACCTTAAGCAGATTCCCTACAACTTAAATATCGAATTGATATGATCCAAATAACACAGCTGCTGAGTGACAGGTTGTCGACTGATCGTTGCAGCCCTGGTTCTGAACTTACAGGAGTTACTTACAGCCTTATTTCAAATCGTGAGAGCTTTTCTTTGCGTCATGGCCAGCGCTTCGGCAGCCTCGCAAGGTTAACTGGCAGAGAGTTGCATCTCTCGTCGGGTGAATAATAAGTCAGACTGAACCGTTTAAGTTGCAGATGTTGGTGCATTTACCTCCCAAAAGGACCAAATTAGGGCTGAAACCGTTCTTTACAAGATTACTGACCACTATTTGATCGCTGCAGCCTCGGGCCAAACCACCGCGAGAATCAAGCTTATCATTCTTTTCCAATGCAACTCAACTTGCACGACATTCGCATTGGACAGACTGCTTCCGGTCAGGCCATCCTGAACTGTGACTGGCTGACAACCTGAGCCGTCAGCCACCCAAAATAAATGACCAGGTGTGATGAGACTGCAACGAAGCCATTTGGACAGTAGCAGGATCATCGTTGAAGATGTGAAACTTGTCTGTCGGGTTAAACTGATAGAAATAACTGTCGTGTTACTATATACGTGAGACTTTCTGCAGGACGCCAACTACTGGAGGGTTTGGAAGCACGGCGACCTTTTCGAACCTTGAAGCCGTTTACTGGCCTGTAACTAGTGGAGACACGCTGACGCTGCGCTGCTTCTGCTGGTTGCCGGGAGTAAACGCAACAGCCTTGAGGCAAAAAGGGACAATGTTCACCCTTTTTTTTCCCCCCTGCACTTTGTTTTGCCATCCGAATATCAAGTTTAGAATAAGCACATCATAGCAGGGCTCAAAGTCGTCCAAAGACGCGCACCTTGTCCAGACGGTTGCACGACAACACGGCTTTTCCACAACTGCCGAGCCCCCCCACCCCCCCACCCTTAACCCATTAGTGCTCCGGAGTCTCGGGGAACGTAAACACACATAAAAGATCCTGAAAGGGCCTGGAAGGTTTTACAAGAGCCGTCTGAAAAAGAGAAAGCGGGGGGGGGGGGGGGGGGGGGGGGGGGGCGTCGCATCGCGTCGCGCACCTTCCAGCACGGAGACAGCGACGGCTTGGCGTGCAAAACTAATGGAACAACAAGGCGGCGGCAGAGAGGCGCCGACGGTGAAACACTGAAAGACTGCGGAGCGACGGGAACTCTGGGGTTTTGATGTGGCCCTCGGAAAACAGGCGGTGGAGCGTTTGGCCACGTGCAAATGAAGGGACGGACACAAAAAGCAAAGAGTCAGGCGGCAGGCACACTGAGAGATGAAAGGCAGAAGCAGAGATGACGCAAAGAAAGAGAAAGAGGTGGCCGGTCGACTCGAGAGGGGAACTCGCAGGGTTCAAAGCTGCTGACCGAGGAGACTGAAATCCTCAACGTTTCATATCCTTTAAGTTTCGATGAGCTTCGACAGAACCGGGGTTGCGTTTCTTCAGAAGAGGGAGGGAAACGTGCGAGCGTGAGCGCGGGCGGCTCTTTGCAAGAAACGCCGCCGCGCCGTCAAATGGGGAACGACAGACACGGACTCTCGGCCCATTTTACACACACTGTGTGTTCAATGAAGACAACATTCCAAATGAGGTTTTGACACGCACGGCAGCTGTGGGAATCTTGCTGTTAATCAGCGTTTTCTGTCGAAGCCATCCGTTTTCATTCCACCCCCCCCCACCCCCCTGAAAAACAAAAACAAACAAACAACCTCTCATCCCGTCCGCAAGAGATGAACTCATTTTTTCCACTTTTTTCCAATTGTCTTTCATATTTTCCCTCCCTCTTCTCTACATTGCAAATTGGAAGACGAGATTGCAAGGAAACGGCATGTTCGGGGTCATGAGCCGTCGACTCTCACTAGGACGATAACGTTGAACCGCGGTATGTGTCAGAAACTGCAGGGAAAAAACCACAGAAAATTTACTAGAATTACGGTTCTTCATTGCGTCAATCATTCCAGTAAGACGAGCATATTCCGTAACAACAACAACAACACGGCCGTTCACTCATTCTGCATTCAGGTTCAGGCGAGGATCGCTGCCCATTCACGCGTCGACGTCTCACTCAGAAATTATTTTAACCGGGTTAGCGTTGGAATATCGCCGCACTCGGAGTGACGCTGACCTAAATGCGATAGAAAATGTGGTAAAACTAGGCATCGCTTCTCAAAGCAGGATTGCAGGAACCTGGCTACGCACGGTTTTGAACGACTTATGAAGAGGACGCTGACAGATTTGGTGAATTCCTGCGAAAAACATTTTTGTGGAATCTTATCTGGGCCGGGGTCAAGAGTGTTGCTTGTGACCAATTAAAAATTG
Organism: Nelusetta ayraudi; assembly: GCF_046127955.1. NCBI lineage: Eukaryota > Metazoa > Chordata > Actinopteri > Tetraodontiformes > Monacanthidae > Nelusetta > Nelusetta ayraudi. The sequence goes on from NW_027466065.1 coordinate 1,998,515, forward strand.
TATGGGAAAAAGTTTGGGAACTGTGCGGGCCTTTTACTTTTTCGCTGGCTGATGAAATGTGAACATTTTAAAAATCCGGCGGAATAAAAAAAACAAGATGAAAAAATAATTACAGCAGGGGTGGGCAAACTACAGCCCGGGGGGCCAAATGCGGCCCGATAAGCTTTTTAATCCGGCCGCCAAACTTGTAGAAATGATCTTAATAGTGAGCCATAAAATAGCTGTATTTTATCCATTTTTTCAGTATTTCACTTTCAATTAAAAGAGTTCATTTAATTTTTTTTTATTTTTTATTTTTTTATAAAATAGCTAAATACCAAGGGACAGATATTTTTTTGTAACGTTTTTGTTCATTTTCAGTTGACATTAAAGCACATGTTTTCTACATATCGCGTGATTTTTAAAAAAAATTTTTTTTTTGAAGTGTGGGTCACCAAAAGACTCCATCCATCTGCTCCGGCCCCTCTGTCACATTTTAGAGTCCACTGTAGCCCACCAGTCAAAAACCTTGCCTACCCCTGAATTACAGTTAGGATAAACCAAACCCAGAAGTGACATCAGCGCAGGTTGTTTTGAAAAATGTCATCCAATCAGCACACAAAAGTGACGAACGTTTAACAACTTCTTCAAACGCAGCACAGTGCAGAGATATAATGGGGAACTGGGCTGAGAGAATTGGGGAATGAAGTCGATGTGGACGCTTTTAATTCGCAGATGACGGCAGTTTTAGCATTGCTGTGTATCCAGCGTGTATTTGGTGTGAGGTGTGCAGTTTATATTCCAGTGGCTCAAACGTTACAGGGGGGCACTTACTGTTTTGCCAGAATGAATAATGGCAAGTTTCTGATACGATGACTCCGACTAGAAAGTTGTTGAGTGGCCAAGAATGAAGCAAAAGTTTGTTGAAACAACGTGAAGCGACAATCCCCACATAAATGAATCACAGTAACGTGTTTTCAACGGCCGCGGCGAGCGTGTTTGGGACTTTGCGGTGGCGCTGAGTTTAGAAACACAAGCCAAACGGTTACCTTTCGTAAAGCTTGCACGAAGAGGCCTCTCCATTTGTGACTGTTCTCGTCACTCGAAAAGTCGTACGTCTGCTGGGGCTGCATTGCTGTAGCGGCTCCTGGCGTTGCCGTGATCCGGGCTGAACTGTCAGCATCGGCCCCGGATAGATAGTCCTTGTGGGTGGGTCAGTCCGGGGCAGGCACGGTGGGGTGGGAGGAAAAAAAAAAGTCCAAATGTCCTACCAGCAAATACGAAAATTGTCACTAAATTGCGCTGTCAACACGCTAGTGTTGGTCCACACGGCGTAAAAATGGCTTAAAAAGAAGCACATGTAGCTATAAAGTTGACTCGTTAGCTCGGTGGCTAGCCTGTCGCTGCTGCCGCTGCTGTAAACACGGGACAGCGGCTCACTGGGGAGCTACGGGCTAACAACAACGCTGCTAAGTGTCACACTTGCAGCTTGGCGATAGCGACAACAACTTACAACAGGCACATCAAATACGGCGTCAAGTCACGACATTGAAGCCCGGCTTGTCGCCGGCTAACCGCAGCTGCAAGCTACGTTTGGTTATTTGCTGTCTATAAACACCTGTAACGTTAGCGGGCTAGCGTTAGCCGAGCGGCTAACTGCTGCTACAGGCTGCTACCGCTGCTGCTGCCGCCCGCCGCCGCTGGCCTCAATGCGCTCCCGAGGTTTTTTTTTTTTTTTTTTTTTTACGTTGTGGCACACGACCCGTTCGGCTCCGAACAAGGCACACTTTCTCCGGCGCTGCTCGCTTCACATTCGGGCATCTTCTGTCTCTTTTGTTAAATCCCCGAGGTGATTGAGCGCTAAATCCAAAGTGAATCCCGGCGAACGGCGAGCAGTCGGAGGCATGTCCGAGAGCAGCTTGGGCAGCCGGAGAGCAGCTCGGGCTGTTTTTTGGTTGGCTCGGACAAGTCGAAGATGTTCGCACAAACTCCGCTGCCTGACTGTCTGCCGCTGCCGCTCCGTGTGCGCGTCCGCTTAGGCACGCACGCACGCTGCGTGGTTTCACATTTTATTGGACAGAAAGGGGGAGAAACCATGGCAGGACATTTCTATCTGGTTGTTTCATGTCATGGACACAAAACATAAAAAGAAAAAAAAAATCACGGTTAAACTTAGCCTTCGACTTACTGGCTTTAACGTGCAAGTGTTGACAAAAACACAGTTTTAACACTTTATAATTTGCTGATAAGCACGAGTACTCAGGTACGGCCGCGGGTTTTTTTTTTTTTTTTTTTTTTAATTATTAACAAAAACACTAAGAGACTGGTTTTGCATTTTTTTTTTTTTTTTTTTTAAATATTTCAATACAAATTTATTGCTGCGCTTAGGGTCACATACGTTTGTTTACTGCAACTCCGCCCTCTTGTGGACAAAGCGAGTATGTGCTCAACGTAGGAGGAAATTGGCAGCCTTATATAAAACGTAATATGCAAATACATTTTTTTATATCTTTTGTAATAGTTAAAATTGGTGAGTAAATTTTCAATCTAAATTAAAGTGCAGTAGGTTAAGATCCTGGACAACATATTGGTCTTTATAATTTCAATTCTTATTCAAGTCACACACCATATGCATAGATAGACATACATTGTATAAGATGCAATTTTGTGCAATGTCAGGATTTGCATGTTTCCCAGTCACCCAGCGTAACACACAACACCACAAAACAAGTACATTTAATATTCAAAAATATGTATTTTGTTGGCAAACAAAATTCACATTCATTTCTTCATCAACTGTTTTGAAGTAAAAACATGATTCATTTTCCAGGAACCGGAAATGTTCAGCGAAAGCAACATGTGAAGCGTTTAAAAGGGACAGCTTTACACAGACTCTTGTCGGTTTGTGTGAAATTAAGAATCCAAAACATCAAAAAATTTTGAGGTAAGACTAAGTAGTGTAAAATTAATCATTTTTACTCACAGAACTGTCCCAATCAGGTACATCCTAGTTGTGTTTAGATACTGGGCCTTATAATCAAACTCGAAATTAAGATTAAGCTTTTTTCTAATTCCATTTTCTTTAAATTAAAAGAAGCCAATGAAATAATTCTACATAAGAATAAAAACTTTGAAACGTTTCAAAGTACAGTCAAGTATCAAAGCTCAAAAAGTAAAAACGAAACAAAACCCAAGCACTTTGCTGTTAGACTGGCAGAAAATGAAAGTGATAATTGAATGACTCAAACGTTTTCGACTGAAGCAGAAACCTTCTGCTCACAGTTCACAGACTAGCAAACATGAAATAGTGGTTTTTAAATTCCCTGACAAAATAGTTTAATGAAAATGCAATGAACACAGGCAAAAGATTTGGTTTGAAAAATGGAAGATACACAGGTGTGTTTTAAGGCTGGCTCTTGATGTCCGAGTCCTCACGACGATGGGAGACACCGAGGTAGTAGCAGCAGCTCCAGGCGGTGGTCGCCACATCCCGCCGCAGGCTTTTTCTTTGGTTGTCCCCTCCGTCCCTAGAGGCTGAAGCGGCTCTCCACCTCGTCTGCGATCATCTCGCCGATGGCCAGGGAGGAGGTGGCGGCCGGCGAGGGAGCGTTGCGCACGTGAAGCACGCGACCGCCCACTTCCCCGACGCCGCCGTCAAACACAAAGTCGTCCACGAGGTTCCCGTCCCGGTCGAGGGCCTGAGCTCGAACCCCGGCGGGACCCCTGCAGGAGGAACAGCAACACTGGTTGACTCCACTGTCTGCACTCTCTGGCACTCTCTCCAGTAAGACCAGTGATGTTGGGAGTACTCCATAAAAGTAATCCAACCACTGATTACCGATTACTCCTTAAAAAGTAATCTAATTATTTTTTTGTTTTATAAGTAATCAATTACGAATTATTTTAGTTTAAAAAAAAAAAAGATATACAGTTGAGAGTGTCTTGTTTTCTGCACATAACGCACAACAAGCCACAATATTCTTTGATTCAGACGAGATGAACTCAAAATAGTGTTCGTATTTCCAGCTATCAAACACAACCGCTGTTTTTTTCTTTTGCTGCCGCCGTGCTTGCTTCGGTGCGTCGTCGCATATCAACGACGCTGTAAGCACGGCTGCATCATCAATCTGCGACATCGCTGTTTTCTGTTGTTTTTCTAAATTTGTGAAATTTTTTGGGATAATAAGAAATTTTTATCTTGCTAAAATACTGCAGAAAACGAATGGAATCATTACTTGATGAAGTAATTATCGTATAATTACCAGTTTTGCCAGAGTAATCATGTTACATTACTCTGTTACTAAAAAAGTAGTTTAATTACAGTAGTGGATTACTTAGTAATAGGTTGTTCACCAACGCTGCATAAGACACAGTAACACTGGGGGTGTCGGGGGGGTCGGGGGGGGGTCTGTTTGTATACCTGAGGACGTCACTCAGCGAGATCTCAGGGATGTACCTCTGCAGGAGTTTCACCTGCGCACCGATAAAAACCCCTCGGTACATCTCCCCCATTCCATAAGTGATGTTCTTCAACACCAGCTTCTGAAGGCCTCTGCAGGGCGGGAAAAGACCAGGATTAGACCATCAGTTGGAGAATAACTTTGAGAATAAATTTGCCAGCCATCATAAAGACATTCAGAGACACTTCTGCTTGTCATTATGGCCAGATAGGACAAGGGGGAAAAAAAAACAAACAGTCAAACTGAGATCATTTCATATCTGCGGGCCAAAAACTGAAGCCGCTGTTGCACCTGAATGAGAGAGCGTCGGCAAAGTCCTTCACGTTGAAGTCGTACACTCTGTAGCCCTCCCGCTTGAAGGCCAGGACGGCGTTGGGGCCGAGCCAAACGCTGCCGTCCATCCTCGGGGTGAAGTGAACTCCCAGGAACGGGAAGCGTGGGTCGGGAACCTACAGGAAAATTCCCAGAGTCACGATAAAGCATTGCGTCATTAAAAGAGAAGATGGAGAAGGAAGTTGCAGGAGATCAGGAGTACAGAAGGAGCAACTTACTACAAAAAAAATAAGGAATTAAGTCTTGATCATGAAAATAATTTGAGATGACACAAAATGCAAAAACTGAAAAGTAAAAAATGAATTCAAATGTTATTCGAAGATTATAAAGTACACTCAGCTCAAAGGGTTAAATGGTTGTTTTTCAGATTCTGGTGACTTTTTTGCGTAAGTCTGAACAGGAATCAGCAGTAATTTGACCTTTTTTTCCTCTTTGTTTTTTTTTAAGGTTTCATTCGGATAATATGAAAACCTTGAGCACGACTCTCACAGCATCTCCACTGTGTCACTCAGCATTGCTGTTCTTCAGACTCACAGGGTAAATGTTCCCTTTGACCAGATAGTGTTTCTCTGGCTTCAGCACCAAATAATCTCCTCGGAACGGGACGATGCGCGGCTCCCGACTGCAGCCGGATATCTGCGACAGTCGGTCAGAGTAAAGGCCCCCGCAGGTCAGCACGTAGCGGCACCGCACCTCGTTACCCTGGCGGAGTGACAGCACCGGTGAAACACACAACAGCCTAAAAAAACCACAACATCCACACGCTTTGATCCGCAGGTGTTTTACCTTCTTGTCTCTGATGGCGATCGGATATTTCATCCCTGCAAATTAAACGGGGGGGATTAAAAAGAAACAAAACATAACACTGGGTTAAACCAGGACTGGGCAAACAACAAATGTCTGATAATATCGGCCCGATATTAGCTTTTTTTTTGTAATATCTGTGCGTATCGTTATCGGTTTTTCCTCCGATAATGAAAACCCGATAACGCCGAGTATCGCCAAACGTGCATGAATAATCACGGCTGCTTGTGGGGGTGCAGGTCTTGTTTTTGCTCATGTTTAGCAATGGGATAAGGACTGAGTGTTTCTATACCTGCACTTTTGTTTCCTTTGTGTGCACTTTACCTTATTTCCCGTTCCTTGAGACAAAATGTCAAAAATAAATCTTGCACTTTTCCATAAGTTGAAACAGTGTTCTTATTTTCTACGGATGTTCTAAGAACATTCATTTGTGGAATGCATCTGGTTAGGCATCATAATAAAAGTAATGTGTTAATTCCACGACAAGAGCTAAGTGATGTGGCCTAAAAAATGGGGGAAAATGCCTGCATATATCGGTTGTTATCGGAATCGGAAATGAAGCGTTTGGACGATACCGGCTTATTGGATATCGGCAAAGTCAGTATCGGACATGCCTAGTTCACACAGTGTGGAGAGTCTCTTTTACCCTCTGCGCTCCCCTCTGGGCCCTCCTTCGCCATGGAGATGTCGTTGACCTCCGACTCGGTGACCACGGTGCCGCCGGCCTCCTCAAAGTCTTTGCCGTACTGGAGAGCGACCATCCTCCAGTCCACGATGCCGGTGTACGGCGAGTCCAGGGCCATGATGCCCTGCGGGGGAAGCAGACGCTGCAGACCTCAGGACGGACAGACAGACAGACCTCCTCTCCTGAGCTCCGGCGCGAGCCTCTAGACGGATGCTCTCACCCTGCAGAACGGCTCTCGCTCGCGGATGCCTTTGGCGTCGACGACGCTCAGGTCGCGGACGTTGTTCTTCAGGCCGCGCTCGTACAGGGCCTTCAGCCGGGGTATCTCCTCCTGCTCCACGGCCACGATGAGCTGCCAAGCAAAGGTGAAAAAACAGTGACAAGTGTTGCCGTTAAAAAGAGGGAAGACTGAGGAGTGAAATCAAATTAAAATAAATAAAAAAAAAAACAGTGGGTAAGGTAGGTAATGTTTTGAGATTGATATTCAACATTTAACATTAAAAGTTGATTACTGAAGTGATGGATAATGGTCAGAAAAGTGTGCTCAGTGTCAAAAAGGTATTATAGTAATAAATTGGTAGTAGTACAGTAATGAAAAGATATGAACATTATAATATATAAGCTATAATAAATGCAGAATAGACAGAATAACTTTATTTTTTTTAAAAATCAAGTTTTTAAAAAATGAGTGAGACCAGATAAACTTTGGAATAGAAATCGGTAGATAAACATTGGTTGATTTGATTAAACAGCTTATGATAAACTCTTCAGACAGGATTTTTTTATTTCAGTTTTATTCACAAGGCCACTGTTACCCACCTACAATAGTAACTTGATCACATGGAGGAATGCTGATTCTTATGGTTTGCACTCAAACGATTACCTGTTTTTGGGGAAAAGGGGTTCTGTCTACTCTGCTCCTTCGACTCACAATGTGTTGCAAAAAGACCGGAAATTGACTGAGCCCATTTCTTCGAATGCCTTCACATCCAGACAAAGTGCACCTGACACAACCTCCTTGTATTGTAAATGTTTTTTTATATTTGTACTCCAACTGTTGACTTTAAATTGCTGTAATTTTTAAGTTTTGCTGCCTCTTGGCCAGGACTCCCTTGGAAAAGAGGTCATTAATCTCAATGGGACTTTCCTGGTAAAATAAAGGTTAACTAAATAAAAAAAAGATAAGAAAATGAACACATACATGCACACACTATTCAGTCAGAATTTCTCATTTGCATTTTGCAGCACAGTTTAAAATAGGCGCAGGGCAAATGTCGTGTCGAGGTTCATCCCGACACTACTGACCTTCCCGCATTTCTTGTACGGCAGTCCTTTCTTGTCGCAGTACTCGTAGGCTAACGTTGCTCCTCGCACACACAGACGGGCCTTGAGGGAGCCGGGCGTGTAGTAGATCCCGCTGTGAATGACGCCACTGTTGTGGCCACTCTGGTGCACAGCTGGTGGGCCAGAAAAATGGACAAAAGAAATATATATGAATATATTAAAGTGTTTTCTGTGACTGCAAACATAATGTTTTCTCTGAAAATAGCACCATGTACTCATGTGACCAGGGAACAAAAACCACAACAAGAACTGCTCCGGGCTCAACCCACCCAGCTCCTTCTCCTTCTCCAGCAGGACGAAGCTGAGCGACGGGTGCCGCAGGATGAGCTCCCTGGCTGTGGCCAGGCCCACGATGCCGCCGCCCACCACGGCCACGTCATAGGTGCTGCGAGAGGAGAGGTGAGACAGGCGACAGACAGTTCAGATGACGAGCTGCTGATAACAAACAGGCGGCGGGTCGCTCAAAATGCCGAAATCAGCGCAGGACATTCAGGCCAGTGGTTCAACGTCCAACTGTTCAAGCAGCGAATGGACCTTTGAGACTAATCAACAGACTGAACTGGCTTCCAGTTTAACCTGTGGGCCGGTTTTGCACTGTGTGGTGTTGTGCTGAATCCATGTCAGGGTAAGAGAGAAAACTAGTGCACACATCAGTGCTGGATTTCACATGAGGGTTTTGCAAAGAGTTGGAAATGCTTGAGGCTGCTGCAGGAAGGTTCTGGATGTGTGTGTGCTTGGTACACTGGGGAGTCCAGATGTTGGCTTAATTTCACTCTTAAGAAACAGATCCATGAATGGGAAGTGCTTCAAAAGGGGTGGAGGGAAATCTGAGCGCAACAAAGCAAAAGTGTCTGGTAGCAACAACAGCATTTCAGTGTTGCAACAAACAGCAGGAAAAAGCTGCTCCGCATTCAGACGGAGTGGACCCTACCACCAGATTGTAGACATATGTGCAGCAGGGCGCCGCTTAAACATTTAATCGGTCTCACGATTGTTGGTGAAAAACACCTCCATATCTCCACTGCTTTCGCTGCGTGAGAGGTAAAACGGTTACTCTGCGCGAGTTGCAAAATCAACATTTTTCAGTTTACTTTAAGGTATGCCGATGAGGCGGGGGTGTTGTTACGTAATCTGCATGCAAGCAATGGTCCTGAAATGTAAATTCCAGACGGTGGAGGGACATGAGGGGAAGTAGTGTGGATCAGATGTCAAGATAGAAAACGTACATGAGATGCAACTTCCCGCCCTTAAATGTCCAAAAGACCTCAGAATGTAGGTTGAAGGTTCATATCAGACTTTACAGAGGGGCCTCACAAGGTGCAACCCCCGCTGCAGAGTTAGTGGGCAGCAAGTAATGTGAAACACATGTTGCATGCGTGCACGCCGGCATAGAGGTGCATTTCACACAAAGTACGACTTTGCATTCAAATCACGACTTAGAGGACGAGACGAACTAAGGAGACGGACAGGTGACTGCACGCATGACTGGAACAGGCATGTTTATGGAGACACAACTAGAGTGCCGTGTGTGTACAGAACGTCTTGGGGAAGGGTGTGTGGTTGAAGCTGTTACGCAATCTGGTTCTGGGTGAAGAAGCGTCCTTGGACGTGTTGGATTAATTAAGAAAAAGTTCTCTCTTTGACAGTGTGCAGACGCCACCTTGTCTCAGCATGGATACAAGTCAAAGTTAACCTGTTAACAAAGAAGACGCCCTTCTAGCTGGTCGAATGCACCTGTTAGACACCACAAATGCAGCAGATTGAGACTCTTCTGCTCAGTTTCGTCTCGTCCTTACCTGTGCAACTGCCTGACTGGAACGTCCTTCAGCAGTTTGGGTTGCGCTGCTCCGGCAACCCGAAAAAACGCGGCGCTTATTGTTCGAAACATCGTCCTGCTTCACTGCTGCTTCTTCATCCTACAACTGTCACGAGAAACCCCCCCTCCGACTTCACTAGGCACTTCCCCCTCCCCGTTGTGAGCCCCCACCCCCGGCGCAGAACTCCTGCATCGATGTATTATAAAACTAGACACCAATGCGGCGTCGAGCATTGATTCCAGTCTCTGACCAGTGGCCACGCGTGGTACTGCACGTAAAATTCCCTTCCGGTTTAAAAGAAATTCCTATTAAAAAAAAACACACAAAAAAACCTTAACAATTGAAAATGTCAGACACAAGTCTTTGATTATATAAGTCCTGTATATAGCTGTTTTCGAACGATGTTTTTTTTTGTTAAGCTGAGTAAATACGTTATAATACATGTGACGTCATCATGATGAGCGGAGACGTGAGAACGCAGGCGCGAGCACAAGTCAAGAACGCTACTGCGCATATTCCAAAGTACCATAAACAGGAAGTAAAGCGGAAGTCGGGCAATGAACTGATATTTGCGCGTTAAAGCGTTGTTTTTACGTCCCTTACGAATTGCCTAGGGTCAATTTTATTGTAAATACGCACACGCGATAGACGCGGTTTCACCTTTGATTTTCCCTTTACTCCGTCCCCTGACCAATAGGATTCCGCGTTTTGCCTGACGTCATAAGGTCGAGGACTCACTCTGGCAATGGACGCGGTTCGTATGTAAACAGTGAGTGTTCTCCTGTTGGAGGGCAGCAGGTGAGAAGTCCTGGGCGGCACGGCACCGGCATGTCGGGTCGGAGCAGACTGTTCATTTGACCGAGTGCTTTGTTTACGTTGCAGCGCAGAGATATGAGGATTTTGTCGAGGGCAGTGCAGTCAGCCGTGGCTCAGAGGGAGCGCGGCCGCAGACACTTCTGGGGCTGGCTCAATGCAGTCTTTAACAAGTGAGACAACGTTATCCTCACGCGATGACGTGACGTCACGTGATCATTCACACGCCTCACATCAGTGTAGTAGTTTACATGCAGTTTACTGCACCCCATGTTGAGGAAGTTCCGTCTTTTTTGGTTATCGCGATATATAGTTGAACACATCAATTATAAATACTGGGATGGGTTCTTATTTGGTTTGCATGAATATTAAAATTTTAATTTAGCCTTAGCTCCTATAGATTGTCTATGCAAAAACATAATCCTATTCTCATTGTATGAGTCAGTCATTATCATCATTAGAAATACATTTAAGTGAGTGACAGTGAGAGGATCCCCTGGAAAAAGTCTCACGTTCAACCCGTTTCCCCCAACTCAGGGTGGACTACGAGAGGATCAAGGCTGTGGGCCCGGACCGAGCTGCAGCAGAGTGGCTGCTGCGGTGTGGTGCCAAGGTGAGGTTTGAGGGTTTCGAGCGCTGGCATCACGACTACAACGCGCTGCCAACGGGGCCGCTGGGAAGATACAAGATCCAGGGGATTGATGCTACCGAGTCCTGCATCATGTACCGAGGATTTGACCACCTCGGTCAGTGTTACAGTGTGGACAGTATCACATTCTCCCTCATTTCCATCAACCCGACTCACACTTTCACTGCCTTTTTTACCCATCAAGTTAACTAAGAATGGTAAAGCTCAACATCTTATACACACCCCATAGCCTGGTAGTATTTTTTTTTATGCTGGATTAACATATGAATCTAAGTTTCAGTATCTGAAATATCGCTACAATTTGATTTGACTTTTATTTCAGAATCTGCATCATAAAAATGTGAGAAAACTTTTAAAATCTTTCAGTCTCATGTTTTCTCAAAGTCTGAAATAATAACTTGGCCTCAACTGAAGTGCTTCTTTCATGTAACCTGCAAGTAACTGACAAGTGGTATAAATTTTTCAACAACTGTGCCGACGTTTGTTTCACCCCTGCAGTTGACCTGCAAGTGATTCCTCCCGGTGGAACTTAACAGGCCAGTTGATAGTGAAGGTGCATCACTGTGTCACTGATAGTCCAGAAGTGACGCAAGTGAGCGGCGTGTTTCGTTTACACGGAACACAAAGATCAACATCTGTGACCTGGATAGCTGCTGCACTCTGAACCCAAACTATTATCGCCAATTATGATACGTCACATTATCCTCTCTCTCTCCTCTCTCCCCCCACCCCCCCTTCTCCAGATGGTTTGAAACATTTGGAGGAAATCAAGTTCAACAAGTGCATCTACATCGAGGACATGTGCCTGGAGAGGCTGAGCTCCATCGAGAGCCTGCAGGAGACTTTGTACATGATGGAGTTGGTGTCGTGCGGAAACGTGACGGACAAAGGCATCATTGCGCTGCACAGACTCAGGTGACTCTTGCTTGTTATTAAAACTGTCTCCAAGTGGCCAAAAAAAAAAAAAAAAAAGACAAATATTTAACTGCTGTCACGATTAAATGCGGCAGGAACCTGGAGTATCTGTTCCTCAGCGATCTGCCAGGCATCGCGGACAAACAGAAGACGGTGGAGAGGCTGCAGACGGCGCTGCCACGGCTGGACCTCACACTGGACCTGGACTGACTGGAATTAACTGCCTGCAGTTTAAGACTCTAATCCTCCAGGAGAGTAGGAAGGGCCTGGGATCCTCCAGCATGTTTTTCTTTCCATCACAGTGTACGTCTATAGTTCTTAGTTAAATGTTTTTACAGCAGCAGCAAGGTCTGACTTTAGAAAAGCCGCTTACGAGAAACAATAAAGCGCTTTGTGTTGTTGAAACATTTTTTTTTTTCATGACAGAAAATTCTTTGCTTATTTAGACATGTTAAAGACCCCATATTCCCAAGGACTACAGTGGAGCAACCTCACATTACTGATTATTTATATAACAAAAAAAAAAAGTTTAAAATGCTAGTTTTCCTGCTAAAACGGATTCTGTGTTGGACCTTCCACATGTTGAGGAGGAGGTGAAAAACAAGGTGGTCTGAGAGGGCGGAGCCAACGCCTGGCCAGTGGTGTTGTGACCAACCAGGGGAGGGGTTTCGCTTCCCCTTTGTGATGTCACAAAGGACTGGAGAACTCTGTGTTTTAGCTGCAAAAGTAGTAAAAGATGGATTCTTCCTTTCTGGGAAGTGTAGTGATAGAGACGACACATTGAAAACACACAGTAAGAAAACATTGGTAGTGTTAAGTTTTGCATATGGGGCATTTAAAGCGATAACTCCTTATGTGCAACAGGAAATGTAAATGAAGACTTTACGAGGATTTGGGCGTCCTTCTTTGCAGGCAAATTTGGCGTTTTGTGCAACCCTGTTTAAACATCTTGAAGCACCAGAGTTCCAGAGATGAAGTGAACAGTGGGCAAATCTCACTGCTCCACGTGTCCGCGTGGATCTTCCTGCACTCTTAAAGGCCAATAAATATTTTCTAAGATGATGTAAACGAGTAGAACGCTGTGCCTTTTACAGTTTCACTGACTAGACAAATTTCTAACGTCATGTCGCTCTTAACAAGGTCATCGTGGTATAAAAACTAGCTTTGGCAAACAGGGCAAGGCAGGACATGACGGTTTTACCTCCGGTCTACTCGGCAGCTACGGGGCAGAGCAGCGCATTGCTCTTTGTCTTCGCACACATGCACGTGAATTAGAGTCAACATACACAGAACAGCCTGTCGACCAACAGTGCATAGACTAAAGTGGTTCCATCCTCTGGAATCTGTAAAAACTTATACATATATATAGGTATATATGTATGTAACAAGGTGCTGCTCCATCTTCCTGAGAGTTTCAGAACACAGCGACTCAGCAGGTGACTTTAAATGTTGGGCAGGTGGTAGTTGAACTTGCGCAGGTTGTAGTACCGCTTGTTGTCCACCACTGGGAAGACGGTGCTGCTGGTCAGCTGTGGCAAATACTGCAAGGAGGCAAATATGAATAGTATAATAATAAAAAGTACAGAACAATTGAAGTTCAGGAGAAAATATGACTGAAACAAGTGGTGCTGAATCTTAACATGACAGAATTGATGTCTTTCTCGTCTTGAATTTAAATTTGCCACTTCCTGTTTACGGCTAAAGGAACAAATTTTCTTTGTCAGAATTGACCGTTTCCTTTAAACACTTTAAGCATCACAGTCTTAATGCAATGTGCTGTAGATAAATAAAAGTTCATTTAATTTTTTTTTTTTTTCACAATTACCTTAAGATTCATTTAGTTGGGTTTGTAAGACTTTTGCAAGTTGTTGGTTTTGTTTTGTATTCTTTTCTGGAATGCGTTTCAGGTTCAATCGCTTCATACCAGGAATCATATTGCCCTTATTTTTAAACAGGGACACCCATTCGGGCTTTGTGTGACTATAAACGCACACTGGGCTATGACAGGCCTTTCTCTCTGACTTCTCACAGTGTGTGCTGCGCCAGGAGAGGACTTTACCCCTGGTGGAAGGTGTTTGCGAGGGAATCTGCTCCTCTTGTTGCGCTCCTGCTGCTCTCTGGAGCTGCTCTCGCTCTTGTGTCGGAGGCTGTCGAAGTACGGCTGCTGGAGGAGCTGCTCGCAGGTCAGCCGCTCGGCCGGGTCCATCCTCAGGCAGCCCTGCGCCAGGTGAGAGAAACGGCTACTTACTTCCTGTCACTTACAAGAAAAAACCTAAAAAAAACATCCTCCCTGGCAACCCTGTGCCATGCTAAAAAGATGAAATGTCAGAGTTTTACCAAACCCACGCCTGAAGGTTTAATTTGTGCTAATATGAATGTGTTGTATTACATGTTTTAATTGTCATTTTTGGTTTTTACATCTCATTTTTTTCAAGATGTGAGCTGACAGATCTCACCTTCATGAGACCGAGAGCTTGATGGGACAGATTTGGGTATTTCTCTTCCAAAGGCTCCTAAAGAACAGAAACAAATACAATTCCGTTTTTCTTTTTTGGTGGGGGTTGTTTTCACATTTAACATGTAGACAAGGAGAGGTGGGAAGTTTGTCTCACCATTTGCTGAGGCTCAGGGATGGAAACGCCACAGAAGAACTGGTTGTTGCTGAAGACCTGCTGGTGTCGAGGGGTCAGGTCTCCTGCAGTGGGTGGCAAACATCAGGGCAACAACTTTCATTAAGACTGTGACTATACCAAAGTTAGGTGTTATTATTATTTGTTTAATAATGGATTTTTTTTTCCTTGAGCAATACTTTTGTGATAATTATTTGACAACTGTTTGGACATTTATTTGATTATGTATTTTATTTGATTAGTTTTCTAAAGGCGTTTGTAACTTCAAAATTCAGAAATTTGGAAATTATTATCACATTATCACCATGTTTATGACCTCAATCCTAATTTTTGCAATAGTCCTAAAAAAAACATCTAACTGATATTCAATACATTCTGTCTGCAAACATGACCCACATTTGTTTGCCTTGTCTGCAAAAAAAAGAAGAAGAAAAAGACACCCTTCAGAATGGTGTCACGCCGGCCATTTCCTGTATACACTGGCCCTCACCCAGCGTCCTCCTGATCTGGTACAGCTGGTCCATGTCCGACTTGCCCGGCCACAGCGGGATCCCTGACAGCAGCTCAGCAAACACGCAGCCGATGGCCCAGACGTCCACCGGCGGGCCGTACTGGGTGTCTCCCACCAGCAGCTCGGGGGCCCGGTACCAGCGTGTGGCCACGTAGTCCGTGTAGTAGTCACATGGTCCAGCTGAAGGCAGAGTGGACAGTATGGGGTGAGCAGGATGAGATGGAATACGTGGTGTGTATTCAAATGTACAGTTTCTTTTTTCAATCAATGGCAAAAAACACGTGTATTTTGGTTTTGTGCAAACAGATACAACACATTTCTGTGATGTCCAGTTTTTCAGAGAGTTATTATAATAGCTAAAAGAAAAAAAAATATATATGCTCCAAACTCTTTTTTTAATTGACTCTACCTTTTAATAAGGATCAACCTAATCTTAAACATGCATCTCCCCCCCCCCACCCCAGTCTGTTTCTGTAACTTTTCTGAATTACTTGTCTGAAAAGTCCGAGTCTGCAAGCTAAACAACACAACGTGTACCAGCAGCGTCCACCAGGTGGCTGCCAGCAGTGCAATGCTAAAACTCACTGAGAATCCTGGCAAAGCCGAAGTCACACAACTTGATGACCTGGTGTTTGGTGATGAGGATGTTCTCCGGCTTGACGTCTCGGTGAATGCACTGCACCAGGAGAACAGACCAAATAGAAATAAGCAGGGGGGGGGGGGGGGGGAATAATTTCCACTGAGACAAAGTGGGACTGCCCCCCCACACCCCCTGGATGTTGTCGCTCTGCTCAAGCCGCTACTATTTGTTGCGTCTCTGTGACACTTTAACTGCTGGTCAGCCAGGCGGTAGGAATTCTTGTAAAAGAAGAGAAAAGAGGGGCTGTAAAGCAGACGGCCGAGTGGGAGCTGGAGGAGGCAGGGGGGGAGGGAGGGAGGGAGGAGACCGCAGGAATTCCAAAAACAAAGCCGAGCGGTTGCAGCGGGACAGGAGCGGTCACTCACGTTCTGCTTGTGGCAGAAGTTCACAGCCTGGAGCGTCTGCCACGTTATGCTTCTGGCGAGGTGCTCGGGAACACTGTGGCCCAGGAAGGGGGGGGGGGAAATGGGACAAACAGACAGAGTAGATCGGTACACGCGCTGATGGTCGGAGAAACTTTAAAAAGGAACGTCGAGCTGTCAATCAAGTCGTCGAAATGAGGACGGAGAGGAGACTGTAGGAGCAATCAAAAAGAAAAAAATCAAGAGTTTGTCAGCTCCTCCACAAAAATCATCTGAGATTTCAACCCTGAAATGTTACTCATCCACCTTTAAAAAAGCTCAAACTCGATGCATTTCTTTGTGCTACGTATCCAACGAGCTTCCTTGATAGCCGTGACAAAAACAGGAAGTAACAACAACAAGCCGCCCTCAGAAAAAAAAGTGCAGAAGAAGACGGTCGACATGGAGAGGTTGTAAACAACGGCTGCTGCTCCAGGGTTTAACGAGCAGGCTGCGGCAGTGGCAGTTTTGTCTGTGTCCACATACGAAGAGTAACACCGAGGACTTTCACACCTTCACATTCAATGCTGGCCTTTACCAACAGGAAGGCCCGAGCTGTTGGGACCTGGCTGCTCCCGATTTTCCAAACGCTTTTTACTGGCTGTTTACAAGATGGCAACAGGAACCGTGTCCAACAGATTGGCCACACACAATGAGAATAAAACACTCATTCATTTTAAAAACTTTTTTTTTTTGTTGCAAGTTTGAAACAATGTATCCTTAAAAAGTAGAGCAGGTAGCTCAAAAGGCTGCACATAATACCAGGCTGCTTTTTCTTGCACTTTTCAAGATTTTATCACGCAAAGATCACTAGAGAGGAAATAATACATCATTTTTGTGCCTCTCAGCCCAACTCGAGACTCTGATGTCCAACACTGAGGCCTTTTGTGTGGCTCGGACACCTTCATCTGTCAGCGTTACGGGGGAAACGGCCAAATCGGGACCCTGTGACGGGCAATTAACAACAATCTCCGCCTCCTCTGCCCACTTTTGTTCCGTCCTCTTTGGAGGCCGCAGTGTCCAGGAGGCGGCGGGCCAGCGCCAGACAGCAAAAACACTCCGTATAAAATGTAGCTCCGCCGCCTAAAGAGTCCCCGACAGCTCTCCCCCACCACCCGCAGCAAAGCATTCTGGGAGAGCATCACTGTAAACATTCCGCAGGGCAGCGGGTCAGCTGCCCCGGAGACGGCGCTGGGCAAAGCGCTCGGCGCGGTGCCGCATAGGTGCAACGTGGAGATAATAGAAGGTAAACAGCTCCGTGTTTAATCCAGACGGCGCTCGCGCAGATTTATGCTCCCATTATCTCTGTACTGTACACTCAGCTGTGTGCTCGCTTCATAGAATTCAGAATCAACTACTGCAGGAGACGTTTATCCTCATTACCCCCCGCTGTGAACGCATGTTTCTTGGGCTTCATGCCTCTCTCCACTCAGAAGACACAGACGAACACTTTAAGGCTGTTTTCAGAATAAACTCATGATTTCATTTCTGTGCTACACCTCCTTTCTGGGCGACTGACATCTTGGCTCTTTTTATACGTTTGATTTGCTTGTCTGATTTGTTTTGTTTTCCCCTTATTCTATAAAAAAAAAAAAACTGCGGTAGTTTTTAAATGATCTGCAAGGTCAGCTATTGATCCGTTTAAGAAGAACCCTTTATTTGGACGTCCACAAGACAGGGGACAGCAGTTTTGCCACTGATCTGGACTCTAAAAATCTGCCTGGACTCTGTCACATCGCTGGTTCATCGTTGGCTGTTGCTGCTTTGGTTCTGTAGTGATTTTGCTGCGATGAATTTGGATGACCCCAGGCTGCTGTAAAAAATATCTTAATCTATCAGTAAACCTCCAAGAAATGACTCTGATCCCCCACTGCTTTGCTTTATTTCAACTGGGAGTTAATTTAATCAACAACTGCGAACGAGGCATTGAGTATTAACTGTCAGGGAAGACCAGGAGACATCTGCACAACTGACATTCGACAACAAAACACAACTCACCCCTTGGGGTGGCGGTCCAGCTCGGTGAGCACCGTGTGGTCGCAGTACTCAAACACCAGGTGGAGCTTCCGTTTGCGGCGGAACACCTCCATCAGGTTCACCAGGTTGGCGTGTTTGAGTTGCTGCAAAAAAAAAAACCGAGAGGGCGAAAACACACAAATAAAACCAGAGGGCAAACAAGAGCCGGGGTGTTTTGTCCGGAGACTTGGAGCAGAGCGCCTCGGCAGCTGCCCAGCACTTGTTGGTTCTTATCAAACAGATGGTAATAAAGCGGCTGCTCTCCCTGACAACATGATCCCATCCTCTCCTATTTATGAGCTCCCGCTGACACCTCCGCAACCCCACCCACCGCATGACTAATTAAACCGGCAATAATTACACAGCATCTTTGATAATTCCGCAACGTTAAACAGAGGAGAGAAGGAATCAAATCACTGTGCGAATAAAAACAAAGCGGCTAAAGAAAGGGAACCGGACTGTCCAGTGGCGGCTTCTTCTGTTTGTCTTCCGTTATTGAGACGTCTCTGAGATTGAGTCGTCTTGCATTGACACTATGAAGCTGCAGCAGCTGGGAAGACTGTCACAAATGGAGCGGCTGGATAAATCATCCATAGCTAAGAACTCTGTTTAAAAAGTTGGTTAACCAACTAAAACTAAACAAAAAATATCAATACTTTGAGTTAAATCACTCTTTGTTCATTCACTTATTGATTTGCGGGCATCGCTTTAGCTCATCTGGCCAGGTGGGGCAGCAATGATTCACGTGCAAACAGGCCAACGATGCCAAGCTGAGAGCTTTGACTGCGGGAGTCTGCAGCTGCTTTCTTTCACTACGAGCCACCGAGCGTCTGCAGCTATAAAAACCGACTTCCCCTCCGTCCCGTCTGCAGGATTAGCTGCACCACCTCCCTCCTGCCAGCTGCGCGGCCTCCAAGAGGAGGCGGTGGAAAACAAGACATGAACGGTATCACTTTGTGTCCAAGGTTTTAATGTCGGTTATAATTTTGCATCTCTTGAGTATTAAAAAACAAAACAAAAAAACATTACCACTAGAATGCATTGATTTGAAAAAAAAAACAAAAAAACACAGACTATCTATGTTTAGAATGCAAAGGTTGAGATTAGCTTTATTTTAATAGCACAATCACTTAAGATATACAACACATGGACTCCTAAATAAATTTCTAATCAACCCCAGTTTGATCTGCCTCCTAACTAACTGGAGTTTCACTTTATCAGGGCGTCAAAGTATGGAAAACAACATCTGTCTGCGATGAAAGAAAAATACCAACAATTCATATTCCGTGGTTGTACCTTCAGCATCCTGACCTCCCTCAGTGCAATCTTTCTGATGATGGGATCGTCCTCTGACTCCACAAACTTCTTGATGGCGACAATCTGTCCCGTGTCTCTGTTTCTGCACTTGAACACGACACCGTACGAGCCCTCCCCGATCTTCCCAATCTTCTCGTACTTCTCCATTTTCCGACTGGGTCGGAAGAAACGCAGAGGAGGTGTAAAATCACTTCGATTGCCAGCAAGGATTTGGTGCCTATGTATAAAGAAAGAAGGGCAGGAAAGGGGAGACAGTTACCCAGCAGGTGGACAAAGAAGAAAAGGACAGTGGATTTTTCATCAGAGCTGTGATGGATACTCCAGATGGAATCAACAACAATAAAACAGTTTCTTTAATCGTTTTTAGACTAATTGCCAAAAGAGCCCCCCAAATAATCAATTCCCAACCCAAGTAAACTTTAAGCCAAGCTCCTCATGCATTTAGACCAATTAAAAATAACCTGTACACCTGTCTCCTGACAGACTGCTGAAGAAAACATTTGCAATTCAAAGTGTGTTAGGCCGTTTCCCTGAGGGGCTTCTGAGGGAAAACACACACACACACACACACACACACACACACACACACACACACACACACACACACACACACACCAGCCTGGGGAATAAAATCACTGCTGCTCATGTAAACAGACATACAAGGAGACGAATAAACAACAACAAAACATCTAAATTAAAAGGAACAATGCTATTTTTTTTTATTAACAGGACTTTAATGATCCTGATGGAAAATAAAGTTCTAAAATTTTCAAACATTTTTAAAATACATAAATATATATAGGTGAGTAAAACGAGGGACTTCCGGTTTGATTTTTAGCGCGACACCAACCTTTAGCTCGCAGATGTTGTTCAGCGAGGAGCTTCGGCACCGCGAGGTGGATGTTCACAGCTCGACTGTCCCTGCACAGCCGTCAGCATGAAGCTTTCATTCATCAGCTCACAGATACACTCTCATCCGGCGGACTCTTTCAAAATAAAAGACAAGGGAAGCGTCACTTCCGCTAAAAAAAAAAAGGGAATTTGAGCCGATGAAGTCATCGAGCGAGGGTTCTCCTCTACTTCGTCTTGCTACAAACATGTGAATTACTTTTTTTTTTTATTTACTTAAATGAAAGTCACATTCCCACTTGTAAGATATGAAATTATACCTACACAAACGCGAACATGACAACATTGCACGTAAAATGCCAAAATAAACGTTCCCCCCGCAACAGCCTTGTTCAGAAAAACCTTACACATACGTTAGCTTAGCATAAAGGCAATAGGTTCGCTTTCTTTGGAGCAAATCAATGTCATATTTCAAAAATAATAATAATAATAATAAAAAAAAAGTATATAATTGATGTATTTTCATTACTATACAATTGACCGTGTAGGAATCAAAGCTGAGGATGACGTTCATGCTGCAGACAGGTTATTTGTAAATGACAGACAACTGATCAATTTTCTGGATTTAGGTTAATGCGTCGCCAGGATAAATCTCACTTTAAAACTACTGATGCAATGAATACCACAGCTGCCTCACATCACTGTGCACACGAGTGGCAACCAAACGAGTCATCCTGTTGCACTGAGACCAATTAGTGCAGGGGTTGGAAGTCACCCGACTGGCACACTAAATAGACAAATGATGGAAAGTAATCCTCATCTCTGCGCTCACCTGAGACTCTGATGAGGTGGGGGAAACAACTCTTTCAAAACAACTATGAAATAAAAACAACAAACCAGTCTTATGTTACAGCTTTTTTTTAATTACAAAAAACAGCATACATTAAACATTTTGCCAAGGGAATGCAAAGATGTTAAGAAAACCTAGCAGAGTCCCTCATTTTGTCATTTTATTTATTTTAAATACAAAAAATTTACAAAAGTGCTTACATGGTGCAAATAATGAGAAGTAAAAGGTCTATAAAAGAGGAGATTAAAGGACAAAAAAAATGTACATTATATCCACTTTCTAACGCAGCAGAGCGGGAGAGGTGACTATATTACAGAGCGTTAAAATGACCCAAAGCGTTGGAGAAAAACAACAAAACTGTTTACTAGGTAGTTAATCCTCACACAGCATGACCTCGCCGTCACTGCCTGCCAGGGTCTGTGAATCAAACCCACCCTGTCCTTAACGAGGGAGTTAATAAATATTGCTTAAATATCCCACAATGCTTTGGGGTTTCTGTTTAGACTGATTAATTTTGACCTACAGGGATGGTAGGAATAACAACAATAACAATAATGATTAAAAAAAAAAAAAAAAAAAAACTCTGCAAAAAGCCATAGTTTTTCCCACCAGCAGAGATGATGAGCGACACATTACAGATAATAACAATAATCTCCCACTGTTTGCTAACACAATCACAAATACCTTGTGTTGCTTAATGGCACTTCTGTGGTAACACCTTGAGTAACTCGGTTGTAACTCAGTCCACAGTACAGAAAAGTCAGAAATAAAAAAACATTTGAGTGACAGCTTGAGATTTGACCAGTTTCGCTGACTGTCGATCGATCACACACGGGGCAAAGTGTGATGCTGGTGTTAAGGCTACTTGACGAGTCACTCACTTTTTCTTTTCTTTTTTTTTTCTACATTTCTGACCCGTCGATCCCGTCATCAGTAACGGTCTCGGCTCTCTCCCAAACCCGAGGCATTGAGGGCGCCTCTTCCACACTGATATGCGTGCGAGGCTCAGTAACTGTTCTCGTGACCTGCCAGGATGTAGAGGTTGCTCAGGGCTGTGGGGTTGTCGGTGGGTCGGCTCTCCAGCACCACCACCCTGCAGAGGACGAAACCAAATGAAACTGTCGCCATCAGGGACTCCAAACAAACAAGCAAACATCGAGGACAACACAGGAGATAGCTCAATGTTGAATCGTGTGTGTACACACACACACATATACATAGAGAGGGCAGAGCCAACACCTGGTAAGAGTGGTGTGGTCATGTCCCCTTGTGCCCTCTGTGACATCACAAAGGGTCCATTCCCACCACGCTACCCTTTCCCGGAAAAAGGATGGTGTCAAACGTGTCATTTGGACAGTCGATGATCAAGCGTGCGTCTTCTTGTGCAGGCAAGCTGTGGCTGGAGCGTCAGATGAAATTACAGCAGTGCGCAGTAATACACAGAAACACCCGGTTGGTAGTGAGTGGGTGGAGGTCAATAAATCATGGCGGGAAGAGTGGCAGGACAGGAGCAGGGAGAAAGTGAATCCCTAACTTGTGCACAAATGACCAGATCGTTTGTTTATCTTTTATCTTTTTAAGTTTCTGTCTTGGGTCTGTGAGTGTGTTTGGTGAGGAGGGCAGAAGGGGGAAGGGTGATGATCAGAGGGAGCGACAGATCAGCTGAAATCACAGAGGGCGACCAGAGGCAGCGGGAGACTCAGCAGGCCAGCGGGCCGCCCTCCCGGTTTCCAGGTGACAACACCTGGGGGAGAGCAGCTGTAATCACACTGGCTGGGCGACGGCAGATTGACACTGACGGAGGGACGGACATACTAATGGACGGCAGGGAGCTGGTCAGCTTCCCCGCAGCTCATCAGGCTCAGAGAGTTCAGTAAAAAAGGCTGAAAATAGAAGCACCAACCTGTCGGATCCAAGGAGGCGGAAGACGCGGCTAGGATCGCAGATCTCCTGGGTCACCTGGGAACACACACACACACACACACACACACACACACACACACACACACACACACACACACACACACACACACACACACACACACACACACACACACACACACACACACACACCGAGTCGGACGTCAAACACTGAGAGTCCTGATTGAGAAAAAGCCTTCATAATATTTCCACTCATGAGAACAGGTGCGTGGGAATGACTCTGTTCTTAATCGACAATGAATCCATAATCGATTAATTGTTAACATCCCTAGTTCCCGCACAGAGTGAGTGCCAGAGGAACAGAAAAGCTGCAAACAGTGTGTGTCTGTGCGACTGAGAAGAAAACAGCGAACTACCACTTTGCTGTTTTAGCGGGAGGCGGTAAACAGAGGGCTAAATACGCTCTCCAGAGGGTTTCCACCATAGAAATAACCGACAGCGCGAGGCTGAGACGAAACGTGAGCGCTGAGAGCACGTACAGCGTGGCCTTTCAGGAGCCGTCAATCAAGCGGTGGTTCTGTGTGGGGAGCCTGTTGACACTGGGGCCGCTTATTGTGTCTTCAGCAACAGTCTGTCTGTCTGGAGGCGGCTGGGTTTAATCCCCAGCCGCTCCGTGTTCCCGGGGACGAGCCTGGAGCTGCGCTGATGTAGCCCGACACTCGCTCATCACCCTCCCTCCTCCCTCCCCTCTTCACTCCCCCCTCCCCCCTGACAAAAACACTCCATCACATGTTGACACGCGTGTAAAACTTGTCGACAGATGCGAGACGGCCATTGTGCGACACCTGTTGGGTGTAAGTCCTCGGGCCCGGGGTGAGATCCGATCTGTCGGCCGCTAAAAGAGAACAAGGTCTCGGGTGATCGACCCGCCGAGACCGGCATGGGTCAGCGGCCCCGCCCCCTTTCAATGCCGCCGCTATTAAAAGCAGTCATAACGAGAGAGAGGGGGCTGAATTATTTAGCGGCGCTCTGCGTCGCGTGACGGGTCTCGATTATGACGGAGCATGAATTTTGCATGGCGGCCGGCGTTTTAAAATGTGTGTGTGTGGGGTGGGGTGGGCTGGGGGGGTCCGGGGCGTCACCGCAGCCTCGCTATTGTCCGGGTGGAGGCTTTCATAAAAAGGCGACGCTTCGCCTCGCTGCCATCGCTCAAAACATTTGGCCTGCTGATGACGGCGCCGCCGGACAAATTCATTACCGCGATGCGACGCGAGGACGTCCTGTCAGGCGTCAGCCGAGGTCTAATCCTGGGATCACCTGCAGAGTGTGTGTGTGTGTGTGTGTGTGTGTGTGTGTGTGTGTGTGTGTGTGCAAGTTTGTCAGCCGATACGACAACGAACCAATACGCGCTCGGACGTAGCGCCAACGTGATTTCTGTTGTTTTTACCTCGTTGGACTTGAAGCTCTTTCCCTGCATGCCGTGCTTCCAGAAGGCCAGGACGCTGTCCTGAAGGCACACTGGGCGGGAGGAAACGGCAAGTTGATGAAAAGTTGGGAGAAAAAAAAGACAATGGTTTTCCGATGTTTGTCACGTTTAAAAGTCACAGAATCACAACTGTTGCACGCGGACATAAAATACTGCAGAGGAATTCGATCTGTATATTTTAAATCTGTCATATAATGTGGATACTAATGGCAGTATATATTACTTATCTATTTGCTATATTTATATATTTTATATAATGTGTATATACTGTACATTTGTATTTAATTCACTGCTAATCGCTCTGGTGGATGCTAACTGCATTTTGTTTGTGTCATGTGCAATGACAATAAAGCCTGAATCTACTCTAAAACTGTCCTCAAACTCACCAACGGATTCAATGCAGAAGTCAAAACTGAGCTCCGACGCCAGCTTCTTGTTGGACTTCAGTTTGCCCTGCAGATTGACAATCTTCAAATTTTCTGCAGAGGGGGAGAGAGAGAGAGAGAGAGAGAGAGAGAGAGAGAGAAAACAATATATAGTAAAATTGCATCGGCTGAACAAAAAGCTCATTTTGACAAACCAACAGAATGCAGGTGAAATGCTGCTACTCACGGTCCAAACACACCAACACCGTGTCTCTCTCCAGCTGGGTGACGTGAATCGCATCAACCTGCTGATTCCCTGCAGCAAGACGACAACGACAGTCACCTCCCACGTCCGCGTGACAACACAACTGGCAATGACTAGCGTGGACTTGACTCGCGGCTGACGGAATCTCATCCCAAACTGGCTTCCACCGCCAGACACTTACGCGCTCCCATCTCGGTGAACCAGGAGGAGCAGGAGTTGAGGTTGATGGTCTCGAAGCGCGCCACCTGGCTGGGCTCCGAGCCCTGGCTGATGGCCACGCACACCAGGGGGTACTCCTGCTCCGGCACCACCAGCATCTCAAACACCTTGAGGGGGCTGGGCAGCGGGAAGTCAAAGTGCTGCAACGGGAAGAGGAGCCAGAGTCAACGACCTCCACCTGCGCAATGCTGGATTCCGGCAGTGGTGTCCGCCAGGTTGAATTCTGAACGACCCAGTATTGCCTTTAAAATCAACATGCAGATTCATACTGTACATAACACAAACTGTACAAAGGTTAAACTCTGTCCCCCTTTAAATAAAGTTCCCCGTCCAGTCCGGCGCAACATTTTACCCGTTGCTTCATTTGAGTCCAAACCATCTGAAATGCCGTTTGTTTTTTCAGCCCTCCCGCTTCCCCTCGTACTTGAGGGAAGTGTTTACTCGGACGGCCCGGGAACTGACCTTGATGAGCATGAACCTCTGCATGGGCTCATACCACTGCAGCAGCACGATGCCAGACTGCAGCGCTCCGCACAGGTACTTGTGGCCCGTGTAGGGGTTCCTCACTGTCCGCCGCCAGGAGAGAGGACAGAGGTTCAGTTATCGACGGGTTACATGCACACGTGTTTTTTTAAGTTTTTTTTTAGAAACATTGCGAAAGTGAATGTTGCCCAATATACGCCATAGAAAAGCAGCCTTGTTGTCTTTGAGCTTGACCTAGTTTACCTGCAGGGCCCCGAGATGTTCCTACTGACAGAACATGACGGAAGGGCGAGTAAACAGAGAGAGTGGTTTGCGTGTGTGTGCGTGTGCGTGTGTGTGGTGGGGTGGAGGCCTCTCACCGATGCAGCACTTGTGGCAGCCCTTTGTGTCGGGGATCTTAGTCGTCAAGGCAAACCTCCTGAGGAGAGCAAACAGAGGAACACAGAGAGCAGCCGTGAGTCGAGTCTGTACGAAGGCCGATGACGCCACACACACACAGACACACACATAGACACACAGACCTGGGCAGGATTCTGTCAGGGAAGCGGTGCGTCTGGAACTGGGCGGCCAGGCCGGGCTTCCTCAGCTGCTCGAACAGGCCGATGAGGTTGTGTGAATACAGCTGGAAGGTTTTCCCTGCAGCCACAACACGGCGATCAGCGACGGCGGCAATTAAAACGAGACTTTTTTACTCAATGTGCGCAAATGGGAACCTTCATTCTATTTTTTTTTCCTCTCTTTTTTAAAACAGAATCTCTGCATCTGTCGCTCTCATGAAGCTGGGGTTTGGTTTTGCTTTTTTGTTTCAAACACGACGGGAGGTTAGATGTGCCGCGGCGGTAAAGAAACAAAACAAACAGAAGTGTGGCGATGATGTGAGGCATGATTACCTTCTGATGAAGCCGGTTAGTAGAATATCAAATCAAGCCAGGCGAGAGGAGGATGGAGAGAGTCGAAGGGAGGAGAAGAGAAGGAGAGGTTGAGTTTATCCAAGGGCAAAAAAACAACAAAAAAAACAAAACAACAACTGGCTGGGGAGAAAAGCCTGCAGTCCCGTCCTCAACTTTTGACACCCAGGCATGGCCAAACTATGGCCCGGGGGCCATATGCGGCCCGTTCCGTTTATTCAATCCGGCCCGCCGAACTTAAAGTAATTATGAAAGTAATATTAATAGTAAGTAAATCATAAAATTGCTGTATTTCACTGAACTTTCTCAGTCATTTCAATAAAGAGCTAAATGCAGTGGGGCTTCAAAGACGTATTTTGTTCATTTTCAACTGACATTAAAGCTCATGCTTTCTACAAATCCCGTGATATATTTTTCCCTCCTATATGTGGGTCACCAAAACACTCCATCCATTTGCAAGTCAAAAAGTTTGCACACCCCTGAGCTGCGCCTTCATCCGGTTCACATTTTGTCCCCTCGGGGACCGAAAATATCTGAGTGGCTCTTCGGTCGAAGACACCACAGCTTGCGACAACTGTCGCTGTTATTTTTACATGTAGATAGAATCTTTTAATTTTGGCGGCAGAGACGCAGCGACTGCAGTGACCTCAGAGACCGCCAGACAAAAACAGGCACAGAAAAAAAAAGAAGTGAATAGAAAAAAAAAAAAAAAAAAGCAGCAGCAGGTTACGACAGTGGCCAAGTGGAAGGAGGAGGCAGCGGCTGACACGCCACTCACCTGACAAGGACATCAGGTTGTTGTTGATGACGTAGAGCCACGTGCACTTCCTCGGGAACAGCTGCAGGGAGAGGGAGACGACGACAATGAGATGAGACGATGAGCAGCCACGCATCAGTTCACGCCAAACTGCATTTAAATGGTGCAAAAAGGATTCAATGGCTTGGAGATAGATGGTTTAATAATTTGTGGCGACGGCCTGTGCGTTTCATGCTGAGGCCACCAGCGACACCACGGATCCAGAATCCACACAGAATCACGCTTACACATTGCATCACCTTCAAAAAGGGGACCAAGTTGTGCAACACTTGGTTTCTGGAGCATTTGAACCCCACTCAAGAGTAGGAAACTAGGCCACTGATGCTGTCAAAACGTACCGATAAAGAGCAATTTTAAAAGATTCTTCAACATCTTAAGCTTAATCTCTTGTCCAAATCTTTCCAACAAACGGCATTGTCACCGTTTTGTATAAGACGGCAATGAGACGATAACAAAAGTATTGAGCTATTTAGTAGCTATTAGTAATCAGCTGCTGCACCAATGCGCCATGGTAGTTAGATTTAAAACTGCAGATGATTCTGCAACTAAATCTTTAGGTTCTCCTTTAGCTGTCGCAGTGGCAAACAGATCTCCGCGCTGAGTCTTACGCGCTCTCAGGGCTCATCCAATCACAGGACGCGTACGTGTGAAGTTCAGCGTAAAGCCAGCTAGCTGGCCACGGCATTGCATATTCCACATCTGATTAGCTATCGAAACCGACGGTGGTCTGTTCACTTGCAGTGAAACAGGAGGCTGCTATGTCGATTCTGCTGGTCTCAGGCAGATTTCATGACACAAACTGTCTGAAATATGACAGGATAAGAACTCTACCGTAAACCACAGCAATGCAACGCAAGTGGATATGACGATATTACGACGACATGAAAAGAAAAGACTATGGAGAACATTTTTGTTTTCATATTTACAGGAAAATGTACTTTTCGAAGTATGTAGCAGATAAGGCCATGCTGGCCCCGACGGGCCACAAAGGTTAATTTGGCTTCTTGAAAATTTTTTATTGTTATTTGTTTTTCATCCGAATGGCGCACAACCCTGATGGTTGAAAACAGAACCCTGCATCTGAAGTTATTTGGCCTTCAGGGAGAGTGGCAGGTGCGTGAATACGGCCGGTGGGCGCTAGGAGCTACACGTCTCGCGCCTGACGTTTACCTGCTCCATCGTGGCTTCGTGCAGCTCGTTGAGATTCAGCGTATAGATGCCGTCCTCGGTCCCAAATATCAGGTACTGATCTAAGAGAGGAATTCTGGCGTTAAAGAAAGAGAACCATTCCTGAGCGTTCGTGCGGCGCGACTGCGATCGAATCAAAGCCCGACCTTTGGTGTCTGGGTGAATCCACGACGTGGCGCAGTTGATCTTCAGCGGGCAGCCGTCAAACACTTTGGAGAAGCAGGCTCCCATCTGGAAGGACAAGCAGTGAGGAGTCAGGACGCGAGGCTACTTGGTGTCAGCTGGGTTCTAACAGGCTGGAGCCCAGCGGAGAAAACCTCGGCGGACCTCCGATGACTACAGAGTACATTCACAAAGTTTCACTCACCAGGACTTTGGGAGTCGGAGGCAGGCCGTTGATCGCCGGCCTCTGCAAGCAAGAGACAAAACGCTCAATATTGCGGCACACAAAGGCATTACAGTTTTTCCAAAAATAAAAGCAATTTTTCTAAAATTTCGACAAAGCGCAATTGCGACTTGCAGGTGTTTCCATTGAACGGTGTCGAGTGCATAAGCCGCAATTCTCAGAAAATCTCGTCCCATGAGATCTTCTGAGAATTACCTTTGAAGAATGGTTGTTGGATTTTTCTCTTTCATTACTTGTGAAAAACATTCCGTCTCATCCAAACATAACGCGCCATTTTCAATTGAAGTGAACTGGTCACGTGACCACCATACGTCACGTCCGCTGACAAGTGAGTAAGAAAAAAAAGGGTTTCCATGACACTTTTGTGACATAGAAATTTGAGAGGTTTTTCAAAGTTGAGGTGTTTTTTATTGTGATACAAATTTAGGGGATCACACAATCTCACAATATTTTTTAATGTACTTTATTGATACCAAAATGAGGAAACTACGCTGTTGCAACACAAAAAAAAAAATACAAAAAATAAACTACAAAGCAATTACAAGAAAGAAAGACAGAGAGAGAGTTTAGCTCCAGCCGTAACATTAAGTTTATGGCGATGATGGTGACAACTGCCCAGCGGGCGAAGACGCAAGTTTCCCCCCACAAATGTTCGCGCTTGGATCCGACGGAAGGGAAAAACAACATATTTGAGGTTTGATGCTAAAGTGAGCCAGCTATTTTCGGGAGGGGAGGGGGCGGGGGGGTGAGCTCCAAAAATGTGAAATATAGCCTCTCCTGACCACAAGCCCGCGATTCTCCAGCCCCACGCCCGCCGGCGGCAAAAAGCCGAGGGGTGTCTCGGCTGATTCCGGCGAACGTTCTGACCGAAGCACTTGTTGTTCGGGTGACTCACCGGGAATTCTTTCTTCTCCTTCCGGTGCTGGCGGATGGCCGACGGCTTGGGGCTGCCTCCGTTCACAGTGTCGTCCGAGTCGTTATCTGTGTCAGACAAGAGCGCTGAAACTGGCTGTGCAGGAACAGTGAGAGGTCGCGCACCCGCCCCGCCCCCCCCGTCTCGTCGCGTTTCCTTACCTTGACATTCGGGTTTACAGAGAGCTTGCAGGAATGAAACAAACGGGCCGTTTTTTGTTTACACGAACGCTTTGGCAGCGAGACGGAGGTGCGAGCGAGGAGCCGGTGTGTGTGTGTGTGTGTGTGTGTGTGTGTGTGTGGCGAGCTCACCTGGGTCGGAGGAGTGCGACAGCAGGCCGGGGCTGCTGACGCTGACAGAGAGGAAGTCCGGCGGCTGGTTCTCGCCCTTGTTGCCGTGATCGGGGGTGCTCTGCCTGCGGACCGCCTGGCTCGGCCCGTTCTCCGAGTTGGGGAACCTCCTGACAGTCAGCGACCTGTCGTCGTTGAGGCCGAGCTCCTCCGACGAGCTGTTGAGTCGAGGCTTCGGGGGCAGCGGTGGGGGAACCCCTGGCTTGAGGGTCGAGCTGAAAGGGAAAAAAAAAGGTTTTAGAGTTTTTCGGAGGGAGAGACGACCGAGGGCGACGAGACTGAAAGGCGGCGATGTCACTCACAGCTCCACGTCTTCAAAGGCGTCTTCCAGGTGAGCGACGTGGCCCCTGCAGAGGACAGACAGCGCAGTCAGAGTCTGTGAGCAATCCCTCCTTGCAAACAGAGGCTAATACTTGGCAAATTGTATCTAACAAGCTCTTCTTTTAGAGAAAACAGAAGCCCTCCACATAGGCCCTCCAGAGGAACGTAAACTAATTAATTTCTGCCTGTGACGAGCTAAACGTGTGATTGCCTTAAAACGGAAGGAGACCCGGGGAGCCACCTCTGGTCAATGGATTACAGAATTGTCATCTGACTTCACTGGAAAAACCGACTCACATGGCAAAAGGAAAAATTGAGGATTTTTTTTTTACAAGATGCAGTCTTTCCTAATCTTCACGAATAACTTTAACGGGCAAACGCCTGCATGACCTTGAAATGGCGTACTGCTAATTTCATGTCTGGAGTATCAGCATTGTGCAGTAGAAATAGAAATGAAGACGTCCACCGAACTATGTTCCTGTGTGCATATTCATATTTGTGTGTACAGTCCATTAAGTTCATTCTGTCTTTTCTTGCTATTGCTTCTCGTTGGTTCTTTTATCTCGGACATAGATTTTTATATTGATATGTCTATGAACGTATGTTCATTAAAGTGACAAGTTAATAAGTTACATCGGAATTGTAACTCACACCGGATAACTTGCTGCCGAGAAATAAACTAGAAACGCTGCATCTTTGTTGCAGACTTGGTGCGAATTCACAAAAACGGCTTCCGTGCAAGCAATCAGACTCCCACTAGTGTCGGGAGGCTCGGACGCAACACTATGATCATGCCACGCGTTGTGAATGGAAGGAGTGCAGGGTGAGGCGGGGATCAGGCACAAGGGAGGGATGAGCGGCTCTGGGTGCTGCTACAACACACACACACACACACACACACACACACACACACACACACACACACACACACACACACACACACACACACACACACACACACACACACACACACACACACACACAGTGTTAGTGTTACCGTTGGAACAATTCATCTTCCACGCTTTTGAGCAGGCTCCTTGGATAAGAGAGGCGGAGGGAGGGAGAGAGAGAGAGACAGAGACAGGAAGCAGCCAAACAGAGAGAAGTGGAAAGAGAACAACAGTGAAACGGAGACGAGACGTAGCGGCGCTTCAAAGTGCCTGACAGCAGGGCGAGTCATGCAGGTTAACGTGAGAGACACGGCAGGGTCAGGGGCGAAAAAAATAAAAAGGTGAAGAAGATGAAGAAGAAGAAGGAGAGCGGTGCTCACACTCAGTGTCAACAGTAGGCATTAGGTTACGGTGCCGTCTGCTTAATGATACCTCCGACACCATCAACTGGCAATCATCCGCTTTGCACAGACAGGACAGAGAGTGAGAGGGAGATGGTACCTGCTTGTTATTCCACCTTCTGCAAACGAACCCCAGGGTGAAGGGAAGTCGTTGTCTTTGCTCACATCCTGCAGAAAATAAAGCAAGACAGTCAGAATGAGAAGATGAGTTCCAAAAAAAGGCAGCAGGTGCAAAAGAGTGCCTACGAAAAAGTGCACATCACCATTTCAGAGTGAGCTTCGGTTTCTTTCCTGAGCGGCGGCTCAAACTGAAGCTTGTCAACTGTAGAAGGAAACAGAGTCATTGTTAAGTTTTTGGTTTTTTTGCAGCCCTCCATCTTGCATGCACCTTTGGCACTAGAGGGCATCAGTGCCCAAGACTTGAAGTCGTCGTCAGGCTTTGGTGACCGGGGGCATCACAAAAACAGTCCTAGGCTAACAAAAAAAATAAAAGCAAAATGAAATAAATCACAAGTGAGACTGAAACAAGAGCAGATAAACTCCCTGCAGTTGGACCTGCAAAAACCAAACAGAGCTCTTTGTTGGTTTCATTCCGCTGTTTTGTGAGTGTTTGGACGGCGGCGTATCACTGACGTGGACAAACACAGATTACACCTGACAGGAACCAGATCTAGCCTCCCTCTCTCCAGTATCTCCCCTCATTCGGGGGAAACATTTGAGAGTCAGGAACTGCAAGTAAATCACCAGGAATCCTCTTTTGGTTTAGGTTTGAGGTCACATTCTTTCAAACAGCTGATCCCCTAGGGGGCGCCGGCGGGAGTGAAAACTCGATGCGATGCTGCTCTTGGATCGCCGAGGCCATCGGAAATCGAGCGAGTCACCCTGCAGGCCGACGTTGGCTGCTCTCTGCTTGAGGTGGGTTAACGTCGGGGTGAGGTAATACTTAACACACAGGTGACAATGAGGAAAAGGCATAAAAAAAAAACAAACGAACACGACTTTGACTCACTTCCTCGTTAGTATCAGTGGAGGTAAAAAAAACCCAACAACAATGCTTTCAGTCTTAAAGGAACCAAGTATATCAGGATGTCTTAATAAAAAAATAATAATTCAACCACACGCCATGTCAGTAAGTCACACCATGCGGGAGGCTCTCTGATTAGACACGGCGCCACCTTGTGAGCCGGGACGTTATTGCACGAAGCGAGGGAGCAAACACACGCGGCCGTCACTGACCTGCGTCCCCCCTGCGGCCCTCGGACAAGCCGGGACTCGAGCTCGGCCTTCCACGGTGCGTCCCATTGTTTGCTTTGCGTGGCGGGAGGGGGGGTGGGGGGGAAGTCAAGACGTGAGTGAGTGAGTGAGAGTGCGTGTCTGTGTGTGTGTGTGTGTGTGTGTGTGTGTGTGTGTGATGCTGAACAGGAGGCGAATCGGGCAGGACGAAAAGACACAGGACATCCAGACGCAGACGCCTGGCTACCTTACCGCCGGGGGAGGGGGAAGGGGGGGGGCGGAGCTAACACAGGAGTGTCCGCACGAGCACTTGACACAAGACACGGTCACGACCACACAACACTCAACTTCATCTAGAAACAGTGACGACGACCACGGCGACGACGACTTCCCTGAAGGGTCACAGAGCAAAAAAAGTGCAGAATATTCACCTGCACAGCTGGATCCTCTGCTGAACTGACTCAATGAATGAAAAAATATACTCTCTCTCTCTCTCTCTTTTTAAAACCTTTGCATTGCACAAGTGGTGTCTGTGGCAAAGACACAACCTGTGCGTCAGCAGTGACGACCCTCAGACAAGCGGCGGCAAAACCAGGATGAAAAAAATACTGAACATCCACCCTGGTTTGGACATCAGGACGAACTCACAGTTGTGTGTGTGTGTGTGTGTGTGTGTGTGTGTGTGTGTGTGTGTGTGTGTGTGTGTGTGTTTGGGGGGGGGCGGGGGGGGGTCTCAGTGTTTCCACCGACTTACAGTCGATCTCCGAGCGCGTCCGCTCAGCTCTGGCGTGCTTGTTGGTGGAGCGGATGGTGTGTCTGACGTCAGAGAGCGGCTGCGGCAAAAGAGGGAAGGAGGAGATTTCAGGATTGTTTGTTTGTTTTTTTCAGTTTCAAGAACAAATCGAAGCAGCTTCAAAAACACACACACAACGGTCGCTATCAGCGGCGCCCTCCGGTGATCTGGAACAAGCACGACATTCACCCACCAGATAATCGCCGGCTTGGGAAATTGGAAATTTTGGAAGCGGAGTGCAGGGACCCACTTTTTTTTTTTTTTCAGAGCTTCTTTTTCGCAGCGTCGCCCTCATTACTACGCAGCCCCAATGCTGCTTGTTTGCATCCAGCTCTCTATTGCCTGCAGTCAATGGCCTTCAGGGGGGGAGTTTTCATTCATGGGGGCCAACACAGTGCTACTGCTGTCAGGCCAAGGGGAAGAGACGCACAATGGGCTTTCAAAAAAAAAAAAAAAAAAAGCACTGGTACCACCTCATTGGCTGACACACAGATGTGATGTTGAATCTACTTGAAATGGTCATGTGGACCGAGGTCATGTGGACATACAAACAGACGTTGACTGCTCCCCAATTTCAAGCCGGTCACCCGGCAAACAGTGCTGAGTTTTCATGACGTGGTGCCGTCGAACTCTATTGCAATAAATCAACAATCTTTTACTTCTAAACGCTTCGTCGCGCTTTCATGAGGCCAAGTCACATTTTGTTCGCTGACTGAAGCGCGGCCGTTACCTCCAGGTCGTCGTCGTCCACCTCGGTGTAATGCTGGTGGTTGTCGGGATTGTTCATCTTGTCCAGGAGGTCGACGGCGAGCCGCCACGTCAAGCCGCCCTGCGCTACGTACGGATGCTGAGCGAGACATGACACCAAAAGTTTCAAGACGGTAGACGTAACATTGCTTACCCCCCGACCCCCAAACAAAAACAATGGATGAGCAAGCGATAGATTCCCTTACGGAGAGCAGTTTTTCTGCAGTCGGCCTCTTCTTCGGGTTCTTGGTGAGAGACAACTTGACAAAGTTATGGAAGGTGGGCGACCTGCGAGAACAAGACGGGCTCGTTTGAAAGGCCACAAATGGCAGAATCGCTCCATGAGAACCAAAGTGTGAATCTCGGAGCGGCACACCGACCATTTGTTTTTGTCTTTCAGCTTGGGAGGCTGGAAGCTGCTCTTGGACATCAGGAACAAAGCCCTGAGTGGAACAGAAACACAAATCTATTGGCTTAGGACGGCAACGGGAGGGGCGGGGGTGGTTTAATAACGCGGGTGAAGGCGGCGGGTGGGTGGGTGGGTGGTTGGGGGGGGGCGCAGTGGTGGGGGGCGCAGTGGTGAAATCAAGCGATGAGAGAGTGGAGGAACGGCGGGAGCGGAGCTCACCGCATGGGGTGCAGGTCGAACATGGGCGGCTGCAGCTCGGCCAGCTCGATGGAGGTGATGCCGACGGCCCAGATGTCGCACAGCTGGTTGTAACCGCCGTTCTTCTCCACCGCCGCCACTTCTGGAGCCATCCTGTGGGAAAAAAAACAGAAGAAAAAAAAAAGAAAGGCAAATGTGAGACCATGTTTCTAATATGGAGCCTCAACGCTATTTATGAAGAGCAGAAAACGCAACCGCACGTCGACTGAGGCTGAAATGAGCAAAGTTGAGCGGTAAAAAAAACAAAACGTGTCCCATCAACTCCAGGAGGCTCAGGCTGGATGTTTTAAATGCAAGCAGCTTTATTTCCATTCCGTTTCTTTTCCATCATTAGAAGCTTATTGACACGGCGACTGTTCTGTCCGATCTTATATCTCTTATCAAAATCAAACAAACATCTACCAGATGAGTGACTCACCAATAAGGCGTTCCGATGAAGGACTTCCTTTTCGCGATGGTGGCTGTTATTTTGGCTGCGACTCCAAAGTCAGCTGCAAGTCAGTTTTGACAGGGCTGCATGATTAAGTCACCACCATTTACCGGCAATGAGCAACTTGACCTCTGAAAAGAATGAAGGCAACTTACCCAACTTGATGTCCCCTTTGTCTGTGAGAAGTATGTTTGCACCCTGGAAGAAGAAAAACAAACATCTGTCTAACTTGGACATGGACAGGAATCCTATCCATTTTCAACAGGACAGTCTTGGTCAAACAAAGTATTTGTATTAGGATTAATTTGAAGGCGGCACTTAGTGTACCCCCCCCCCCCAACCTCCGATCACGTCACTTCTGGTAAGCAGCTCTGCTGACTGTGGAGCTGACGAGCCGCTGGACTAGTTTGCAACAAAACACAAAACGCCAGATGTGCTTTTGGAAAAACCTCTAAGAAAAGATCTGGCGCGTTTCCAGCGGGTTTGCTTCTGATTCGACATCCCGGCTAAGATGCGACACCATCAGCTCTTTTGACAATTTCAGTCGCAGGGCCTCTGGTGGCATCCTGCAGCGAGAGCAGAGGAAACAGGAAGCGCTCGCTGTGTCGAGCCCAGCAGAGATAATGGGGCCGAGCTGTGACCCCCCCCGAGGCTCCGGGCCTGCATGTGTGCGGCTGAGCTGCAGTTGTTGTTTATTGCCTCTAGCCGTTCTTTGCAACCTCGCCGAGGTGAGAAGAACACGTCCCAAATGTGCCAGAAATGACAGACACCAAAGTATGAAGCACAGCTAAGAGTAGCAAATTAGAACCGAGCTCAAGCAAACTCACCTTAATGTCCCGGTGCATCTTTCCCTTGGTGTGCAGATACCCCAAACCCTGCAAAAACACCAACATTCTCTATCACTCACACAAATTAAAGCCAAAGTTTCCTCGTTAGTGAACGATTCCGGTGAGAAATTACCTGCAAGGTCTCTCTGCTGACATACGCGATCTGCAGCTCCGACAGGGGGCCCGTCACTGCACAACAAGTCCATTTTTGCTCAGCTCGGGCAGGGTCACGATCGAGAATGAAGCAAAAACATTACAAAGCTGTAATCTTACCGTGATATATGTCCTGCAGAGATCCGCCACCGCAGTACTCCATACAGATCCACAGCTTCTCGCGACTGCCGAGACCACAGCATAATTGTTAGGATGGAAAATATGCGCTGGTGTTTAGTTGGGCAGACTCGAAACCCAACAAATAAGATAACAATTTTTGAAAAAAAAAAAAAAAAAAGAAAGCTGTAAGCTGTACTTGAAAACAAAAACAACAACAACAATCAAATACATAGACTTTTTTCTTGCCGAGCTATGGACAAGAAGCTTAAAAAAATAGAAGAGGAAAAACGCTGCAATGGATTTTGGCGAGCACGAGAGTGAATTCTGAACCAGGTTTCCAAACAACAGATGTTCTGTCGCCAGGAAAGCAGGATGAAACCAAGCAAAAACTTTTGTGCTCCTAAATGAGTTTTCTTAAAAACAACAGGAGCAAACAAAGCACACTGTGCGGCTCATAAACATTTCACAGTAACCTCTTTGTGCTTGGTGCGGCGAAAACGAGAGCGCTGCGGTTAAGACCTGCGTCCCTCTGAAGTTTCAGCCGCGTAAAAAGAGCGAGAGAGAGAGAAAAAAAAGACATCAGAGGCCTTCATTCCAGTTAAACCTGCTGGAAGCTGGAAGGCCCAGTGGGCGGACGAACCCTCCTTCCTGTCAGATATCAGCCACACCGTGCCGGCGCTGCCGCACAACAGAACAGCGAAAGGAGCGGTGACTGGCCGTCGCAGGCACCAGTCGGCCCAGTTCAAGCCTTGACTCACACTTTCACACGCACGCAGGTGTGACTCAGTAATCACACGTGTCCATTCAGTTCCACTCAAATGTCAGAGGTCTCGGAGGAAAGGCGACAGAGTGCAAAAAGCGACGACGGGGCTCCCACCTGAGGTAGCTCCCAAAGTAAGCCACGATGTTCGGGTGCGTGCATTCCTTCACCATGAAGATTTCCTGCTGAATGATGGAAAAGTCATCGCCTGGGAACAGAGGGAGAAAACGCGCACACATGGACAAGCAGTTAGCACTTTTTGGTTCGACTCTGTCGACGTTGGATGTGCGCCGAAGAAAGTGAGAAAGAAATAAAACATTAAGTTTAAGTTGTTTTTTTTTGATGACTCGCTGACAACACTTACGCAAGAGCTCAGCACTAGAATGACCACTCCTATGATAGTGGATTTGCACGTTGTGTAATGATTGGATTCTTGAAAAAAATAGAAGGCAGATGAATGCAAAAATAAGTGTGAGAATCTTTCCTGCGTGTCTGCGTGAGACAGGGAGCCGATGTGGAGAAATGTTTGTACGGTGCAGGAGCGCGGCGGATCAAATAGCAGCCAACAACCACAACAGCGGAGGGAACGGACTCAGGTGCTACAGGCACTCACGTAGGACTTCTTGGAGTTAAGTAGATCACTAAAACACATCGGAGCAGCAGGAAAACACACACACACACGCGCAAAAAATAATGTGTGTGAATCCTGCAGAGACGCTGTCCTGGAATGCATTAGCATGAGCTTAGACTTCACACAACTCTTGGGTTTAACGTCAAAGCCTTACTGGTTGTGACATCCCGCAGGATGAGAAATTTGTCCTCTGCATTCAACCCAGTGATTCCTGAGTCCAACCAGTGATACTGAGTGCCAAGCAGGGAGGATCAAACCCACAACTTTCTGGTCTCAGGTGTGGCATTGACGAGAGCCGCGCCATTGGAGGTGCTGTAACGCAATGGAGCAGGCAGAGGCAGTAGAAAACTGCAGTCCCTGGACAGAGGAGGAAACTCATTGGTTCATCAGTCTGTGGGGAGATACAGTAGCTCCATTCAAGCCAAGCACCAGGCCATGCATCACAACAAGTGCCGCTGTCGCAATTATACGACGTCACACTACACTGGACGACGCCTCCGCTCCGACGTCGTTGCTCCAGCACCCTGTCAGATGGGTCAAGAATGTGGCCCCGTCTGAACAGAGCCACACCCCATTTGGACACTTGCTAAAAACAGTGTGGACGGATTTGAGCAAGATTCGGATTTGAATCAGATTCGCCTGCAGTCTGAACGCATTTCGATACTTGTAGAGGCCAAACTTGTAACTTGTATTAATCTTGTGACGTATGAATAATTTTTGTATTGAAATATTCATGCAATTTTTCTGTTCCTGATGTGTGTATGCATTCTTTTGGCTGCCTGTATAAACCTCACTATTTTTAAATTACCGTAAATTGAGTAAATCAAACAAATAGTTTTTATTAAAAACCTGTAAAATGATTTGGCGAAACCTACAGTATTTGTTAATTGCAAAGTATAATGTCAAAATGTTAAAAAAAACAAACAAACAAAAAAAAAAACAGCTGTTTCAACAAACAGCCACTTCCACCACAGCAAGCAGCTGTGTCCAGACGGCACAAAGACGTTTCAACCTGCACTTAACGCGCAGCGGTGCATGTTTTGTGGTGGGGCTTTTAATGCCGGGACATGGTGGCACTCAGTGGAACTCCGACTGCGGCCAGCTCGTAATTACACCGTTCGGTGACAGCAGAGGAGCGAACGCATGCAACACCATCGGCTTTCGATTCCTGCGACGACTTCTGGAATGTGGGAGTTACGTGAAACTTGTTTTACTGGCTGTTGCCGTCTGTCAGTGATTGGCTCAACTGGTGTGTCATTACAAGTTGATCACGTCCATTTGTATTTGCTTCGGATGCCTTAACGCCTTCAGTCGGCCACGGAGCGTCAACGCGTCAGCAGTCTTCTGAGCAGAACCTTCTTTTGGGTGCAGATCGAGTAACATTTTCTCAACCACTTACATTTGGTGCAATAAAACACTTATTTCTATTTCAATGTTATGTATATAATTTGTAAAAAAAAATAAAAAAAATCCAAGCTGTCAATAAGATGTAAATCTTTAGTTAGTTTTAAATATTTAATTTCGTTTCTTTTTAATATTTTTTGTTTTCTTTGCACTATATGTTGCTGTAATTATGTAAATTTTCCCCAATGTGGGGTAAACAAAGGCGTTCTATTAGATTCAATTCTATCTATCTATCTTTCCAGCTGCATCTGTAGCGGCAGCGTCTGCGTCTGTCAAACTTGATTCAATTTGATTTATTGATTTATTTTGAACACGTAAAAAAGGAACGAGAATATAAAGGAAACAAAACCAAAGCACAAACTTCACTGCTGACTCGGAGGAAAAGACAAAGGGACATTTTGAGCGAGTGACACGACCCTGAGCCCAGTCAGACGCAAATACACACAAACAACAAAGACACGCGGGGGGCAGCGATCAGGACTTGGCAACGCCAGGGAGCCTCAGAGTGAAGCCACTTCCTCCCAGAGCGACTGAGCGCTTCCCTCCGACCCCTGGACGGTGACGCAGCCTCGCTCGCATCGCGTCGGCTCTCAATTTGGACGTCAATAACAGGGGTTTTGTCCCGCTGGAGTGGATGTTCTGTCCCTTTGAGTTCTCTTTTTAGGGCGAGGAAAACGGAATTCATGCCCAATCAATCGCACGGGGCTTTCACAGCACGGAAAAGTAGGTACATTGTGGGACCTTCAAGCAAATTTTAGCGCACGTAACGAGGTTCATGTTCCTGCAGGGCAGCTTCACCGAGCGGAGAAGAAGAGAATCCAGGACAATCACTGGTGACCAAGTGAGAAACGTGAAGAGCATGTGCTAGTTAAAGTGTTACAAAAGGAAGTAGCGCATTGAATTTTGGTCACAGGTGGTTGGACTGCTACTCTAGTCTCAGACTGAGATCGTATGAATCTGCTCCAGCAAACAGAGCTCCTGGCCACGCCTCCGTCCCTCCCTCCCTACCTCCCTCCCACCGCCACCCACCATCTTTATCCGTCTCTCTCTCTGCATCTCTCGCTGCTCCTGTCAGACCTGTTTGAGACGACGGTCCACCCAGAGCTGTTTACCTCGAGCACTCAAGAGGAGTGACTTGGCTGGCCGGCGCGAGCCAACGGAGGCGTTAAGAGAAGAAAGCGCTGCTTAAAGACGACCTCGCGCGCGGGTTAATCCCCGATAGTCTAAAAGTAGCTAGCAACAAATAAGGTACACCAAATATGTGCAGAACAGCTAAAAATGGCATTCTAAGATGATTACTGGTGCGTCAAAGCAGGAGTGGAGAGCAATTTGTCGCCTGTCTGAGGGGCTTCGCTGCATGGCACAGCCCACAGGGACACGCAGCGTGCAGAGGATTGGACGAACAGATCAAAAATGAGGTGTTTTGCGGTGCTTCTCAACCAGGCAAAAAACATTTCTGCTGCAATCTTTGCAGTGTTATTGATCCATTCGCTTGATGGAAAGTCTGCTCTGGATTGTAATTCATTAAATGCTAAACTTCAAAACAGCCTCCCTGCTCTTCTTTTGCCTTTTCTTATAAAGAACAGAAACAAACCCCCTTCTTGTGTGCTTCTCTCTCTCTCTAATCCCCTTCTATATTCCAGCAGAATTTGTTTGGACCGTTGAGACGCGACACGCACGCTCTCCTCAAAGCACTCGGCAAGATGACACCTGCGTGTGTGTGTGTGCGTGCGTGCGTGCGTGCGGCGTGGAGCGAGTGACGTCGCATGTAAATACACGAGCGGACCCACATCCTGCTAGTCGCCGCTCAACTGCGGTGTGAGTGAAGAGCCAAAGTGACAGCGGAGAATCTTTTTCTCTCTCCTTCGCTGACTGCCGGATCAGCCGCTCTCTGTCTGCCCGCCGCTGGTGTAAATCCCTTTTGCCGTAATCCCACTAATCTGGATCGCAGCAACTCTGTCACTAGGTCACCGCCGGCGCAGAGCCCAAAGCCGAAGCCAGGAGCAGCGGCGCCGTCCATCCTGTCTGCGTCGGCGGTGGTCTCACGACAGCCGCAAGTCACTCTCGTGCGGTTTCGTTTTTAATTAACCCCACCCCTCCCCACCCCCCCCACCCCGCTCTAAATACGATGCGTTGCAAATTATGCGTCGGTGACATATGTGTATTTTTAGCCAAGACAAAAAACCCACACAACGCCATTTTAAGCGTAACGTGAGAAGCAGATCGATCTCACCTGGTTCCAACTTTATGATCTTCACAGCGGCGAGAGCTCCAGTCTCAATGTTTCGAGCCTGGAAGTGAAGCAGAAATCAGGGGGGTCAGACTGCAGCAGACGCTCAATGGTGAATACACACACTGTTTGCAGCTGTGCGGGAACTAGAGATGTTAACAATAAAGTGGATTAAGAATTTAATCAATGAAATTAAATTAGTTGCAATTAATTGAACATTTTTTTTTACACGGGTAGTTAATATCATTAGAACCGTGTAGTGGCAGTAAAGAGCAATTCACCTGTAGATACCGTGATGGTCATAATGTACCTTGAACATGTTACTTTTAAACAACTTATTTAAAAAAAAAGAAAAGAAAAAAAGAGTTGAAATGTGACCCATTAGAAGTCAACTTAAAGCCAGAGGATAAAGGTTTAGGGTGTTTTTACTGTTCTCTAGTGTAAAAATTGGTCACATTGGGCCCTCAGCATTATTCAAGGGTTAAATAATGTCTTCCTAACACATTTTCCATTGTGAAATGTAGGCTCTCAGAAGAAATTGCTGCTTATCAATTAATCATGAATCGATCGATAAGGTCAATCAACTAACGATTAATGAATTCATCGACAATTTGCATCACCATCACGACTTTGATGACACAACTTCGGCTCAAACTGCACGTCACTGTGTGAATGGGGTTAGGAAATAGTTGTGAAACGTTTGTATTTGTCACATTTTGTAAATTTTTCCACAGAAAACAACTGAAATAGTGCACGAGTCAAACTTAATGAGTGTGTACTGGCTTCTTGATGGCCGACCGCTTGACATTTTTGAGCTTTACAAGGATTTGAAGGGCTACGATGAGCAACTTAAACTAAAATAAATCAGTACCAAGCAACGTATGACGTCTTACAGTTGAGTCTACCGTGAAACAGGGTTGTAATTAAAAGTCACAAACAATCTGTTGAAAAGCCTCCCGACAAGGGTTCAGCATTAAGAAGCAGCCAGACGACTGCGGCAGTCGGCCTTGAACCCTTCCTGATGGCTATGACTTGTTGTCACTCAGTCATTCTTGCCGTTACGTAATCGCGTTCCTCTGTGAAGTTCTCTCGCTTTCGTCTGTGCAACAGTGCAGAACATCTGCGTCTGCGTCGCAGGGGACGGACAGAAGACACACTGGAGTCATCCTCAGCTTGCAGAATTTCTCCCTTTTAGCGTGCGGCTCCCACTTGCAAATTCAGGTCAAGACGGGATGCTCTCTAATCCGTGGGAGCCAAGCAGTGGAACTGCAAAGCACCACCTCCCCCCCATCCCCCAACACATACACACACACACACACACTGTGGGAAATTTGTCCATTTCAGAACTCTTCTGCAATTACACTGCAGTCCTACCAACCCGACCAATCTTTCATTTCCTGAAGAGACGGGCTGCCCACCTGCACACTTAACCGAGAAAAGGGAAGCTCTGCACAGGCAGTGTGAAATGTGTCACAAGCGGCGGTGACACAGCTTCAAAAGCCCTACTGATCTGACTTCATATTCGGAGGCGCAACTTGTCCGGCCAGAGTGCAAAGCGCTCGGCGCACAGAAACTGAGAACGTTTTCTCTTAGCCACATTTAAAGGACGAGAGAGTTTGGCTCCACCACAAGCGGCTTTTCGAAGTGTGCTGCACCGCTGCTTCCTTCGCCGTCACACATCTTCCGACACTGAAGTGGCGCGAAAGCGGAACTTGAATCGGCGGTCCACTTGCGTGACACGTCTTTGGCAGGTCCTTCTGCGTGGCCCCTTCACACACAATCAAGGTGGTTTGTTGCATCTATCGCTCGGTGGCAGAGACTTAAAAATGGGACGTCATGACACCGTCTTCCGATGTCGAAAATGCATCATTATCAACAGCAACGTGATCGCCTCTTATTGATAAAAATTCTACACGTAATCATAAACCTGAAAAATAAAAATGTGCCTCTTAAAATTCAGCCGGGCTCAGCAGGCCGGGGGAGGACTTTCCCCCAGTTCGGGGCGTTTCCGCTGTCAGTGCGGCCCTGAACACACCCATGGTGAAACGCGTGTTTAGACAGGGGCCCGATCACATTACAGTGCCGCTGCAGCCCTGCAAAGCTGTGGGAGAATACCAGGCGCAGCATTCCACCGGTGGCCTGTCTGAGGGGTGGGGGTT
This sequence comes from Nelusetta ayraudi, assembly GCF_046127955.1. Classification (NCBI taxonomy): domain Eukaryota; kingdom Metazoa; phylum Chordata; class Actinopteri; order Tetraodontiformes; family Monacanthidae; genus Nelusetta; species Nelusetta ayraudi. The sequence continues at coordinate 2,042,575 of NW_027466065.1, forward strand.
GTGGAAGGAGGGGGGCTGCCGGGCGGCCGCGCGGCAGCTTTGTGTGGAAGAGAGACCACGGCAGCACGCCCAGATCCGATAGGCCGTCTGTTTATCTGCGACACATGGATAAACAAGAGGAGTCTCGGGCCAAACACCTCTCACTGCAGCCACCTGGGATTCATCTGGATGAGGGATGTTGTTTAGGTCAACAAGCTTCTGTGCACGGTTCCATTTACCCTCGCATCTCATTGAGAATAGGACTCGCAGCATTTGGCCATTGAGAATAAATACGCCTGTGTACATAATGAAATCATTTGTACTGATTTATTCCATGGAGTATAATGTTTTGAGTCGCTGGAATGGTTGTGTATAATTTTTTTAACAGGTCTGTTGACAGACGATTATTTCCACGTGTGCAAATAGTACGGCCCACAGGGGATTCAAAGGCTGCACTATCACCCAGTTTCGACTAGGTTATCTAACTACTATTTAAAACCGGAGGTGGTTCCAAATGACGCCAAGCTACTCCATTCGGTCACTTGACGTTACTTTTTTTGTTCGTTTAAAAGCAATGTGAATGAAATGCACAAGTATGCCCATCGCTCGCTGAGCCTGAACAGCCAAACGAGTTCAGGAAATTGCCTCCGTTTACTGTAACACAGCTGAGAGAACCAGGACAAAAAAGAAGCTATGAGCTGCATTGAAATGTCACAAACAAAACAACAAAGCGGGAGTCGCGGAGCGGAAACTGTTGATTAACTTGCTCATTTAGCTTCACATTCATCTTTGCATGTTTCATTTAAACAGTGCATGAGGTAGTGTGCACTTTGCACACTACCTCATTTTGTGATGTTATTTGTTGTGCTGGTGTTGTGCTATTTTTTTTATATGCTATACTGGAAATTATTCATTTATATTACTCTTAAGCTATATTTGCACAGTCTATTTGGATAATTAGTTATTTATTCGTTGTTGTTTTTTTTACACTTGGCTGCACCGGGACGATAGTGTGTATTTTTGTTCCACCTCATGTATTTTTTTGTTTTTTGTTTTTTGTTTACATGTGTTGAAATGACAATAAAGCTTCTAATCTAATCTAATCTAATCCCTCGGCCACATTTTATATCTACCAGGTCATTGGTGCCAGAATCCAAAAAGATACGAATGTAATATCCAAATGGATAAACTAGTCACTGCAACCCCAGTCAAGTCTTGCTACTAAAGCAGCCTCACAAAAAGGACGTATTCACACACATCAGTCCCATCTCTCAACATGAAGCAACTGCTGTGATGTGACGCGCATTGCAGCAAATGTGGCTTTTCTCGGGAGATGCTGTCAAGACACGATTTCGTGTGAATCGGAGCGAACCCCCCCCCCCAAACCTGCGACGGAAGCCCGCTTGTTGTCAGGCTGTAAGAAGCCGAACTGACTTTACCTTGTACACGTCTCCATATGTGCCACTTCCAACCCTCTGAATGAGCTCGAAGTCGTGCTGGGGGTTTCTCCTCTGGATTTCGGCGTTGGGTCGCGGGAAGATGTCCATGGTGGCTCCTTTCGGACCCTTCTTTACATTTAGCGGGTTCGAGTGACTTTGGAGGCGGTTAGTTGAAGCAAACGTCCCTGGAGGTTTGAGTTTAATCACTGGGACTCACGCGCTCCTTCTCCGGGCTCCATGTCCTGATAGAGACGTAAAGGGGGGGGGGGAGGTTTGGTTTGAAAAGTTCAAATAAAACATCTGAATCACATTTGGAATAAATATAAACTGTCTGACACTGGTTAATGAACGTGACAGAGGAGGAGAGAATACGGGCAGCGAACTTCAACTTTAGCACACAACGTGACATCTGTCAGTATTTGCCTGGATTTCGTGAATTCTCCCCTACTTTAAGTTCCAAAAGACTCACGCTGAAGCACACGAGCAAAGCAACGAAAACTTAAACAGCCCGTTGGAGTAAACAAAAACAAAAAAGATAGTAGTGCAACCGATGGGGTGGTCATTCCAGTAAATAGCCAGAGCCAGAGCTGCTGCTGCTGCTGCTGCTGCCGCCGCCGCCGCGGGGGTTTAGCATCTCGGCCAGTTAGCTAGCGGCTAACGGTGGCTAGCAAACTTAGCTTCGCCGCTGGATCCAACTTTAAACGGTGCCTACCTGTTAAAGTGCACGCACCGCGGAGGAGCACGCCTTGCATTTTAAGTCTTTGAAGTAGCCTTTAAGCGTACGGTGGCGTCGAAATATCAACACATATGAGGAAAAAACGCCCCCCCTTTGTTATCGAGGAAACAGTATAAACTTCCAGTTGGCCGTTCACTCCGACTCCGTCAGCACAGCGGCACCGCAGCCGAGTTCAAGAATTTCAGCATTAAGTTGAGCCGATGACATGTCATTTCCTCCCACCGACAGTTTTAGAAAAGCCTCGAGTTCGTGTGTGAAATAATATCGGTAAATAACATAAACAGCCCTGGGTATTACAGTTTAAATGACTCCAAAACCATCGCCAGATAAAAGCAACAGTGCGTTGCTAATCTCTCCGGAGTTGCAGCCACAGATCCTGGTGTTGCATTCAAAAGATTCAGGGAAAAAAAACACCAGTGACACCACAGAGGAAACTTCTGGTCTCGTATGTCCAATCAAAACCTCTTAAATGGAATAAACACAGAAAAGGCAAAATTTTGGACCCAAACGATTTGTCGGGCACATGTTTTTATTCATGGCATAACAGCAACATTAAAAGAACAAATTAATTGAAAATGTAAAACATCACTTAGCAGCATCTCCGCTCAGTATCAACAGATAATTTATATACATAAAAAGTATTGTTTGACCACTGTCTTCTACTACTACTACTACTACTACTACTTCTATATCAGATATACATATTATACTGTTGCTATTATTCCAATCAGGCTTCCAAATGTTGGGAATAGGTTAATAGAGATCTTTCCTTTCATGTGGAAAATTATAAACTGGCACCCAACCGGTTTATTTGAACTCATTTAAACAGCATTTTATTGTGGTAGAATTGTCCACCTGCAATTCAGAAATCCCATCCCCTGGTCAAGTTGTTGGCTTTTGTTTTGTGAATGAGAAAACAGAAAAAAAACAGACAATGTCCGTGTTGATGGAATGCAGCTGACCGCTTCAGGTTACATTTCAGCAGTCAACTTAAACATGAAATACCGTTTTGTGCTCGCTTGATCCTTGTGTGTTTGGCGTTCATTGATTACTTAACGTGGGAGTCTAATTAAAGCATGTCGATAAAAGGCGACACGCTCTCTTAATAAACGTGTGGAATTCTGACCGCCATGAAGTCATAATAGAATTAAATAAATAATATATTGCCCCCTTTTTTTTTCTTTTCGGACAATGAAACTACTCCCCCAACCCCCGGCTGCCGTCAGACCTGCGCTGGATATTTACGATGCCCCCAAAGGCAGCATCATTCCTCCCATCCTTTTGTATCCACCGCCCCCCACTGGTAGGAGCCGATAGTGCATCTTCAGGTGATATGAACGAGATGCGATCGGAGCTGCAGCGTTGGCTGCGAACACTCGGCGTGCCTGATCTCAGCACCCCGGGGGGGGTCTCACTGCCGGGGCCGCTTGGCCGGGCTTTTACCTTCAACCCTCCCGTGACAAAAAGCCAGCAACGGCAGCAGCCGCAACTGCAGCAGCAGCAGCGCCCCCTGGCGGCATATATGAGCCGCGCACGTCACGCGGTGGCGTTGTCGGTGATGGGGAGGGTGTGAAGAGAAAACAGCTCCATCATCCTCATCCTCATCCTCCTCCTCCTCCTCCTCCTTGTCCTGCTGTGCGGCGAGCATCGGTGGTTGGCGGAGCCAGGGGCGTCCTCTCCCTTTACACCCATGACCGCCGGCGCCTGTCGCCCATAAAACGGACACACAAGGGGGGAGAACAACACGGGCGCCATGGCCAAGCACCGCAAAGAACGAGACAGCTGGGGTGAGTGTACGTACTGCATTTTAATATTTCTCGCTCTCCGTTGACGCACACGACAGCCACCCCTCCTTTTCTTCTCCACCCAGCGGAGCGAGGGTGCAGCCAATTACACGTTTCTCCCCACTCACTCCCGTCCATGGCGCGCCTGTTGTCGTTGAGGTTGGAACGACAACGGCGTTGTGTTGTTTTTTTTTTTTGTTCATCATCCCCACAATATCTGGCGTCATTGTGCGTGTTTGAAAATAACGGAGGTGGGGTGGGGGGTGGGGGGGTCTGCCTATATGGCTGCACAGATGTCGGTCAGTGATGGACAAAAGCTAACAGGCAATAATAATAATAAAAAAAAAAAGAAAAAAAAAGAGGGAGAGAAGAAATTCTATAAAGATGATTTAATTTGCATGTAGTACATCATCATGTTGGGCAGATATTTGCCTTTTGGTTTAATGTGTTTTGTCACAGTGAGACTCTCATCATCGTCTATGGTGCATCTAGCTTCAAATTATGTAATGTTGCATCGGTAGATCTCATCGGCATCTTTTTTTCTTTTTTTTTTTTCAATAAAAAGAAAAATTAATTTTGCTAACATCATGATGATGATGGTGGTGATGAGGAGCAGCACCCTCGCTGTCACTGACATCATCACTCTGTGGCCAACTTTGGATGCTCGGCTGCAACTGAATGAGTCCACTGGGGCGGTGTGAAAAATGGCTGGGAGGGAGAGAGAAAAAATGCCGCTGATGGTAATTTGAGAGTTTATCTGGTATACGACCCAGTTTGAGCAGACGTGAGCTTCCGACTTCTTCGGTTCAAAACACAACAAGCACCGCAGCAGCAGCAGAAGCATCATCTGGTTAAGCAGGCAGGCTCTTCTCCGGCTGAGGCCTCCTGCAACCGGCCGTCCTCCTCGGGCCTGACGGGAAAAGCTTAGAACGCTGCTCCCTCAATTATTTACTCTGCACCTTCCCTCACAAAATGTCTTTGCTTCTCCTCGGCCGGTCTTGCCCGTGCATTTCAGCATCGACAAAAAGAAGAGAACGGCCGCAGCGTTAAGCCTCTGTACCAAGACCGTCTTGCAGCATCATGTGGGACGGCAGAGACTGGAAACACACTGAGTCACTGTCCTGGAAAGTGCCAGGGAGAAAAAAAAAGAAGCACAGAGCAACAACGCTGAGTGCACGTGACCTCAGCGGATCCGAGCAGATGGGACTGATATTAGCATGCCGTGCTTCATCATTACAGTAGTGTTAATAAGCTTGCAGGGGATGCTATTGATCTGGTGCTAGCTAACAGGAAGGAGTAATGGACTCTTATTTCCTGTTTCCCCACTTAATGGCCCGCTAACTTTCTCTCTAATCACTGTGAGTAGGCTGTTCTCGCTCATGTGACGTTCCAGACGTTTCGGAGAACACCCGGCTGGAGACGTCCAGATTCAGCCGTCAGATTCAGTCGTTTTCCACGTTCACCGTCCTGCTTGTTTATCTGGTTCCCCCCCTCCCCCCGACTTTGCCCCACTTCAGGGTCTCTCGGCGACAAAAATGTCTACGACTGGAGCTCCGAGGAAGAGGAGCCGGACGGACGAGCCCGGCCCGTGCAGGTGCTGCTGGTCAAGGACGATCACACCTTCGAGCTGGACGAGCGGGCGCTCAACCGCATCCTCCTGGCCGAGGAGGTCCGGGACCGAGAGGTGGTGGCCATCTCCGTGGCCGGAGCTTTCCGCAAGGGCAAGTCCTTCCTCATGGACTTCATGCTGCGTTACATGTACAATCATGTATGTATCTGGACGCTGGCGCTTGTTCTCCTGTGTTTTCTGAACTCCCTAAAGAGGAGCAAACCAAAATTTTGCATTTCATGTCCAGGCTTCTGAAAAGTGGCTCGGAGACAAAGACGAACCTCTGACCGGCTTTTCTTGGAGGGGAGGCTCAGAGAGGGAGACCACCGGGATCCAGATCTGGAGTGAAGTCTTCCTGGTGGACAAGCCAGACGGGACGAAGGTAAGTATTTTACCTCTTACATTATTTTTGTGCTACCTCATACATGCACCTGGCAAAGACTTTTGTGGCATTTTTTTCATCTCCACGTCAGAATTATCCGAAATTTTCTGCTCACTGGGCAGCGCTACTTTCCATCGTCTCAAAATTTAACTCTAATCTACCTTAAAATATTCTTCTTCAAACGAGGGCAGATTGCAGCCATGTCATAAAATTTCCTCACATTTGATCTTAATCCCAATCCAAACCAAAGAAATTTAGAAGGGTCTTCTCTTAGCCTCGGTTAGCCTCGTCATGTCATTCTGTTTTCCCCCACCAGGTGGCCGTGTTGCTGATGGACACACAGGGAACCTTTGACAGCCAGTCAACGCTGAGGGACTCGGCCACAGTGTTTGCACTCAGCACCATGATCAGCTCCATGCAGGTAGAGCGGAGCAACCGTCAGCGTGAGATTTCAGTTAGCCGATAGCAATTAGGAGGAGAGGCTTGTGCTATGCTGGATCCCAGCACTAGGGGGCAATGGAGCAATCTTGGCTTTACTTTTTTCCCACAAACCTGGCTGGTTTGTGATGTTTTTCCACGTGTGAGACCTAAAAGATTTATTTTTTTCATACATGAAACTCCAAGCAATCAGAAGCAACAGTGAGTTAAGCAGTTGATCTTTTCCAGGTTTACAACATCTCGCAGAACATACAAGAGGATGACCTGCAGCACTTGCAGGTACGACAGTTTCCCTGAAGCTAGTGGGGCTAATTAAAGCCACTGGTTTGAGGGCCGATGTTTGTACTTGGTAAAGTATGATATGCTGTACATTAGGAGCTGTGGTCGACCTCTCTAACATCTCCCATCTGCCTGTTTGTCGTCTCTCGCTTCAGCTTTTCACAGAATACGGCAGACTCGCAATGGAGGAGACTTTTCTCAAACCGTTTCAGGTACACTTTCTAGGTCTCAGAGAATCTTTTTTTATTCATGATTAGCATTCAGGAAGTGGAGTTACATTGCAGCTTTTTCTTCCACAGTCCATGATTTTCCTGGTCCGGGACTGGAGCTTTCCCTACGAGTTCCCCTACGGACAGGAGGGAGGCATCAAGTTCCTGGAGAAGAGGCTGAAGGTGAGCCGGCGTGGTCACACGGCGTCGAACCGCACGAAAGTGTAGCGGTAATAACGCCGGCGGTCGCGTGTGTGTTCACCACAGATCTCGGAGAACCAGCACGAGGAGCTCCAGAACGTGCGCAAACACATCCACTCCTGCTTCACCAACATCTCCTGCTTCCTGATGCCTCACCCCGGCCTCAAGGTGGCGACCAACCCACACTTTGACGGAAGGGTCGTAGGTGCGTTTGATATTGTGTTCGGGCGTTGCCTGGCTGAATCACCTGTTGACTGTGGTAAATAATGTTAGGTGGGTTTTAGGCAGCAGTTTGACTTTGGGCTCCATAAGAAAAAATAAGATGATGATGACGAATCCGTGAAAGCAGCATTTCAAATGTTCTCACGTACCTGATTAAATGTTGTTAGATGGCCTGGTGCAAAGCTGCAGCTGGTTGCTCCACTAATGAACTGTACGGGAACAGCTGGTGCTGCAAAGCTGCTCAGGAGCAGGGCCGGGGGGGGACGGCAGCGACCTACAGCCTGTCTTCTCCGAACTGATACTTCCCACTTGGTTTCCCCGCCTCGCGCTAGCAGCCACTGAGCAAACGATGAGCCGCGATGAGCGAAACTCACCGGTCGACTCTCTCTCCGTTTGGTCTCTCCATCCAGAGATCGACGGCGATTTCCTGAGCAACCTGAAGGTGCTGGTGCCGTGGCTCCTCAGTCCCCAGAGCATCGACGTGAAGGAGATCAATGGCAGCAAGATCACCTGCCGAGGCCTGGTGGAGTACTTCAAGGTCCGGCCGCAGGGGCGGGGCCATGCTGAGCACAAACCGCACCTGCTACACTTTAAATAGACACCCGTTTGTGAGCTGGACACTGGGCTTAGTTTATACATATTTAGATTATACTGACTTTTTGATAATTTTATCCAATGTTTATCTTACTCCTTTACTTGTAATTTATCATATATATATCTTATTTCAGGCATACATCAAAATATACCAGGGGGAGGAGCTGCCGCATCCTAAATCCATGCTGCAGGTGCGTCTTCACTGCCTCCTTGTTGGTTCTATTATTTTTTGCTTGCACTTGAGCTTAAAATCTCACGTTGCCATTATGTTTGTCTCTTCCTCCACCTCGCAGGCCACAGCTGAGGCAAATAACCTGGCAGCCGTCGCCGCCGCAAAGGATCTGTACAACAAGAAAATGGAGGAAGTGAGTTCCACATTTTCAGGCCTTTTATTTGTCATCTGGGGAGGCAGCCTAGCACAAGCGCTGCCAAGGTAACGGCATATCCAGCTCTCTGTTTATGGCCCTCTAGTGGAGCAGCTTGAAGTTAGCAAACTTTTTTAACCCCTTTGTTTACGGCTTAGCACGGATGTGTTATAAGAACTGGATACCAGACTTACAATACGGCGACGTGCCGATTTTCCCAGTGGCCACTCGAGGTACTGCAGCAAGAAAAAATCCCATGGGTCCATAAAGCATTTTTCCCATAGACTGCAATGCAAAAATAAATGCCTTTAAAAAGAGCAGAAAATCACCAGAAAAAGAAAGAAAAGAGTTTATTCCCAGCGCGACATCACAACGTCGTACGTGCTGTGTCGCAGCTCGTTCTGATTGGCTGCATCCTGGTGTGTCTTTAAGCGACGTCCTCTAGAATCGTTCTGATTGGCCAAATAGATCATGTGAGTTACAGAGGCATGATGGGAAATAACATGACTGCAGACCCTCTATGGGCCCATTAATGCGGAAGTCAAAAACCTTTTCGGCGTATGCGCTGGGTGAGAAACCTTGGGGGTTGACACTTAGCTTTAGCTTCCTGCTAGAACTGAAGGTTTGCTGGACCTTTCACGGGTTTGGAAAGGGGACAAAAACCAGGTGGTGAAAGAAGGGTGTGTAACCAACCTGGGAGAGGTGTCACAACCCTTTGTGACATCACAGTGTGTCGATTTCCCAGTCTTTAAGCGCCCTCTTATCTGAAAAGTGCTGGGAGCAAAAAGAAGTCCAGGATGGACTTTGCTCACGGCTGATTCTCAAACCTTTTCCTCCAGGTCTGTGGGGGTGACCGGCCCTTTTTGGCCCCCAGCGAGCTGCAGGCCCGGCACTGCGCCATCAGGGAGGAGGCGCTGCAAGTGTTCCGCGGCGTGAAGAAGATGGGCGGCGAGGAGTTCAGCCGCCGCTACCTGCAGCAGCTGGAGGGCGAGATCGACGAGGTGTTCGTCCAGTACATCAAGCACAATGACTCCAAGAACATTTTCCACGCCGCCCGCACGCCGGCCACCCTCTTTGTGGTCATCTTCATCATGTACGTGGCGGCGGGCATCACGGGCTTTGTGGGCGTGGACATCATTGCCAGCTTGTGCAACATGATCCTGGGTCTGGCCCTCATCACCCTCTGCACTTGGGCCTACATCCGATACTCGGGGGAATACCGGGAACTGGGCGCCGTCATCGACCAGGTGGCCGGTGCTCTGTGGGACCAGGTAATTAAACAATAAGCAGCAGTTAAAGAGTTTGCACATGAGGTAGATGTGCACAAAGTATAAAAACTACCACACCAAAATTTGGTAAGAGACTTTTAAGACACAAAATACTGGAAATATTTCTTGATGAAACAAAACCAACCATCAGGCCTTCCAAAAGTAGCTGGAAGTTATTAGATCTTTCAACCACTAGAGGGCGACTCTCTTCTCAAAAAAGTCTGATCGTCCGCAATGGTTCACACCGAAGGTGCCTAATGTTTTATATTCATCGTTACACGTTTGCTCACAATGTATTTTCTTGTCCTTTTTATTGCATCTGCAGGGGAGCACTAATGAGGTGAGTTCAAGAATTAATTTGGTTATTTTTCAGGATAAACACAGACAAATCAATCATGATGGATTTAAAGTTGGCTTATTTTCTAAAATGTAATAACTTTTCTTGGTTCATTCAGTAGATACAAAAAAAAATAATAATCTAAATTCTATTTGTTTGATTCTGCTTTTACATTTTGCCAGTTCTTTTCTGTACAAGTGCTGCTGTTCTATTTGCTGACACCCTTCCAACCGTCTCTCCGCCACCCCAGGCGCTCTACAAGCTGTACAACGTAGCGGCCAATCACAGGCACCTGTACCACCACGCCTTCCCCGGCCACCAGGTGGAGGAGGCTGCAGAGGAGCAGGACAGGAAGAGGGACTGACGGGACAGCCGCCACTTCCTGCCGATGGAGGAGCCGCGGCGGCGACACTCTCACGCTCTGCGGCGCCGCTCGGCTAACAATTCCACCACCTGGCGACAAACTGCATCACCTTTATGTATAGTCGATGTCGATGAGCACCTGTGCGTGAAAATTTGAAACGTGTACAGATTCTGTAAGGACGAGCACCCCCGCGGCACATCCAGCCTCATGACTTCACCTCAGTCGGCCATTTAGTTTCCCTTGTCGGTCACGTTTTTCAGCCAAACCAGTGACTTTCCTCCCGTTTTAGTGCCAGTCACAGTTTTTCACCCCCCCACCCCCACCCGAGTTCTGTGCCGTTAATGGGGAACAATATCTACGATGTTCCAACACCAAAATATGTATGTTAAAGAAGCGTTACGAACATCATCAGCATGGTAAATAGTTCACGTCTGTCTCCTTCGAGCTCTTAAGTCAGGTATACTTTGTATAAAAACAGGAGTTGTGTGTAATTGGTGTTGTGTCAATACCTGTAAAAAAAAAAAGAAAAAGAACAAGAAAAAAAGATTATTTCTCTGTGATTTGCTTTATATTTTGTTTTTTGTATTTTGGAGGTTAGCAATTCCTCTCACTTTACATTGCGCGGCAGATTTCAAGCCCGACTTGTCACTGATCCATCCTGAAGGGCTCCCACCTGAATGACTTTTCGGCTGGTCTAAAAACGACCCGACCAATCAGCATTCTTTAAGGAGGAGGGGGGAAGGGGGAGGGGGGGCAGGAGCTACAGCCTGTTGTGACCCGACAACAGGAAGTCACTGAAAACGACGGCGTGGACGCCACAATGTCTGCAGCTTCATCTGAACATTTCAGAGCCATGAACGCCACAGAAATGTTTTTTCCACGTCTTTGGCCGGCTGTAGCTTAAAGTTCAGACGCTGAGATGAACGGCAGGAGGCCACGCGGCTCTTCTGAGCATCACTGGTACCAATCGTCTCTCCGCCAAGTCTGACTGGCCTGCTTTAAATGTGCGAGAGAGGGTCCATCCAATCACCTTCCCAGTGCGTTTTCAGGGCCTCTCCTCTCTAAACCTTTTTCTATGGCCTCTTTCCTACATGGATATGTGAAATAAACACAGCAGATTTGGGGAAAACATGCTATGCAGAGTGTCGGGTTACTTTCTGGTCAGGAAACTGAGTGACGGCGAATGAAAGTTTACACAAACATCGTTGACGTTATCTCATTATGTGTGTCCTGGCCGGGGGTGGGCGGGGGCAGTGTGCGTTTGGTTTCCATTGTGGTGCAGGGGGGTGGGGTGGGGTGGGATGTTGTGTGTGAACGTTCGAGCAAAGCCGAGGAGGAATGTAGCTGCTCTGCGGCCGCCGAGGAGTCAGGGCGGGCTGTGTTTTGGAGGGCGGGGTCACGCGTCCTCATTCCACATCTCTGTCATCATCCTCAGCCCGATTCATCCTAAAAAAAAAAAAAAAGAGGACTACAAAAAAGAGACAGACACACACACACACACACACACACACACACACACAAGTGTTGCTTGTTTTTTTTTTCCCACCTCGCGCTCTTATTCCAGTTGCTGTGTGGTTCTTCTTCTGGCTTTGTTTGCCCATATGCACAACTGTGATTTTAGCTTTGCGTCACAACACCCTCAGTCTTTGTCTCTCGCCGTATGAAAGCATCCACGCGGCTGCGCTTCATCTTTAGCGGTTCGACCATGCGAGGGCGAAGAGGACTGAATGCCGTCGCAGCCTCACGAGTCTTCCACAGCCAACAGTCAGCGTCGCACGCAGGAAGTTCAAGACTCCTCCCCCTCCCCCCCGAATCCTTTTATTCATAGCTACACTTGAATGATCACCGGTCAGAAAAAGCTGCACCCGTCTCCATCTTGTGAGTCAATAATTCAAAGGTCATCGTTGTGAAGTTGTTTTTTTGTTGTTGTTTGTTGGTTGAGCGACAAGCCCTTCAGTTCCAGAGCCAAGGGAGTACGAATAAAGTTGGACCAAACTGATGCAGAGGAGTGTGCAGTTATTTCTTAGGACAGTTCTCAGGATGGTCCGGCTCTCATTTTTGAGTTGGGATGGAATAAAAATAGAACAAAAAGATGAGTATCTTGAGTGAATCTAGTTTTGAAAGAGCAAAACACTGCTAAATGAATATAGAATATGAATTATTTAGCTTTAGAGTTATATGCTACGGTGGCTGACAAGGGCCAAACACAGCTGCAGGTATGGAAACGACGCAAATTCACAAACACACGCCGAAACAGCCGTTCTCGGTCTACCTGTGTGTCTCTCCATTGAGGTGTTCCACTAAGAGCGCCCCCTGCAGGTTTGGAGCACTTCCGTTGTGCTGACTGGTTTATGGACCATTTTATCACTTGTATGCGTTTTCTTGGTTTGCACCACAATCCTCTTTTTGTACCTTGTTTAGAATTGTGTTTGTGAATAAGCATCCCCCCCCTCCCGCTAACTGAGGCGCATTAGGCAGGTGTGTTGTGTTTGGGCCTTGTCGGCCAACGTAATGTCCTCATACATGACAGGATGTATTAACATTGGTTGCAATATGCTTTCTGTCCACTAGATGCTGCTTAATCTCACACACTGAGCCTTTAAATCCTGCACGGCTCCCTGTCAGAAGCAGATGGGCAGTGAGGAGCGACAGCAGCACTTGCTTTGTTTTTCTTCACTGCAGACTTTTATTATTTATGTCCTGTATTTTATGATACACAAGTTCGGGTATGTACAAAGTGAAGAAAACCCCCTTCTGAGGAGAAGTGACTGAGGCGGTCTTGCATAGTGAAGAGCTCACTGAGGAGAGGTCCTTTAAAAACAAACAAACAAAACAAAAAAAAAAAAGCCATTCCACTGTTTCAAAATCAAAACGACCCCTTTTATCTTAAAAAAAAAGAAAGAAAGAAAAACATCCAGACAGATTTTATGTAAGCGTAGAAAAGGGGAGTCTTGATTAGCGAGCAGTGAGAAAGCTATAAAAAAGCTGCACTTCCTCCAAAGGAGACGCGTCAGTCCATAAAAAGAAGGCAAGCGACAAAACAAGGGGAAGTTGAATTGCACTCGTTTGGCAAACTTAAGTGCGTCTTCTGTGGTGTTTGAGTTCCAGTAGCTTATTTATGTGTCATGACACTCACGCTAACACACACACATACGACAAGCACGCGAGAATATTCCCGGCTTAGAGGAAAAAGCCCAGAGCTGAGAGATGCTCCATCTGCTGCATCCAGCGTAACACTTCATCCAGCAAAACACACACAAAAAAAGCTCTTTAAATAAAAGATGCATTTCATATCAAAACTTAAATATCTTTGAAAGTTTTGGTGGATTGTCGCATAGAGTTTGTCACTTTTAAAAGAAATGCACATTTTTGTTTTTCGTTTGACGCAGGAGCGCGACGCCAGCTTTATGAAGAGGAAACGAAGGGAGAAGTGTTTAAAAATGGGCTGAATAGAAACGAACGGGGAAAAGGCTGCTGGTCGCTTTCTCCGGCTGCTGTACACACACCATGAGCAGGGAAAAATACTGCATTTTCTTTCTCTCTCTTTTCATTAGTTTTTTTTTTTTCTTTTAAAGGCACAATCTCAAGATGTCTGGAAGAAGTCGCGTTGTCTCTCGGGTGCTAAAAACAGAAAACCCATGCAGCCGCTCCGCTGTGAAGGCACCGCCGCCGTCTGACGTCCCCGCGCGGCTGCACATTATAGCTTCTCCTTCTTCATTATAGTGTTTCATATGCAGTCACGTGGTCACTCGCAACTTGACTGTTGCTACCGCTGGTGGTGGTGGTGGGGGACCCCACCGCTGCCGTCCTCCGATCTCGGCTGATATATTTGGATCAAGCGAAGGCACAGATGTGTTTGGTAAAAGAGGGAACAGGGAGTCCGCCGGGATTTCAAAAGAGAGAGAGAAGGGAGGGAGGAAAAAAAAAAAAAAAAAAAAAAAAAACCCGGACCGCTCTCTCGCAAACCCCAGAGAGGGCGTGGCTGCATGTGCACACGCACACACGCACGCATCATATATTCCCCATGAAGTTCTTGTTGGACTGCTGGGCGTACCACTGCTGCCGCTGCTTGCGGGCCTCCACCTCGGACAGTAGCGCCTGCCGGTAGGCCTCGTACGACTTGACGATGTGCTCCAGCTCCTTCATGAAGAGCAGCTTCAGCATGCCCTGGTACGTGTCCAGGTCGGCCAGCTGGAACAGCTCCCACTTCAGGATGTGGTCGTACCTGACGGAGGTAGGGAGGCAACGGTTCATGGGACTGTTTGCTGGCGGGACGCTGCTTCCTCACCGTGCTGCTGTTAAACCTGCCGAGTTCTTCAAATCCTTTCTACGCATCCGTTAGGAAAAAACTTCCTTCTGCATTATTTCCCATCTTAACGGAACGTCCCCGGACCAGCCAGCAGCCTTTGAGGCGAAAGAGGCTACAGCCTCAGTGTTTAGCTGGCGACCCAACGGGAGGCTGCTGCGAGCTTGGATGCAAAATTTGACGGCACAGAAGCAAATGAGTGCTAAGTGGTGGTGACACCCGGCACACAAAACATTGAGACGCGAAGGATCTTGGAAGGTGGCTTTCCCGTTTCAATACATTCCCAAAAGAAAATTTCCCAGACGCTCATGCCATTTCTATCAACCTGCATTTCTCTCTGTCTTGTGGACACTTCTGAGTGCTTTATACAGCGAGCTGGAGGGTCATCTGTCACTTACTTGAGGGGGGCTCGGGCGTAGACCTGCAGCCAGTCGGGGATCTCGGCGGTGTGGTACGGGTTGGCTGGGACCAGCACCGGCTGGTTCCTCTCTGCACTACGAGGCTGGTAAGTGACTGGCGGCGGCAGCGGCGGGGGCTGATCGTAGCGAGGCACGCTGAAGGAGACGAGGACAGAATCACGCAACAAGAAGAGCAGAATTTTGCAGATGAAACACTACTGACTGGGCATGCAAAGTATCGATTAGTTCATTCATCGTTAGTTGATTGAGCTTATTGGTTGATTAACGATTTATTGATAAGCGGCGATTTTTCCCGAGAACCTAAATTTCATAATGGAAAATGTGTAAGGAAGACATTATTTAACCTTTAACTAAAGTTGAGGGTCCAATGTGACCCATTTGAACAGAACAGTAAAAACACCCGAAGCATTCATCCTCTGACTTTAAGTTGACTTCTAATGGATCACATTTCAACCCTTTTTTATTTTTATTTTTTTAAGTAACTTGTTCTAAGTTATATGGTATAGGTATATTATAACCATCAGAGTATCTACAGGTGAATCTCTCTTCCCTGCCACTACACTGTTATAATGATATTAACTACCGGTGTAAAAAAAAAGTTCAATTAATTGCGACTAATTTAATCGATTCAATTCTTAATCGACAATTAATCGATAAAACTACTCAATTTTGTCGTTATGGCTTTGAGTTTCAACAGTGAAGACATCCAAAGATGTCTGATGAAGTGGCAGTTCTGCTAAGACGCACCTGGGGGCACAGGGGTGACGGTACTGCGCTCTCTTGTTGATGTGATCCACATAATAGACGCCAAACTCGGCCGACTCCACCTTCTCCCAGCCGGGCGGGAGCCCCTCCCTCTCCAGAGGGTGGCTCCAGTGTGTGGTGTTAGTGTTGTGGTCGATGTAGTACTTCCTGCCGCGGATGGTCCAGTCCACGGTCCAGCCGGCAGGAAGTGGGAGGTCCTCTCCCGTCAGGCTGGAGAGGTTCCCGAGGGACTTGGCCTGTATTCGACCTATGCCTGAGGAATACAAACATTTCTTTGGAGGGACCAACCGAGCTGAGGCAGGGATGTCTGAGCAAACATTCGGCGGCGCAGCTGCCAGAAAAACAGCACCTCCGGGAGTAAAGAAAACATGTTTGTCAAGGCGGCGTGTGTGGGAAAATGGCATTTCGGCGAGGCGTCGCTGAATAAGTGCATTCTGATGCAGCGAGGACGCGGAGGGGGATCGAGGAGGAATGCGATGAATCACTCGTGCGAGCGTGTTGCCCAATCTCCGGGCTGCGCGCGCGTTGTGAAAGAGCATCTTATTTTCGAGCGGCCTGGTGCCGACGAAAGGCGCCAAATGCAGAGGTCGCGGCGCGGGCCGACAAACTCGACGGAGCGCAGGGCGGGTCGACGCCGCCGCTCCTTCACGCGCATGCTGTGCTTTGACTCTGAGGGGCCTGTGTGCCTGACGGGACTCACACAGGAAAATGTCTGGAACGAAGCATCTCAGCACAGCGGGGGCTGAAATCTGATAAATTCTGCAACAGAGTGACAGAAACCAGGCTGCGGCTCCTTCCACAGAAACAGAGTGAGAAGCTGCCGGCTGCTTCCACCGCCCATCGTCGCCATCACCTCTGCCCTTTACCTCGCAGAATCCGCCAGACGGCAACGCTCGCCATCGGATTGGCTGATCTGCAGCTCAGTGCAGCCCAGGCATCCCACAACGCTGGATACGGTTCAGAATAGATGCTATATTTACAACCGGGGTCAGGGCAGTTGTCCTAAAAACAATGAGGTATGTGTCACGTCAGTAAAACCAAGCCGGTGGTCGACAGAGCCATGCACACAATTAACACCCGGATACAGAAATGAGCAATGCAGAAAATGTGTGCTCACTATCTGTTGTTTTTTGACGAGTGACAGGTGTCAACAAACTGTAGCCCAAAGACAGAAACCGCTTCTCGTGACAGAGAGAGGGAACAACCAAACTGGAATTATAATAGTTAGTTGTCCCAAAAGTAAAGCAAGTCAGACAACATAGAAAAAAAAAGAGAAGAAGAAGAAGAAGAAGAAGAAGAAAAGAAAAAAAGGTTTTGCATAAACGGCACCTAAAAGCCACGTAACTGATGCAAATATGTGGACATATATATGTACATATATATATATTTTTTTACAGCTCTGTAACGTGAATGCTGCCGGACTGAATCGACAACCTCTCTGAACTGCATACAAGCAGAGACGCAGCGACACACATGAATGCAATAAGTCCGTGATTCATGGGAGCCAGCAGACCGAGGCCGAGACGTTTTGACTGCCGGCGGGCAAGAAAATTGCTAGTTTGCCAGCACGAACGACGGAGCGGGGCCGAGAGGTGAAAAATGCACAGCCCAATCCCCCTCCCCCCCGACCGACCGACGCTCGTCCGGGCCTCGCTTCAAACAGCAGGCCTCGTGAGATACGGGAGGGCGGGCCTGAAATAAACGCCAAACCATACATACATGACGCGGACAGGCTGGCCACAGAATTAAAAGCTCGGCTATTGTTCGGTGCGGTCCCTGAGCATCCCTGCAGCCCCTCCACTCCTTGAACGTTTAATCGCATCGAAATGACACGCCGACTTCATACTTGTGCGTTCACGATGCGGTGCGGCGAACGAAACGTCCAACTCCTGAACCTGAAGCGAAACTGCTGCCCCGAGCTCCTCGGTGACAGCCGACGTCTTGCATTCCTTTCCCTGTGGCCGACGTATATTCCAGAGCCTGACCACTTGGCCATTTCAAAGCAGCAATCATACAATCCCCAGCAGCCACTTCACTCAAATACAGCAATTCTTTTTTTTTTTTTTCTTTTTTTCTGAAAGTGGGATCCCAAAATCTGGCAACGTTTCCTTCAAAATGTTTCCCAAAAGACACATGGAGGAAAAAAAAAAAAATATATCGCTGGTGTGATTTAAATCACCGTCCAACGAGACCGCAGCATTGCCTTCATACCTTAGAAGTTGCACTTAAGAAAAATCAAGTTTCAGACTTTCACTGCTGCCAGAAACATTTTTCAATCAAGAGCACAGAACTCGAGTCTGACGTTTGTGTCATACAGGAGGGAACGTTTAGTATTCCATTTTAGATTTACCTGAAGGGGGTCTGCTTGGAGCTGGGGGTGTGTGTTGTCGTGGAAGTCTTTGGAAGTTGTGCTCACTGTGCTCATAGTATCTATAGTCCTCAGGAAAGCGGTCCGGGACCCTCCGGGGCTGGCGCTGCTGCTGCTGCTGCTGCTGCTGCTGCTGCTGATGTTGGTGCTGCTGCTGCTGCTGCTGCTGCTGCTGCTGCTGGTTGTCATAATAGGATTCTGAGGGGTAATAGAAGCGGGCGGCGTCTCCATTCTCCGACATGGGACTTATGTCTGTGAGGAAGGACTGCGAAGAGCCTCCGTACTCGTGGGGCAGGTCCCCGAGACTGCGGGGCAGGTACGGCGGCGCCGACATGCGGTGGCTTTCTCTGCGGGCCACCTCGTGAGGAGGCCTCTGCACCGGCGTACGGAGGAAGCTCTTGTTGCGTGACACCGAGGGCTCGCGGCTGGGCGCCACTGGGTAGGCGGAGGGCCCCATGTCAGGCAGTGGGACCTCTGTGCGTCTCGGTATAGTGGGTCCATGGCGGATAAATGAGGGCATAAGATCTGCAAAGAGTGGAAGGTGAACTGTCTTAAACCTGAACAGAGAGGGGACGTTGTTGGTACACGAAAATGCTCAAACTCTATCCTCCCAAACTGCATATTAATATAAGACCCATCAAAACTAAACTGTAGTGAAAATAGTTTTGGTAAGAAACCAGCTGACAGTAAAAGAGCATTCAATAAACCCCTATTCATTCCTTGATATCTTATTTCAACTTTGAGGCATTAGTCACAAAAACGACAGTCACTTCATGTACAGGATGCTGGACCTGTAAGTTTTCTGACCAGTATTTGTAGCCATGAGTGTAGTAAACACGCACTAATATGTAGTAAAAGTGTTTTGGGCTGTCAACACCCAGATTTTTAACGCAGGTTTTTAAATTTAAATCGAGTTCAAACCGAACCGATCCCTCTTAGCTGCCAGGGAATAACGATGTGAATAAAAATTTACACAAATGTGAAGTATTAACTGTCGGTGGCAGTCTAGGTTATAAACTGTGTGTGGTTGCCGCTATCTTGACCTCCAAATATGCTTCTCAAGTTAAAGAAAGATGATGAACCTTTAACGTCAACTCGCTACCTAGCGCCAAGTTAGCAACTCGTTTGGTCACGGTAGGAAAGTCGAACAACCGAATTTTAAAAAGCACACATCTACATTTAAGTGCCGTACTTTATACGTACACATTTATCCTGCCAGACTACTGCTTATTAGCAGATACGTTACTTTTCACAAGCGAGCTAACTGCGGCTAGCTCGAACTAGCTAGCCGCAGTGGTTGACTTGCTCAGCAACAACTTGTTGCGCTTACTTCTGAGGAGCGGCGACGTTTCCTTCTTCACGTATTTGCCATGTACCTCGGCCGGTTTGGACGCTTCGTTTTTGCTTTTCTTGCGAGAGAGCATAGCGCTCACGGCTAGGAGACATCAACAGCACTGTGCGGTAATGTCATGGCACAATCCGCCGACTCTGGAACCATCCCTGTGGGCTTGCGGAGAGCGGAAGGTAAACATTTTTTCGGGGGGCTGCCTGTCTGTGTTGCTAGCCGAGTTAGCCAGCTAACTTCAGCTGCGGGTCTCCCTCCCTGTCGCGGTCCAGTCCGCTGTGAGCCGCGGTCCACTCCCACCGATGGTCCTCCTTCTCTACTCTACTGGGGGAAGGTTCCCGACTGTACAGTCCTGCCCAGCCAGCGACTCATATGACAAATGCTGCTCAGACTATTTACTGAGGTGAAGTTCCTCTGAAGTTGGATGACAAACAAACAAACGTCGGATCCAGCGCCGTTTTCAGGGACCGTCTATAAATGAACGCCCGGAGGGCTAAAAGAAAAGAAAAGAAAAAACAAAACAAAAACAAAACAAACAAACAAAAAAAAAATGCAAGACTTTTTTTTTTAAATAATAAAATAAAGCCTTTAACTAGAAAATGACCACCATATCAAGATAACCCTCAAACACACAACAGGCAGCCCAACCAACAGGTCAAGAATTTGGATTTTTGTTTTGCTTGTGTTGGTTCTTTGAAATTTGTTGAAACTGTGATTAAAAAAAAAATAAATAAAAATAAAAAACATGAAAAAGTTGACAAGCCCATCCAGAAAGTCCATTTATTTGCGAGACACAATAGTTGTAGTGTTCACATTGCACCAAATTTAAAAACATTTTAATTTGTGTCAATGGCTTTTTATTGGAAAAAAAAAAAAAAAAGAAGACCTGCAACACTTGTTGTCAGCAGACATTCAATCCTTTGTTTAGGTAGTGTTGATGTGAAGACAAACATCTTGAGGAGGCCAACAGGTTATTTGCATTTTCTGTTTTACATGCTCAGACAGAAAGAACCGGCAGGTAAACATAATCTCTTTGACAAGTGATCAAATAACACTACATACTACATATAAATAGTGCATTTTGGTAGTGCTTTTCATTGGTTGCGTTAAAATATGTACTTACAAGCGACATCAAAGGCTTTCAACGTATTTAAAATAAACTTTATAAGTTAGAGTGACCTTCCATTTGGTGTTTCATCATTCTGAGAACAGACAAAAAAACAAACAGAAAAAAAACACTCACAATTTACACAGTACAATCAGACAGACAACGGCGGCAGAGAAAAAGGCCCTTTTCTTTTGCAGCTTTTCTTTCAGGATGGGTTCAGGAAAGGTTGTACCGCCTCTTGACCCGACCTGTTGACATCTGCGCTTCACTGTGAGCATTTGTAGTGGAAAGGCAGCGGCGAGAGGGACGAGGGGTTGAGGTCGCGCACAATCTTGTTCAGGCTGGAGATCTTCTCATCCAGAAGGTAGTTTTTCTTCTCGGCGATCTTCTGCCGCTGCTCGGTGACCTCCAGAGCCTTCAGCAGCTGAGCGTTCTCCACGTACAGGTCGTTGATCAGCATGTCCGCTTTGCCGTTCTTGTGCCGCTGGAAGAGTTCGGCGCAAAGGAGGCGGTCATTCACGTTTGGAATTCTAAACAGTGGCAGTTCTCCTTCCTCAGTGCCGTTTAGCTTTAGCAATCATCCACATTTAATGAATGCAATGGGTAGTTCAGTTATCGGAGTGAACTCACCTGTTCCTTCAGCTGAGCGACCTTCTCTTTAAGCAGCAGTTTGACGTTATGCAGTGAGAGCTCCACCTCCTTCATCCGCTCCTCCATGGTCTTCATCTTCCTCTCCCGGTCGTCCTGTTGAGAAGAAAACAATGTCAGCAAAGTTCAGCGAGAGCAAATATACAATAAAGATACCCCCCCCCCTCCCCAACCCCACCCCTTTGGTGGTGCCGTTAAGAAATAAAGAAAGACAGAAAGAAAGAAAGAGAAAGCCACAAAAGGACTTTTAAATGAATCTAGATGCTTTATTGAATGTCAAATCCTGCATTTCATGATTTGTGTGTGCTTCTAAAGAGATAAATAAAAACATAAATAAAATATAAATAATAGCATAAATTCAAATTGTGTACTTCATTGCGTCTATAAAAATAATTTAATGCATAAATAAATAAAAAAAATCCTAACGGCATTAAATAAAAACACAAAAAGACAAGAAAAAACACTGATGACACATCAATAGGCACAAGCACAAAACAATAAAAATCGGAAAGCATTAAAAGCGGCAGTTTGTGTAACATCTGAATTCACTTCACTTTGGTTGTGCAGCAGCAGCAACAGACAGTAACACCACAGGAGCACAAATATTAAAAAAAAGACATTAAACTAAACTAGTACTTAACAGACAGATATAAGAAGAACAGACATTCTGCTGCCTTCCTTCCAGACATCTCTGGGAACCCTGACTGGACTGATGCAATGGCATCTGACTTGTTTGGGATGAATCAGTTAAACCATCCTGAATGATCATTAAAAAGGCTGTGACACTCGAACAATGCTCCCATCAAATTTCCTTCCCCTGTTTTGTGAAACTATAAATTCACTAAAAAACTTTTTAAAAATACTTCCTGTATTATTTTTTAGACATTTATTTTCCCAATCTAGATTGGAAAAATGTTGAGACCCCAAACATTTACTTTGAAAGTAGGTTTTGAAGATTTACACTGGTTTTAAAAATTTGAAACAAAATCTCCCCAACAGACTTACAGTTTTTCCTAACACCTTGCAGTGGCGAAATACAGTCACACACGCTCTGCCCTTTAAATCTGGCAACACATTTTGTTCACAATCTCCTACGAGGATGCAGAAAGGATCATGAGCGTTCGCGCCCACAGTCACAGAGTTGAAGTGGCTCAGAAGGAAGCAGCTGCGGAGCAGAAAGCGCAGAGAAGCCTGGGACAGAGACTACGGGGGCCCCAGTGGCCAGCAGGGGGAGAAGAAGCTGCGTTAAAGTCCACCGATCCGCCGGTAGCTGTCCGCGTGAGCCGCCCGCTGCTCCGGTAGCGCCCCCTGGAGAGAGAAGGCAGCAACACTTCACCACACATCCAGCCTATCGCAGGCTGCCCAGTTAACCAGTGCGCTGTCTGCTTCACGCAGGACTGAGTGCTGAATTATTGATGGAAAGGACCAAACCAGACTTAGTGACTTATAAGATGAGCAATAAGTTCATTTAATTCTGTGCAATTAATGATTTATTAAAGGACCCATAGCATACTTTTTAGTGCAACTTCCTTTTCTTTTATTCTGGATTGCAGTGAATCAGCACAGCAAAAAAAAGCCTCTAGATCTCCAGAAAAAAAGCAAAACAAAAATTTAGCCCTCTGTTTACTGCCTCCTGCTCAGTTTTAGCTTCCTGGTCAGACTAATGCTTTGTTGGACCTTTCACTTGTTTAAAGGGGTGGTTTTAGAAGATCACTCCTCAGGTGTCACCATCTGAGGAGAGGAACCGGTGCCCTTTGTGACATCACAAAGGGCTGATTTGCAGAATCGTGCGTTTTGGCACGCACTCTCTGAAAAGTGCAGTGAACTACAGAGGGCAAAAGGATGGAATTTTCTCATTCCTGACAGGGGCGAGACACGATAACACCGGAAAACCAGTGAAACTGATTCAGCACAATATGGGACCTTTAATAAGACAGGAAGTTCAGGTCTTTTCAAAATATCATTTCTAGATGCGTTCCTAATTCAACAATAACTCTGAGGAAAAAAAAAACAGCAGGCCCTAATTATTAGGCGTGCAATGTACAACTTTTGTGCAGCAAACCAAAGGTTAGCTGGGTCGGAAAGCACAACTGGACTCGGAAGTTAAAACTCCTTATCTGCTCTGAGGAGTCACGGGTGTGTTTGACGACTCTGAGGAGGTGAGAAAATGGAGAGAACCGCCGCCAGAACCACAGCCAGGTGAAAACACCGGTCCCGAGACGATGGTGCAGAGATGGAGAATGCAACACACACACACACACACACACACACACAAGCCGCAGGGCCAGAACCAAACCCAGAAAGTAAACACCAGCATGAGATGAAGGGAATGAGGACACACAAGTGCTGAGATGGATCTGTGTCAAGCAGCACGAACCCAGGACCACTGCAGAACCAGCTGCATCCCAACACACAGCAATCAAAGAAAACAAAAACGAAACAAAAAACCACAGACATTTGGCCCAAGTCTTAGAAAAAAGTTTCCCTTTGAAGATGAACTGAGGTGTTTTTTTTTTTGAGAAGCCACAAAACCAATGTGAAAGTGATTCAGATGCACAAACAATGATGATGAGGTGTAGGCGAGCGTCCCCAAACAGAAAATTGACAGAAAAAAAAAAAACATGCCTCGGTGAAGAAATAAAAGCACAGAAATCATGAGTGTCAGACTAATGTTGTTGTGTGGTGCCGAGCACGTTTCTCTGTGATCGAGGTTGAGACGGTACCTGGACATTTTCCTGGTCCTGCTGCCCTCGGGGCGTCCTCTGAGGCGATGGAGGCAGGAGGCCAGCAAACTGAGCCTGGAAGGACTGGGGCGGAAAGAAAAAAAAGAAACGCAAAGACAAAATCAAAAGATGGATGAAACACAAACAATCAGCTGAAAAGGTTCACGAGAACCAGTTTGCAGCGAGGACTGGTGAAAAGGCGTTGGGAACATTTTAAGAAGGCAAACAGAATTAAAATATTTTTGAACTGAAGGAGGTTAAAAGTGACACGACTTTGTGGATTCAAGCTTCAGTTAGTGTCATCTGACCTTCCCTTCGACCGCTATCTTCTAACCGCTTTTTCAGTTGCTTCACTGTGACGCTCGTTAAGTTTGTGGCACCACCGGTGCGAAATGAAGTTCTCGATCATCATCGTAATAGATTCAAAAACCAACAGACAAAAAAAAATAAGCGAGAATGAGCTGGTGTTGCTACTCACATCCAACAGCTGTGCAGACAGTTGAGCCATTTGTGCTTTGAGTGCCTCGTTTTCCTGCCGGGCGACCTCCAGCTCAGAGTTTCCTTCTCCGGTTGCACAGCCCTGAATGACACACACACACAAACAAAAACCTGAAGTAAATCTTTCTTGCTTATCAATCATAAAAAAATAAATATTTGAATAAATATCCAAACCACTATCAACTACCTAATTAAAGATATACACATCCAAAATAATAAATACATAATAAAGTATGTAATAATTTAACAAACAAAATCATCCCTTAACACAAGTCCTCCTCAACTATACAACTCCCCACGATTTATTTTTTGCATAGTTCTTTTTTTTTTTTTTTTAATTCTTTTTTATCTGTGCTTTGCTTCAACCCCTCACTCATGAAAGAACCCAATGTTGTTATTTTTTTTAAATGAAGATTTCTTCTTGGGTTACAACCCGCCTCCTTGTCCCAAAACATTTTCACGTATTGGCTGCGAACCTTGGCGAGCTCCCTCTGCGCTCCCAGCTCCTCCTTCAGAGAGACGTTCTCCTGCTCCAGGGAGGCGTTCTCCTCCTCCAGGGCCTTCAGCAGGTTGGAGTTGCTCTGCTTGTGCTGCTTCAGGGACGAGATGGTGGCATCCAGCTGACGGACCTGTGGAGACACGATTAAAAAAATATCAGTGACAGGGAGGACGAGAGAGGAACAATATCACAGAGAGTTTCCACAAACTCCTCGTCTTACCTTTTCTTTGGACTGCAGGAGGTCCTGGTGGATGCTCTGCACTTGTGTCTGCAGCCGCTCGTTCTCCTGCCTCAGCAGCTGCTGGTCCTGCTCCATCAGCCGGGACAGCTCGTCTCTGTACCGCTTCTTACTCTGATTCAAGACGCCGCTCGAGTGCAGGGCTCTCTCTAATACATGGTTCTGCAACACGCAGGAGAGGAGAAGGAAAGAAAAAGTTGCACTGTGTGTTTTCTTTCTTGTAACACCGTGGCTGCAGTCGCTCGACTCTTCCACCTACTTTGTCGGTGACGTTTTGCTGCTGTTTTTTCAGCAGCGAGATGTAGTGTTTGAGGGAGTCCCGCTCCTGCTCCAGGTCCTCCAGGTCCGACTGGAGACAAGAACTTTGGCGTTTCACAGCCTGGAGAGTCTCGTCCAGCGACCTGACCTGCGGGGCAGCAAGCAGAAGCAGCGGTCAACAACACCGCACGCACGCATGAGATTTTACATACCGCCGCAACCTCAGCTAGACCATTAGGGCTTTAGCTAACAGAAGCTGCGTTTCCATTCTGTCTAGAATTGCGCAAAACCTAAATATCGCAATAAAAAAATTGGTAATGGAAACACTAAACACTAAACTGCTAAACTTCAAAAAAACCCTCAAACGTCGCTAAAAGGTTTTTCAGACGCATCCATATCGAGGTATATCGCAAGTGTAACGGAAACACTTTTTTCCCATTTAAACGTCACCAGACGTGACGTACGGGGTCACGTGACCAGTTCACTTCAAGTGAAAATGGTGCGAGAGAAAAATATGACAGCCATTCTTGACAGCAAACAAGCGTAAACAAACAAAAGCAGACGTAACTCTCGTAAATCTGGCGGGACGAGATTTTCTGAGAATTCGCAATTGAACTTTGGCGAAATTTTAGAAATATCACTTTTATTTTGCGAAAAACTGTAGTGGAAACGCAGCTAAAGACAGAGTGTGTGTGTGTGTGTGTGTGTGTGTGTGTGTGTGTGTGTGTGTGAAATTAGCCTCTGACCATCTCCTCGGCTTTGTCCAGCCGGCTGCGGAGGCCCCGAGTCTCCTTGTCCCAACTCTTCTGCTCCTCCACCATTTGGCTGAGCTCAACCTCCACGGAGTCCAGCTTCACAGCCTGAGGAGAAAAGACAAAAAAATTTGTTAGCCCGCGGCGGCGGAGAAAAGTGTCGATGCGGGACCGGCCGCAGTCACCTTCTCTGCGAGGGCTGAGAGCTGCTGCGTCAGCTGGCTGTTCCTCTCCCCCAGCTGCGTGGTGTCCTCCAGGGCCTCGTTCAGCTCCGCCTCCAGAGCGGACACGCAGGCGACCAGCTAGCATGCAAAGGATGAGAAGAAAGCAGGCCACCAAGTCAAATCAACTTTCAGCTTTCCGCCACCGGGACCGCCGCCAGCGCCCACCGGCCAGCTCACCTCCATCTTGTCGTCGGCCGGCATCGACTCCCGCCGCTGGGTTTCCCTCATCAGCTCCGTCAGCTGCTGCCGGAGGTTCTCCAGCTCTGATAGGTTCTTGGCGTCCTTGTCGGAGAGCGTCCTCTTCTCCTCCTCCAGCTGCTGGCTGTGCAGGCACAGCTCGAAAATCTGCAAGAGAGAAATTTTTAGCCCTCTGTTTGCAGCCTCCTTAAAAAAAACCAACCAACCACATAAACAAACAAAGCTGACTTTGAGCATCCTGCAGTGTCCATGTGTTTAGATGGGAAACAAAAACAAGGGGGCCCCAGAGGACGGGGGTCATCACCTCACAGGGGACCATGTCACCAAATTAGGATCACGTTCCAGGTCCCTCTGTGACATCACAAAGGGCCGAATTCCAGAACTACAAATAGTTTCCAGGGCTGTGTTCAGCAGAATATTCTGATTTCTTGGAAGTTTGGCCTTCGAGTACCTGTTTGTTGCAGCTCTCCACTTCCCTCTGCGTCGTCGTCTTCTCTTCAGTTAACTGCTTCAGCGTCTGTCTGCATTCAAAAAACGAGACGAGAACCAGTTCACACACCGGGACAAAACTCGACTTGTGTTTGCCTTTTTTCTTTTCTTGTCTTTTCTCTTTCTTGCGCACCTCAGCTCCTCCTGAGTTTCTTTTAAATCCTCGTCTTTCAAGGCTGCCAGCTTTTGTCCGAGCGCAACGTTTTCTTCGGCAAGACGGCTGGCCTTGGTTCTATACAGACATAAACAGAAAGAAAGAGGACTTTATTTGAACTTTTATACTACACAACAGAACACTCATTTAAAAAAAAAAAAAAAAAATAGAGATGCAAGGTGTATAAAGAAACTACATCACAGTCAAACACAGCAAAGTGTTTTTTTTTGTTGCCTTGGTGCGGACAATCTACTGGACTCCAAGCTTCAGCTCTGAGGATCTACCGCGCTGGGTTGAGGGTTCATAGGTGCCTACGGGGGAGGAGGAGGGGGAGCCACGGGACACATGGGGGTGGGTCGAGGTGGGGGGAGGGTTCCTCGCTTCTCCCCGGGTTACCTCTGAGCCAGTGTGGTTCGGTCTAAAGCCTGCGACTGGTCCTGCAGCTCTGTGAGGGCTCTGCGCAGGTCCCAGTTCTGCCTCTCCAGCTGGGCGCAGCAGCCCCGCAGGTCGACGGCTGGCCGCGGCTCGACCTCCAGCTGACCGCTGCCGTCCAGGTCGGGCCGCGCCCTGGCTGAGAAACCCCGCCCCTCTACCCCGCACAGCTTGGTGGCGTCCTTGTCCCTCATCCCGGTGATCTCGTCCACCTCGAGATGTTTCTGAAGGTCGCGGAAAACGCTGGGCCCGCCCTCGAGGCTCCAGACGCTCCTTTCCAGCTCGCGGTTGTGCCGCCTCAGCCTGCCGTTTTCAAGCGCGCAGTCTTCGTATTTGACCTGCAGATGCGCCATGCCGAGGGCTTTCAGCTCCAGCTCCCTGACGTGCTCCAGCAACACCAGCACTTGAACCTTGAGGCCGTGGTTTTCCTCCAACGCCAGGCGGCTGGCTTGGATCTTGTCGCCGCTCTGAGCCAGCAGGTCCTCCAGGACCTCCGTCTTCTGCCGGAGTAGGGAGACCTTCTCGCGCAGGAGGACGTTCTCCCCCGCGGCCGTGTTGTAGAGGACCTGGAGTGCGACCAGGGGGCATCCTCCGCCCTCACAATCAGCGCCTCTGTCGGGAGGTTTCACAGCGTCATGTGTGAATTCATCCTTCGGTTGAGCGGCGGTCGGAGGTTCAGCTTCAGGTCGACGCTCGTGAGAATTGTGCGATAAACACGGAACCTCAAAATCCACCGGGAACATCTCCGCAGGGTCACGTCTCTCCTCTGGCCCAGATGTGTCAACCACGGTCTCATGACTCCGCTCGTCTTCAGGCAGAGCGCCGTTGTCCTTCAGCGCTGGAACATCTTGAGGTTTTCTCTTCTCCCCACATGATTCAGGAGCATCTCCGTTCTCACCACCTCCGTCGATGTTCTCACCTTTGAACTGCTGATCTGTGGCGTCCTGCTCACACGGCATCCGTGGGGAAGCGGCTTTGCTTGTGGCGTCGACACCAGAGCGGTTTTCACTGAGCACTGAGCCGTCAGGGTCGCGGCCTTCGCACGATGCCGAACAGAAGATTCCTGGAGAACAGCAGCTAGTTCCAGCATCTCCTCCAACAACCTGGTGGCCTTCAGGCTGGAGATCTTCACCCTTTGGAAGGCAAATGAGGAGGTCTTCCTCACTTGCGGCAGGATCTGTCACATCTCCACCACTGTCGTGGGCAGCATTGACACAACCATAATTTCTATCTTCAGAATCTTCAGCTAGAGCGTCTTGGACCTTGGTGAGGCTGTTTTCTTCATCATCCATCACGCTGGCCTCCTCCGCAGTGGACGAACCCTGATTGAGATCCACCTCTGGCCCTTGAACCCCATTTCTGAGAGCGTCTCTTTCTGGCACCAGCTCCTCTCCGTCGCTCTCTGGAACATCTTTCAGCCTTTTTTCCAGAACAGTTACTTCCTCCTGGAGCTCCTTCCTCTCCAGCTCGAAGTCCACGGCCGCCTGGCGCAGCAGCGTCTCCAGCTCCTCCACCTTCACCTTCAAATCGTCGCGTTCCAGCTCAATCCTCTCCCTGACCAGGAGCTCACAATGCAGCGCCTTCCTCTCGGACTGGGCGAGGAGCTCGTCCCTGGTTTCCAGGCTCTCCTGCAGCCGGCTGTGCAGATCGTTCAGCTGCCTGCTCAGCTCGATCTCTTTGGTCTGAGCCTCGTCTACGAGGGCGTCGACCTCCTGCTGCAGCTGCTGGTTTTCCGCGGCGAGGTCTTTGACTTTCTCCTCGTGACGGCTCTGCAGCTCATGCTTGTCCTTCTCCTGCTGCTGGTCCAGTCTCTCCCGCTCACGCGCCACGCTCTCCTCCGCCGCCCTGCGCTCTTTCTCCACATTCTCCACGGCCTCCTGCAGCTGCGCCTCCAAGCCAAGCCTCAGCTCGGCCTGGCTTTCACACAGAGCCTTCAGCTCACTCTGGTAGTCCTGCTCCAGCCTCAAGATGTCGGCCTGAAAACGCTTCTCAACCGACTCCTGATCACCCGAGAAGCGGTCCTCCACCTCTTTCATTCTCTGTTGGAAGCTGAACTCGACTTCCATCCTGCACACGGTTGTTTGTTAATACAACAAATATTTAAACATTCAGGTCTGAGAAAAACGCTTATTTTTCTGCTTCATCTTTTCATCAAATAAGTTTGATGAACCCCCGACCCCCCAATCGGGTCAGGTTTGGTTAGACTTCTTGCAGCTAATTAGCTTAGCATATTTAGCAAACTGATGGTCAGTAACCTTTGGCGGGCTTACCTTAAGTCTCTGTGTTAAAGAGCTTGCTTAGCTTACTGTCAAGACTGCAAATGAGTGAATTGTCTGAAGAATGCATTTCTGGAGGGAATAAAGCGCAACCACTCAC
This sequence comes from Nelusetta ayraudi, assembly GCF_046127955.1. Classification (NCBI taxonomy): domain Eukaryota; kingdom Metazoa; phylum Chordata; class Actinopteri; order Tetraodontiformes; family Monacanthidae; genus Nelusetta; species Nelusetta ayraudi. The sequence continues at coordinate 2,072,581 of NW_027466065.1, forward strand.
CTCTCCTGAGCGATTTCCTCCCGCAGTTTGTCCAATGTGCTGCTGAGGGCGCTCCTCTCCTGGCCGTGCCTTGCCGTCATCTCCTTTACCACCTCTAGGTGGCTCTCCTCCAGGCGGGCTCTCTCCTCCGACAACAGGCACCTGAGCTTCTTCTCCTCCTCCTCCTCCTCCTGCTGGCGCTTCTCCCTGTCTTCGCTCAGCCGCTCATGCAGCATCCCCTCGTAATCCTCCTCCAGCTGCAGCTTCTCCGCCTCCCACTCCTCCCTCAGCTTCTTCTCCCGCTGCTCGAGCTGCGCCTGCTGCTGCCGCCGCTCCTCCAACAGCCTCTGGAGGAAAGCCTCCTCCTGCTGCTGCAGCAGCTGGGCCCGCTCGCTCTCCCACTGGCGCTGGAGCTCGCCCTGCTTCTCCTCCTGCTCCCGGACGAGCCTCAGCAGCTCCTCCTCCAGGAGGACCTGCAGCGATTCGCCGTTCTGCTCGTCCAGCCGCGACTTCTCCTCCTGCCACTGCTCTGTCAGCTCCCGCACGATCTCGTGATGCTCGGCCTTGGACTTCTGCATGGCCTCCTGCAGCCGCACTACCAGCTCCTCCTCGTGGACTTGCCGCAGGAGCTCCTTCTCCTTGTCGCACTCCTCCAACAGCCTCCTCTCCACCTCAGCCTTCTCTTTCTGCAGCTTATTTCTCTCCTCTTCCAGTCGTGCTTTGAAAATCTCTTCTTGTCGTTCCTCCAGCTCCTTCATCTCAGCTGTGTGCCGCTGCTGCAGCGCCTCCATCTGGGCCGCGAGGCTCCCTTCCCTCTCCTTCAGCTGAGCCTCCAGGTCGCTCAGCTGCTCCTCCAGGTCTGCACTGAAGGTGTGGGCCTCCAGAAGCTGCTGTCTCAGGGAGTCCACCTCCTCCTCTCGCAGCTTCCCCAGCCCTTCCTTCTCCTCGGCCAGTGTCTGCTCCAGACAGGTGCGGTCCAGATCCGCCTGCTCGAGCTGGCTCTGGAGCTCCTGCACATGGCGCTCAACGCCGGCCACCCCCTCCTTTAGAGCCTGGAGCTCCTGCTGGTGCTGAAGGGTCAGGGCAGCCTTCTGCTCCTCGTGGGCTGTCCTCTGCTCCTCCATTGTTCTGTCAAATTCGCTGATCTGGGAAAGAAATGAGTGTAAAATAATTCCTAAACCATTCTAATGCCTGATGGACACAACATATGAGTTCGCATGAGGCCTAAAAACTTTAAAAGAACCCTTATGCAAATTAATTTACCAATGTTTGTTCTAAGCAATAACATGCAGCTGTCCAAGTTCCTACCTCCGTTCAAATACACAGAAGGATAAAAATAATAGTTTTAGCAGCAGGCTGGAAACAAAGGGCTAAAGATGTTTTCTGGAAACATACAGAATTTGTTTTTCCCACTGTAAACAATTTCTCTGTTTTTTTTTTTTTATTACATTTTTTTTAATTTATACATTTTAAGGTTCTCGTCTGCAAGACTCACTTTGCTTTCCAGCTGGTTTTGCAAAACCTCTGTCTCCCGGAGATGCCGCTCCTTCAGCTGCTCCAGCATCATCTCCGCCTCAAGGCTCATGCTGAACGGTTGAACCTCCTCTGAACCGATACCTGCAAGGAAATAAACAAACAAAGTGAAAAAAATACACACAACACAAGATTCCTACCATGGATATATTATAAGAACTGGATACCGGAGCAGTAATATGGCGGCATGCAAGTTCTCCCAGTGGTCAAAATCTTTTTCGGCGTATGCGCCAGGTGAGCAACCTCACTGAAACAAATGGGCCGCCATCTTGGACTCTGGAGGGCTGGTTCCTACGTGCCACCGTAGTAGCATGTGCACACGTGTGGTCAGTGCCGTGTGATACGACCTCCGGGGGGCGCTGCACAAAGGCAATGTGTCCCACCTGGATCCGACTCCATGCCGGGGCTTTTACTCTCCAGCTCTTCCGAGAGAGGATTGTTGCACTGCTGATGAACTCGGCCCAGGCTGTGGAAGTCGCGCAGCTCCGCCTGCAGCTCGTCGATGCGGTCCTGCAGCTCCTACCAAACCACAGCGGGAAATTGTAAATGCGCGCGACTAAATCAACACCACCGTCCCCTTTTCCCACACAGAGTAGCAGAACCTGTTTTATAATTTTAACTCTGCGAACAGTGCGAAGCATCACACTTCAATCGGCCACTAGGATTTATTACCCTGTATTGAGCTTCATAGCCGGCACGCAGCTGTTTGATGCGCTCCTCTTGGAGGAAAAAGTCAGCGCTGCCAGGGTCCAAGTCTCCAAACTGAAGAAAGACACATGTAGGGACGGAGAATTTCAAAGAAATTACAAAAACGTCAAATCATCAGGACGGAAATGGCAGCAATGAAGTAACGAGAGAACAGCTGTGAGATCTACGAACCCGTTCTTTCATGATGTTGTCCACAGACGCCTGCAGTTTTGACACTTGACTCTGCGCCTCCATCAGGTTCTCGGTGCTGTCCAGCAACTCCATTTCAAGGCGTCTGTTTTCCTATGAAACACAAGGTGCAAAGGAACAACCATAAGTCACCTTTCAATGCTTTGGCTAAAATAAAAGGTGAATGAGACAACAGCCAGCCAGCAGGAGGGCTTTTTGTTTTTTTTGTACCTTGACTGAGATGGAGAGATGGTCCCTGAGGAACGACTCGTCGTCCCTGATCTTCTGCACCTCGGCCTCCAGCTGTTCGCGCTGCCGGCTGGCCTGCTGCTGCAGCTGGTCCATCTCCCCCATCAGCTCCGATCGCAGCGCCGCCAGCTTCTCCTTGTGCTCCTGTTCCAGCTTCCTGCGGGAGGGAAGCGATGGGGCCGCAACGCTCAGCGTCGGGACGAGCGTAACGTCGCTTAAATCTGATGAGGCGCTCCTTCGAGACGGATTTACCTGAGGTTGAGGTTGTTCTTGTGCTCGATGGCAGAGTGGTGCTCGTCGACCTCGGCGGCCAGTTGATTCTTCAGCTTCTCCGCCTTTTCCAGGTCCGAATGGATTTTCTCCTTCTCCCTGGATTCTCTGTCCACACAATCTCTGATCGGAGGGGTGCGGAAGGGCCGAGGAGAAACAAATACACTTTGTTGGAATTCAAAGGCGGAATAAATGAATGTGAACGGCAGCGGCGGGGGCGATGACTTGCGCTTACAGGAGGTGCCTGATCTCCGCCTTGAAGCTGGCCAGTGCTGCCTGGTGGATCCCGTTCTTGGTGGTGAGGAGCTCATTTTCCAGAGCCACGGTGAGGTCAAACAGACTGACCTTCTCCGCCAGGCTGAAGTTTAAAGCCTGCACAATCAAAGAGATAAGAAGTTAGCTAAGAAAGCCGCTGCAACAAAAGTCGGACAGATTTTTTTTCTCTCCTGCGCTGTGCCGAACCTCCAGGATCTCGCCGCCGTTCTCGATCCCCTCCTCCAACCAAGTGTCCAGGACGTCCTCGGCCGGAGTGAAGCCGGTTCCGTCATCCAATGTGGAGAAGAGACACATGCCGATGGTGCTGGTCAGCAGGGTCGGGGCGGCTGTCCTGCGGCCTCCCTCGTCAAAGGGCTGGAAAGGGATGAAAAGATAAAACGTGCTGAAAAACTAAAAACAAACAAAAAGGAAATAATTCCGACAACCTCCTCCCGGCACTGTGCAGCTACCTGCATGGAGTGGTGTCGCTTGAGCTGCCGGTACGCCGTGGAGGCAGACGGCGTCGGCGGTTTGTGGTGACGCACGGCCCCGGAGACAAACTCCTGAACACTCATGACTCCGACTGTCCTGAGACTCTGGTGCAAGTCGGCGCTCAGCTGGAGAAGAAAGAAGAAAACGGTTGTTGTTGAAACGCCAGCGCGAGGAGACGCGTCATTGAGTTTCCTTAATGCGTTTGTGAGCTTTTATTATCAGGTCGCTGCAGGGCCATCACGACGACTCAGAAGACCTCGAATTAGTTAATAATAAGTAGATGAATTTCTTATTTGGATTGGTTCTAAATTAAACTAAACGTAATTGAAGCAAAATTGAAGCTTCTAAGAAACCCATGATTTCTCTAATGTTTAATTTTTCAGACTTTTTTAAAATTTGACGCCCCCCAAATAAATAAATTCCAGTAAACAAGTACAACACGGCGACGAGGGCGAACAGCTGCAGCCACGTTCAGTCAGAATTAACTAACTTTTGCTTTTTCTCACACAGTGGAAACTAACAGCAACATTCTAACAGCTACCACTCACACATTTTTGATTGCTCAATATTATGAAAAAAAAAAAAAAAAAAAAAAGCTGCAACAGAATTGAGCTGCAGCCGTCTCACCTCCAGGCCCAGGTGGCGGCAGAGCGCCAGCAGCTCGCTGTGACCCGCGCAGCCGTCCCACACCATGTCCAGCTCGCCGCAGGCTTCGCGCAGCCGCTCCTCCAGGCAGGGCGACAGCGGGTTGGTCGATCCCCGCGGTGTGCTCGGCTCGTCGGGGTTCCACACCTGCATCTGACCTGCGCGCACGCCACAGGCAGCCGTCACTCGGTGCGGGAGGGAGTTAAGAAGAAGGGAAAAAAAAAAAACAATCTGGAAGAGACTTAAACCAACCTTCCGCCTCAAACTCCTCCATTTTGGCGTCGACGTCGTTCCAGCGCTGCGGACACAGAGACACACAGACAGACGTCAAGTCTTCGAGGACATGCTCGTTGTACTCATGCAGCAGAGTTACACAGACCCGGCGTCGGTGGGGACGGTGAGCGCCGCTCCCACCGACACAAAAGGCATCTTTGTCAGACGCGTCGGCCCTCCCTGCACCGACGCTTCCCCTAAAATAAGACTGCGTCTGAACTCACGAGCGGCTGACCGTCACATGTGGAGAACGACCTGAGGAGATTCTGTTCCTCTGCCTTTCATCACTTTCACTATCGATGCCTGCATTTTGGGATGAGACGTTTTGTTGGAAAAACTTTACGTTTTTTAAGTTGGAATCATGAACCGTGACATATATCGGGCAGGTCTGTAACGGGGTATAGAAGAGGAGTGGCTCTTTTCTGCTTGTGACCCCCGAGAGCTCCAGTTTCCAGCGTGACCGCCTATTGTTCGGGGAGCCGAACAGTGAGGGAATGAAGAGCAGATGGGGTTCTGCAAAGTGGCATTGATGCACCGTGTGTAGGCATGTGTGAGGGTGGGGGTCAGTGGGGCCCCATTGTTCCCCTGTCCTCCTCCCTACTCTCCCACCCCCCCCCCCCAGTCTGAATGGGACAGACTCCGGCGACTCGTCTCCATCTGCTTGGTCCTGCAAGCTGGACGTCGCAGCATTGTTGCGCCGCAGATTAGTCAAGATGCAGACACGCTTCGGTTCAGCGTCTCCAATGGAGGTGCTCTGCAGCGCGCACACACAATAAAACACAGGTCCGAGGAGCACAAGCCGACGCTGATGGCCGGTGATTTATTTCGCGACTCCAGCCGAGTGAAAAATGAAGCGGTTGCACCAGACTGTGATTTAAGCTGAGCAACCTGCCCAAGGACATGAGTCAGCGGAGTCACTCAGGTGACTCTGACTCTGTTCTGGTGTCATAAAGAAAGAAAGAATTTTGTCGATATCGGACTGTGTTTTAAACTCGACTTTGAAAAGTTATTTTGCAATTTTCTAAATCTATGACGGAATGAGTCTAGTTACAGTAGTTTTCTGGAGGCACAGACAGTTTTGCGGATGATAAAATAATGCTCCATTGGAGTCCAGGGTGAAGAAAAAAAGAAGAAGGAGAAGGAGAGGGATTTAAAAATGGGTTTATAATACGGAACATTTGCAGGAGGAAGTGACACCTTCTGCTCTGTCCCCCCCCCCCTCCGGTGACTGTGACTCAACACACTGACACTGAGATTATACTGTGCAAGTGTCAAACCACTCTCCCCATCAGCGGAGAGGATAATCCAAGATCAGCCAGAAGATTAATGCTGAAGATGCTGCGGTGCCAGTCAAACACGACCCTGTGTTGATCAACAGTACTGTTGACAGAACCTGTTGCTCCTGTCCCACCCATTTGAACATGGTGAAGGGAACTCCTGAAACACTGCGGCGTTGCTGTGACCACCGCGTCACAGCCAGTGTGTACGCAGAAGGGCAAAGGTCAACTAAGCGATGCACAGCCAAATGCGGGATTATTCCCGACAGACAGTATTGCGTTGTTATGCAATAAAAGCCGAGTCCTGTCAACGCCGCGTTTAGCATCCGTGTTCCGTTTTGGGGGATCGGCCGGTTGGCTGCAGGTTGCTAAGCTGATTAGCCGAGAATAACCAGCCGGCTGCCAGGCCGCCACAGCCGCGTGCAAAACTCTGGAGGTGACAAAGATGGAATGGACGCGGTTGGAAGGTTCACACCAGTGCTCAACACGTCTTACCTCACGCTTTCTGGGAACAGCTGAGTCATCGTTATCCTCGGCGTCATCCTCCTCCTCCTCCTCCTCCTCCTCCTCCTCCTCTTCCTCCTCTTCCTCCTCTTCCTCTGCTAGATTTGCAGTGTCAACTTCCGGCGAGTCTGAAAATGGCTCGATGAACTCCGGCGTAGAGCGCCGGCCGTAGCGTTTACTGCCCTTCACAAACTTTGGCTCTATCACGGGAGAATCTGAGGAGAGAAGAAGAACGGCATCAACCAGGGATCTTTTCTTCAAAGACAAAAAGTTGAGTTTTCAAATCCCGTTTTTTTTTTTTTTAATCTTTAACTCTAGTGGATCACTTTTGCACAATTCATTATCAAAAACCAAAACGAAAAAACAACAGTACATTGCAGTGTACAATAACAATATTTAGCCCTCTGTTTACAGCCTCCTGCTAACACTGACAATTTTGTTTGGAAGGAGACAAAAACAAGGCAGTCTGCCATCGTAGTGACATCACAAAGGGCTGATTTCAAGAACTGTGCGATTCTTTTCATTTCTGGGAAGTTTCTTCACAGGATAGCGGCGCAGATTCTTTTCAGGAATCTTTGGTAAACAGAACTGGAAACTTTCGACTGGAACCATAAAGCAACCGGCAGCGGCCCAACATGACGCCACAGACAGTTTAGCAGTCTAATCGTCTTTGGTCCGACGCTACTTGGCAGCGTGTCTGCGTGTGGATTTACAGGGGACTGAAACCAGGAGTCGCCACCTTTTTCAGTGTAACCGACTTGACAGGATGTTCAGCAGTTGGAGTGGAGAATTTACCTGCTTCTGCCTCCGGTTCTGTTTGCTGTGGCTCGAGAGCTGACGACAAAATGAGAATGAGCGCGTTCTTGAACTGGTTGAAATCCACCTGCAACGAGAGTTGAACAGTTAAAAAACCATGTCATATGAAAAGAAATCCAACAAATGCAAAGTATGTGAGGGAGACGCTGAGGGAGAGACTTGATGAAATTCCTCCTCCCGTGTGTGCAGGGCGTCTGCTGCCGACGTCCGAGGTCACACTTGGAGAATCAGCAGCTGCTAACCCTGAATATGCTGATTTTCATTGTGCAGGGGGGGGCTGCCTGCTTTTGTGCGCGTGTGCGTCCGATGGGGGTGCACACACGTGTGTGCGTGTGCGTGCTCCTTATTGTTTTGACTTTATTGTTGGACACGGCCAGTCCGCTGGCCCTCCGCTAACAATCCCCCCCTACCCCCCAACACAGAAGACAACAGCCGTCGGTCCACACGCTTCAATGCAAACTGGAGGCAGACGTGTGGAGGGAGATTTGGAATATAAATCACATCTATTCAACTCGGGCCTTAAGAAGCAGAACAGAAGGGGATGCTGCAAGTGCGCTTTGCATTCTCTTGGAAGTTCAAACGTCCCATTTCACACATTTTCAAATGGATCTGACATAAACAGACCAGAGACACTTCGCCCCTCGACAAGGCGGCGAACAAAGCATCCAGATGGGCTGGAAAAGGCTCTTTACCCTGGCGCCGTCGCCGTCATCGTCCCGCAGCAGCGCCTGGAAGAGGCTCGGCGCGGCGTCGTCCAGCTGCAGCGACTGGCAGAGTGCGGAGAGCTCCTCCCGGCACAGCGAGCCCACGCCATTGGTGTCGAAACTGTCAAAAAGCTCCTTCAGCCGCTCCTCGTAGTGGTCCTGCTCTTGGCCGTCATCCATCCCACAGGACAGCACCCAGCCCTGGACGAGAAGCAGGGGAAAAGGTTTAAAAAGAGAATCGCCAGAGTGAAAAAGGAGGCGAAAGTTCCCTCAGGTGCAGCGGAGGCGCCGGGGAAAAACACTCACAAACAGGGTGGAAGCGTCAAACTCGCCAGCATTTGTCCCCGGCGGCTCGTTCATCTGAGCGTCGGAGAGCTCTTCCCAGAGTGACTGAGCCTCCGGCACACTGCTCCACAGTCATCTGTGCTTCAGGCTTTGGCTAATCTAATTAGACTGATGAGCCAATCTGGTGAATTGATATACGCCCTTAAAGTCACACCGTGACAATGTCCCCGTCTTTAAAATACCGTCCAGCAGTGACGCTTCGAGGGCCCACGTGGCCCCGAGCCGCAAAACCAAACATGCACGGCCGGTCTGCTGTATTTGTTTCTTTTGCTTTTCACACAACGTGCTGATTAAACTGATCGGGACACACGCAGGATGGTGGAGCTGGACCAAGTGGAGCAAAGCAAGCGAGGGGTCAACACTCACTGAAACATCAGACTCGGACAAGGGTGGTCACACTTTTAATTTGAATTCAAAACCGATGTAATAGAAAGACAATAGAGAGCGGCTGTTAGGAGTGAGAGCAATGATAGTGCGAGAACGCACACAGAGGCCTCCAAACAAGACCAGATCACCCGAAATAACTCTCAGTGTGACATAACTCATAGGCAGAGCAGCGTCGACTGGCCCCGAGCTTAAGGTAAATGTCAGTTAACGCGAGTGGAGCGCTGAGTAACGCATTTATCTCACGACTATTTTTACCCGTGCTCGCCACATTTACCTGGTGCAAAAACACGTCTGCGGGCAGAGAACGCTGCTGGCGCACGGTGCATTTTCTTGGGAAAATAGCACTTTAGTGTGTGCGTGTGTGAGCCGAGGTCCTTCAGACACACTCATCACAGCGTCCAAGCTGTGAATGAACTTTAAAATCAAGAGCGTCCCATTAAATGCGGCCGAAAATGTCCATACAAAGAGCCCCCTCCTGACCCCTGCCTGCCTTTCCAGCTGCTCTGTCTCAGAGCGTGGCCAGGTGTCCCCCTCACCCCATTCATTCACACAATGCAGACAAAAAAGAAAGAAAAAAAATAATCTGTTTTTTGCATTTGCACTTTTAAGCCGTTTATGCATGAAAAAAAATTCAAACAGGGCACTGGAGTTTGACTTGACTCAAATTTTAGGTTTTTAACAAAATAAACAGTTTTGAATCAGGGCAGATGACAATTCACTTTTTACACAGGACCTTTCACTAATAGAGCAGCAACGCTTGTGTGGTTTGATCGCCTTCTCTTTCGCTTCTGAGCCGATCATCCCAGTAGCCCTCCTGCTCAGCTCAGACTCGCGGTGGCCCGCAGGTTGGACAGCTGCCGCACGCTGCCAAAGTACCACCGCGGTCCAGGTCACAAGAAGGAGGTTAATCCTCCACACCGGCCCGGGATTCACTCCCAGTGGTGTGCCTGCTGACCATCACCAGCAGGTGCTCATTCAGAAAGTAAGAACTTCAATCAGTGAATTCTATCCTTGAGAAGAAATTCTGTCGCTGCACATTGTCAGACCTCCTTGCATTTTTTTTTTAAATCTTTTTTTAATATGTTAAATAAAAAAGAAGACCAAAGTTCTCCTAAAGTTTAGTTTTGATCCACCACAGTCCAATACAATTTTACCATTAATTTGTGCTTTTCCTCACTGAACAAATAATAGAAATATATTTCAAATTCCTCCACAACAATTCAGTGTCCATCCCAGGACGTATGTCAAAAATAATGTCCACTAATTATAAGGCTGGAACTAATTGTTCTTTTACAAGCCAGGTCAAACAAACACTTTCACTCATTGTTATCTTAATGATCTAATCAAGCCTGAAAACTCGAGAAACAGTGAATGTTGGAGGATCTCAGATTACCTGTTACACCACTAATTGAAAACACATCAAGAGCTGTCTCTGCGACGCCTGACTGTTAGTTCCCTTCTGCTCGATCCTCTTTTTAAAGCAGTAAATACGAAAATTGTCTGAGAGCACGTTGGCTAAGGATTCGGGGTTCTCTTGAGAGTTTACAGAGGTTTTACACAGGAAATGGATTTGCTACGCTAACTGGGCTAATTTATGATCAGGCACGTAAGGAAGACGCGACCGGTCCGTTCCCATTTCGGTCCAACATCAGTCCGAAATTTCAAAAGTAAAAATTTAACAAAAGCGAAATGCTCCCAGCGAAAAGTGTCCAGACACACAAAAAAACAAAAACAAAACAAAAAATATCTTACCAAAGTCTCAAGACGTGGGCGAAAGTTGGCTCCGTCTCCAGCTGAAATATACTCAAAGAGCGGAACGCGGGTGTAAAACGAAGAAAAATAAACTTTTACATCATTTTTTGTTGTTCCGCGTTGTGACGTCGCCTGTTTCCTCGCTCTTTACTGCCTGTTATGGAACCGGCGAGTTGATCGTTTAAATCTACGTGAACAGCAGCGGGCAGTTTGTATCCTGATGTGTTGTGCTGGCTTCGTGTCCACTTCGCTTCTCTTGTCATCCCTCCTCTGGGTTGTAGCGGATTTTGAAAAGCGGCAGATAGAGGAAGGGGCGGTGACCAAGAGCAGCCTGGCCGGGCCTGAGTGGCCGCTGGCGGCCCCCCGTGGACCGAAGTGACACCATACAGCGACGTCTGCTTCCGCCTCGGACACCCAGCGGTGGAAATCTCGCCGTTAATAAATTCAAAGTGCTGCAATTGACAATACTTAAAATATGGATGAAGTTCCAACGGGAAAACTAAAACAAAAGTCAAGTTCAACAGACAATATGTCACTGCAAATATCAATTAAAACATAAGGTGGGGGAAACGTTTCAACAATCAAATAGCCTGTTAGCCTTTCTGTTAAGGATCACTGACATTATAATATAATATGATAGAATAATAACCATAGAATGATATTTTTGTATTGACAAAAACAACAACAGTAGAATGGTTGTTGTTTACTGAAATTTGTCTAAAACAGAGAGGAAAGCATCCTTTCTGAGGACTAGTATACATTTCTACATCTGGTCAATATGAAAGTACACTTGCTTCTCTATTTCACTGTTGTTTAATTGATGTAATAATGTACCTTTGGCATTATTATAGAATTGATTTCCATGAAATAGTTTATTCTTTTGTTTTTATTGTGATGGTCTGTATTTATTTAATCATGAATGACAGAACTTTACACCTTCGAGTGATTAGTCACAAATTTTAGATTGTCATCTGAAGTTTCCAATTTACAGATTGCACATCTCATATAAAATACAATTATTCTGTAAAGTACCGTAAATCACAGTTTAAAAAAAAAACTGTTAAATGCCTTTTTTGTATCATACTAAATATTAGGAACCAAAGTTGGGGTGTATCCGTTCCTCTCATATTGTAGACACATGTTCTCTCACAGGATATTTGAGTCAAAAACACATGGGCCTTTTTCTGTATTCTCTGATTTTTTTTGGCGGGACTGTTTGGTCACTGTCTGACATTCTGGTTATGAAACATCTGGACTAAACTATCTGACTGTCATGCAGTCTGGAAAGCAGAAAGAGTATTCTCTGGGTTACGCCTCAGGCTGTTTACCCAAAGAACACATGCAAAGTTTGATCTTTGAGGCCCCTCAGTTGCAGAATGTTTTCCATCTTGCCTCTTGAGGGTACTGTTATGTCTGTACTTTCCTATGGACCTACTTCGTAAAATGTGAGCCAATAGCAAGTGAAGGTCCAATTAGTTACACTTGAACATTGACCCATTTATCTATGTGTATTTCATAATGCTCCCCTTGTCTTTGCCGGCTCTCTGATCAAAACAAGAACACTGGACTTGGGAGGCAGAACTTAGAGAAAGTAGCTTGAAAACCTGAAGCAAGCATGAAGAAAGTTCTGCTTTATCTCTTCGTGGTCTATGTCTCACTGCCTGTTGTCTTCTACCTCTTCCCCTGGACACTGGGACACATTATATTTTGTCACACATGTAAGTAGAGTGTGTTGAGCTGTTAAGCTAAGGTAAGCTAATTTTTAACCTGGGTTTAACAGACAGGCCTTGTGCTAACTCGATGGTTGCAGTTGCTGTTGTATTGCTGGGACCAGTTCAGCACAGTGTTAAGGGCAACGTTAAAGGGCCAAAACACAGCAGACAGTTTTGTCAATAACCTCGGCGAGGCTTTGTGGGCGCATCTGTGGCCATTGTAACAACGGGAAGGTTTCTTGCAGTGTATGTTTTAGCATATAATTTCTGCAGCTTGCTAAAGTGTGAAAGAATGGACTTTTCTCAGTTGTGGGAACGTCAGTGATAGGATGGTGACATTTGTTGTTCATAAACATCAGGTAAATTATACATGATATGTGTCCTTCAAGATAAAATGTATTTTCAGCACAGCACAAAGCAGACGCCATCACTTATGCTATAAGATGCTATAAGAACAACAGTTTGGAGCGTGTGGTGTTGATATAACCCTTCAAAGACGGAAATTCCACCAACCTTGCGCACTCTCGTCTGAGGCAGTGAGGTTCCCATTACTGGTGGATCTCAGCAGACCTGGAGATGTGCTAAACCACACCTGCAACTTCTACCTGGACACAGAGGAGGGTGTCTCGGTTGGCGTCTGGTAGGTTGTTTGCGGCTTCATGTCTTGTCCATTGTGGTGCACTGCTGCCAGCCCCTCCAAAAATATCACATGTGCACAGGAGGCTCCTGGGTAAAAAAAGGAAAATAAAAACACAAAAAAAAGATCTCAGTCAGACTGATTTATCTACACGGGACCTCGCCATAAAAATCTCTCTTGCTAGAAACACAGGCGGCTTTTTGTTTGTGATACTTGTCCCTTTTTTTTTTTTACCCCCTTCTTCTCTTGCTCCTAATTGTCTTTGTGTCTCCCAGGCATACTCTACCTGCCAGCCAATGGGAGGAGGCCGATGGGAAAAGCCCTGAGTGGTACAGAGAGACGCTGGGAGACGGCCGGCCTGTTATTATCTACCTCCATGGCAACTTCGGGACCAGGTGGGTGGAGAGTAAGGGGGTAGGGGCTAAGGGCCCTTGAGCTGGTCCTAATGCAGTCTAGTGGGCATCAGGCCCCCCTGGGGGTTCTCCACAGGCACAATACCCACAAGGAATTGTGGGCTGGAGTGAGTGAGTCAAAGAGCTGCTTGTTTGTTTGTATTCATTTCTATTCCTGCCGTGTCTGCAGGGCCATACCTCATAGAGTGGAGCTGATGAAGGTAAATGTCGGCTTGTTTCCTGTCAGCGAAAACCTCTCAGACTCTGCTCATTTTCTTTATGGTGTGTTTCGATGTTTTGTGTGTTGCAGATGCTCAGTGCTGCTGGGTTTCATGTCTTGTCTTTGGACTACAGAGGTGAGGTGCTGATTGTACACATCTTTCATTACATTTAACATCAGTATGTCCCTCTTTTGGACACCTTTAGTCAATTTGTGTCCCAATATTATGAGGATGCTAATAAATTGATGTTCTCTTGACCTTGTACTTCTATAAGAAGAAAATTAAGTTTTTTTCACATTATTCACTTCTAATTTTTTAAAATTGATTTTTATGTTATTATTCCAGTTAAAAACGGCCTGTAAGTGACAGTCCATTTTAAAACACTGGAAAGGAACTAGGAACCTCCCTATAAAGGCTGGTTTTGTCTTTATTATCACAAGGTTTTGGAGACTCTACAGGGGAGCCTAGTGAAGCTGGCCTGACCAGCGACGCCCTCTATCTGTACCAGTGGGTAAAGAAGCAAACCGGAGGCGCTCTGATCTGTCTGTGGGGCCACTCGCTAGGCACTGGGTCAGTCTGTCTCTAAACTATGAGGCTAATATGCAGCACATGGCTGGAACTGTTGGACACATCTAAACTCTCTTTCTTTCAAATATAGGGTGGTGACCAATGCGGCAGTAAGAGTGCAAGAGCAAGGTGCTTTACAATGCTTGAGAAAAAAAAAGTATACATCATTTGTATAGACCTGGCAGAAAAAAAACATATAATACATTTCTTTTTAAACTGTGTTTTTGATGTCAGGGTCGGTTGTTGACGCTCTAATCCTGGAAGCCCCCTACACCAGAATGACTGAAGCTGTGACTGTCAATCTGGCTGCATCGGTGAGGCCACGATATATTGACTCCAGTCCTCTAAGTACTTTCATATTTTCATTTATTTATTTATTTTTTGACCATAAATAGATTTGTTTTTTGTGTTTTCACCGCCGTAACAACTTTTTCATAAAGACCAAATAGAGGAGCACAGAGACAAAGAGTACTTTTAGTTTGATTTTTTTTTCTGTGTCTTCCCCACCCAGCTCTACATGTTCCTTCCAGGATTTCAGAGCTTGATTTGGGACCTATTGGAGGAAAACAACCTTTTGTTCGCAAATGATGAAAAGTAAGTTTGGCTTTTTGGGAAATTGCCGATCTGTTGCCGTTTCTGAACTACATTCTGTGTCTCATTTAATTCACTTATTTAATTCACATCCCTGGTCAACACAGTTTAAAGGTGCTGACCAGTCCGCTCCTTATTCTCCACGCAGAGGATGACAATATTATACCGCACAACATGGGCAGGAAGGTAGAGCCACCTTGCTGCTTCCCGTCCCAGTGCTTACTGAGTACACATTGCTGCCCCCTGACTGAAGAACTTTGTACTGTTCTGATCTCCAGTTGTACCAGATTTCACTCCAGACAAAGGAGAGCCGCCGCACAGACGTTCCAGTGGAAATGGTCTCTTACGGTGCCAAATTGGGATTGTCCCACGACAACATCTACATGGACCCAAATCTGACCAGCGTGGTCGGGTACGTTTTGTCAAAGGTCTCCTTTTTTGACATTTTTGTTTTCATCTTGCACCGGTGGAAACGTGTTGTGCAAATAGATAGGCTATTCAAGGAAACAGCACAATTAGCCCCCTGTTTTCAGCCTCCTGATGAAACAGTCGGTTTTTATTTTAACAGTAAAACTGGTGTTTTGTTGGACCTGGGTAGAGGACGTAGTCGCCTAACCTAGGGAGGTACCAAGGCTGCCCTTGGTGACATCACACAGGGCTGATTTCTTGAACTGATATTTTTCTTATCTGCAAAGTAAAAGGAAGTGAACGATGGACTCATCTCACACTACAGATTGCTGTATGAGACCTGGAATTTTTGTATATGTTTTCCCAGAAAGGGTAAGTGTATTTTTTGTGTTTTATTTGCAGGAATTTCCTACAAAACTTGAAGAAAAAGGTCTGATGTTTACTCCTTCACTACCAGCACGAATTAACTTCACCAGACAAAAAACAAAAAAATCCCCACATTAATTACACATCAATATAAGATTTTATTTCACACACAAATCATAGCACAAGACCATAAATTAGATAGATCTGTGTGTTTGCAAAAGTCACATTGATAAAAACACAAATACATTGTTTCACAAGCTTTTTTTTTTTTTTTTTTTAATGCAACAAGTTCAGTCTGAAGATGACAAATGAAATGCTGTTACTGTACTGAGCTGCTGAAAGTGGAAATAAAACCCCATCAGGAATTCAGAGAGGATTCACTGCCTCGGTCGCTGCTGCACTACTGTAACAGACAAATTTCTACTGCAAGTGCTTGGCCGCGGACACGCAACAGTAAAGGGGAGGTGGAAACGCACAGGTGGGACTTTCTGGGAAGCGAGGCGGCCCTCTGGCCCTCATCATATCTTCTTGAGCGCTCGGACCGTTTCCTCAATGGCCTCCCTGGGCTCGCTGGGGGGTGGGATCTTCAGGTCGGTGGGCTCCACCCCCCAGACATCCTTAGCGTACTCCGTGATGGTTCGGTCGCTGGAGAACTTCCCCGTCGCCGCGATGTTCTTGATCACCATCTTGGTCCACTCCTTTGGATTCTGTACATACAGCGTTTAACATGATAAATCTCTTCAAGTCCAATAAGATATTTTACTTTATACCTAATGGTGTTTTTATGTTGAAGACTGTTATGAATGCACTGGAAAACTTGACATCTGATTGTGCAGCTTTAAGTTAATAAAGTTAAAAAAAAAAAAAAGATGTTTTAAACTCTTGGCTCTTTTTGTCAACATCATGAGAAAAATGCTGAATAAATGAACCTTTGCGGAGTAAAAAAAAAAAAAAGAGACACATAGTCAGAATCCTGCCTCTCTCTGGCCTCACTGCTTACATTCAATATGCTGATATACTGTTGAGGTGACTGAAAATGGTCAAGGTGTCAGAATGTGGCAGGTCGGAGCTGATTGCTGTTGAACGTTACCTGGTAGAGGCTGCTGACTCGCGCCTGGCATTTTACATAGTCCTCAAAGTCGGCAAACACTTTAAAGCTGAGGAGAAGCAGAGCGAGAGAAAAACGGATGAATCTCCCAAAGACAAAGATCAGCTTGACAAACAACTGTAAGTCATAAATAAAAAGTCTGGGAGCCCGCGGCTTGGAAGACCTTCTCACCGGTCATGTTTGAAGAGCATGTCGGTGAGGTCTTTAAAGAGCTGCGGGTTCCTGGGGCTGAAAAAGCCACTGGTGATCTGGTCCATCACTTCTTTCAGCACCGGGATGCTGTTGTAGTAGGACATGGCGTCGTATCTTCCAAAGGGAACAAGAGCTCTCAGTGAAAACAAAAAGTGGTGAGAAACTTAAACCTTAAAACTGACTTCTCTCTCTCTCTCTCTACCCCTTTTGGTCCATCTTAGCCACGTCCTCCACCCTCATGCCGAAGATGAAGAGGTTCTCCTCTCCGGCCTCCTCGGCCATCTCCACGTTGGCTCCGTCCATGGTGCCGATGGTCAGAGCTCCGTTCAGCATGAACTTCATGTTACCCGTCCCAGAGGCCTCGGTGCCGGCCGTGGAGATCTGCTCCGACAGATCCGTGGCAGGGATAACTAGAACGGAGGAGAATCTCAACGTTTATGGGGTTTCAAACTTTCAGGTGGGACCCCCCACCCCCCCCTAGAGTGGCATTGTGTTACTCCAGGCTTCACTGCACCTTTCTCTGCCATGGAGACCCTGTAGTTCTCCAGGAAGATGACCTTCAGCTTGTTCCCCACCACGGGGTCGTTGTTCACCACGTCAGCCACCGCGGTGATCAGCTTGATGATCATCTTCGCCATGTGATAGCCTGGAGCGGCCTGCAGAGGGCGACAGCGGATCGGTAAGAGGACCACCTGTGACCTGACGAGCGTTGGAGTGAGGTTGTCAGCGCTGGTGTTGTCACCTTTCCTCCGATGATCATCGTCCGGGGCACAAAGGGCGCGCTGGGGTTCTTCCTGATGCCTGTCGGTCACAAAGCAACAGGCGAAAAAAAATAAAAATAAACACGTCATAGTTTCCTCTCTCACAACAAGTTGCAACTTTCCCCTGCACCACGATCAGCAAGTTTCTTGAGGAGTTGCGAGCCAATTGGTCAGTTTGCGCAACACACAATCAGCACAAAGTGAAAACATGTCAGACAGAAGGCATCTCGCTAACAACACCTCCCTGCCAGAGCAGTTTCAACTCACCAGGGAGACTATTGTGTACCAAAGTGTGTTGTGTTTAATGTGGCATGTTCGGCTGGGGAAACACACATAACCTGAATGGTGATTGGACGAACATTCTACTGCACTTAAAAGCAGTGTGTATTTAAATAGCAGAAACATTTCCAAGATCTCATAGAATTGCCTTCACTGCAGCATGCACACTGGTCTCTGCAGCAGCAACCATTCCGGACAAGCTTGCGCTCGCTTCCTCTTCTTATCTCTCTCTCTCTCTGCTTGTGAGTGTTTTCACCGAAGCAACATACAGCAGTTGTGTTTGCTTTGAATGAAAAGCTGAGAATAAAACATAATCAAACGAAAGCGGGCCGGCTGCTCACAGAGCCACGACTCAAGTCTCTTTAGATCAGAGCTCGCCAAGATGGATTTGCCGGGTTTTGAACTCTTTTTTTTTTTTTTGTGTGTGTGTGTGTGATCCGGCTGAACTGGAAGCTTTGAAAATGTTGCCGTCAGATGTGCCTCATTTCGGACATCGCTGACGCACAACTGAGGCCACTCATGAAAAACGCCACAGAGGAGGGGCCTACGGAGAGTTTGATTGAGAAATGCGTTTGATGCAAATTATTGCCTGTGTTCAATGAAGCAGTTTCCTGCCCGTCAGCCCTTGACGCAATTTCCCTGCATTCGTAACGTGGGAAACATTTCCAAGATATGATGCCTCGCCAGATTGTGTGACAGCGCGAGCGGCTGTGAAGGCATCTGGCACGCGGCCACGGCGGGTGACGGGTCACGTACGGTTGTACATGACGATGATGTGCAGGCAGTTGAGCAGCTGCCGCTTGTACTCGTGGATCCTCTTCACGTGCACATCGAACATGGAGGACGGGTTGATCTTCACCCTGTACTCCTTCTCCAGCAGCAGGGCGAACTTGAGCTTGTTGTCCTGCCGAGAAAAAGGGAGGAACCTTTGGCTGAGCGGTGGAGCGAGGGGAAAGTGAAGGTGCAGGTGTGGCAGGTTTCTGCACCGACACGCAGACGCTGCCGCAGTGTTGCAATACATGCAGCTGAATCAGACTGTGAATCTCAGTGATGAGCGCAGTGCCTGAGTGTGCAGTGGTTCCAGTCAATGGTAGAATGTAAATAACAGGATTCTAAGCACATTTAAAGGCCCAGTGTGTGAAGATCTTAAGGAACCCTGCCTGAGAATGCCTTTTGACAATGAGAGGCGGGCTTCCTTAAAACATGGACAGTATGTTAAGCTTTTACCAATACAAAAACTATAAAATCAAGCCATATTTCACGCACTGGACCTGTGATGGAAATAAAGGCAAAATCAAACTAAAAATGTAAGAGATTTATATGCAGAGGTACTCTTATTTCCCACAGGTTTCCCAGAATGTCTGATCTGATATGTCCAGGAGCAAAAGAAGACTCTTTTTTTCCCCCATTGTAGAAATCCTTTGCTGTTTTCCTGCATTAGAAGTACCAACGTGTCCTTCCCCTCAAGAAACTCAGATGTTTTTTGGGGTTTCTCTTTCCCTACCTGTTTCACTTTGGCGATGTCACGGATGAGGGTGAATTCCTCGACGAAGTCATTGAGCTTCTGCAGCTGGCTCAGGTCCTTGACGTAGTCCTCCCCGATCACCTGCACACCCACAGCAGCACAAGACAGACTTTTGAGCTCGGGCGGCGAGCACGAGGCTGCGGCGGTGACGTCGTTCTGCGGTCCACACCTCGGCGATGAGCTCCGCCAGGCCGGGGTTGCACAGCAGCAGCCAACGTCTCGGGGTGATGCCGTTGGTCTTGTTTTGGAACTTCTCTGGCTCCAGCTCGTTGAAATCACTGAATCTGTTGGAGGAAGAGCAGAGACTTGTTAAATTATTGGATTGATCCTTGACGGATTGATGACCGATTCTTCTTGCAGGGGAGGTTGTACGTGTTGTTTGTTTGTTTGTAAGGTAAATTTAAAGACTGTAGAACTAAACCATGCTAGAATTCAGATTGAGAAGCGCCTCTTGGCTGGAGTGCAAGCTTTTCAAGGCTTCTTGGCTTGTGCCATCCTCTCGTTGCCTGGTTACCACTGGAACACAGCGGAGCGGCGTTTTGCCAGAGGACACAATGTGCAAGACTGCCTGGTCACCTCCAGGTCTCCTCACTGCTCAGAGGAACTCACACTTCGGTCTTGATGATGTTGGAGTGTATCTGAGCGACTCCGTTGACGGCGTGAGACCCCACGATGCACAGGTGCGCCATGTTCACCCTCTTGCCTCCTTCCTCCTCGATCAGAGACATCTTCCTCAGCTTGTCCATGTCGTTCGGGTAGAGAGCTGCGATGTTCTGCAAGCGACACAAAGCCGACAAACAGGCGGTTGAGACTCAGACGACTAACAGCAAGACTGGCCTTGCTGTCTGACGCCGAGCGGCCCATACGTTGAGGTGGTTCTGGTTGATCTGGTAGATGATCTGCAGGTGCCGGGGAAGCAGGGTCTCCAGCAGCTCCACGGGCCAACGCTCCAGAGCCTCAGGCAGCACCGTGTGGTTGGTGTAGGCGAAGGTGCGCCTGGTCAGGTCCCAGGCCTGTGAGGAGGGAGGAAGAGGAGGCCGTCAAGTCAGGTCACTGAGATACGACCTTTTCGTGCAAAATGGCATCAGACACGTTGCGCAACAAAACCACCGCTGTCTGGCAACCGCTGGACGTTACGCAACGCAGACATTTGTCTCACATTAGCAAAGATCTCCTGCTTTAATTTCCTTCGTTTTTGCGGAATTCTTTTGAAATGATCCCCCGACTTAAGGCCCCGGCACTGCGTTCACTCCCAGTCCCAGTCCACTGGCTCTCACCCACCGTGTCCCAGTCCAACTTCTCAATGTCCACAAAGATTCTCATCAGCTCGGGGATGGCCATGGCCGGGTGGGTGTCGTTTAGTTGGATGGCAACCTGGAAAAAAAAGGTTTTAGCCGTACTATTGTCACATTTTTAGCAATCGTGATGCGTCAGTAAAACTGCACATCTTCAGAGATTCCTCACTGGTTTTTATGAGCCTTTACTTTCTTCCCCCGAACTCGTTTTGCGAGGCAACAGGATCACAACACCTTTTACAAGAACTCGTAAATCTCAGGTGGATTTTTCTCATGGGTAGTTTTGTTTAAATGCGCCCAAAGGTTTGGGTTGCCGTTTCATGCTGACTGCCTCGTGTGGTGAAAACTGGAACAGACTTGGTTTCATGCATCTACATCTTTGCATGCATCATTAAAACAAAACACAAAACAAAAACTAAAGCATGAACAAGCTCACTTTTTCCGGGAAGGTCTCGAAGGAGGTCCGGCCAGGATTTCCCTTTGTGGTCTTAAAGCGACGGATGATGTCTTGGAGTGTGGCTGCCACAACAAAATACTCCTGCTTCAGACGGAGCTCCTTCCCTTCGAAGAACTGCACAAAACACACGGCTCATTGAGGGTTTTGTTGTTGTTGTTGTTGTTTTTTTTATGTCCCAGAGGTGTATGTGCATTTTTACAGGAAAACATTTGCATAAAACAAAATTTCCTTGTGCGTAGTTGTAGTAGAAGAAAAAATAAAGCAGAAAATGAGAAGAGAGAAGGACTGTTTGCTTTATGCAACAAAGCCCTGATAAAATAGTTTAAAGGTGCTCTTGGGAGAAAACACAGGAAATGAGTCACAGCATCAAAGGAAGTGCAAAGAATGACTAATGAAATGAATTTTGATGAATCATTAAAAATATCACATTGTTCTGGTGAAGTTGCTCAATTAAAAAAAAAAAAAAAAATTGGTCTCTTTGGTCTGGGGGACGTTTTTCTGTCACAGAGCATGAACCTTTTGTCGTGTCATTCCGATCTATATTTTGCACGTTGCTGCATGGAAATGTGACTCTTACGTTGTCGTTGGGGTAGAGCACGCGGGAAATGTTCTCCGCCAGATTTCTGTCCAGAACAGCTTGGATGTAATCGCCCACGTTGACTACAAAAAGGTACAGAGAGCTTTTTTAATAATGATAATTCTTCAACACTGGGTGTGAACATTAACAGCTGTGAATGTGGCGGAAAAGAAAGTGCTACAATCGAGTGATTTGGAAACACTCGCTCGTCTTGCAGCAAGGTGCCAGGTTGCAGCAGTTACCACCTTTCTTTTTTCTTCCGCCTCTTCTTCCTCATTCTTTCTTCTCCAGAGTCATGATGTTGTAAACTAAACAGAAATGGCCACGCCTGTCCAGCAAAAGTGTTCTGGGTCGAGAGAGAAGTGTCTCCGGTACTCACAGTCTCTCAGGTTGAAGTCATTGGGCGCGCGGGCCGACCACAGCCTCATGGTGTTCACGGTGTTGTTCATGTATCCGGGGATGGGCGTGTCGTACGGCATTGCCAGCACCACCTGCAACAGTGGGAAAAATGAGGGAAAACAGGTTTGGGGGTAAAAGATGACCCGGCTAACTGGAGGGCACAATTCACAATAGTTGGAAAGAGGACAGAAGAAATTCCATCTAAACATTCAATCTTGGACTTGGCAAGGTTCACCAAACAAGCTTGTTAGAGAGGTCCAATGTTGTGCAAAGTTTGCTTTGAAAAATCCTTTTCCGTCTCTAACCTGGTAGTTTACGACCTTCAAAGTAATTTTGCAGCACTTTTAGTTCTATCTCTCTCAAAATTGGACTCATTTACAGAATATTTTGTCCATTTTCGTTCATTTCGAGATTTGGTGTAGTCATTTTCTTCTCCACATTCCATTCCAAATCACCTCTCTTGACTTTTATCAACTACTCCAAGGATTTTTTTTCCTCCAGCGCTCAGTACCTGAGTGTCGACCCACTTGGACCCTTCTTTGGTCTCCTCCACTCGGCCGTAGAAGTGGACGGGCAGCATGTACTCGGGACGGGCCTTCTCCCAGGGGTTTCCATGCCTCAGCCAATCATCTGCCTCCTCCACCTACAGCCGGTCGGTGCGGGCAAAAACATAAACCAAACTGTTCATAAAATTTGAAGTGGACGGGAAAAGCACAGAACGACCATATTACATCATGACCTGGGTGGGCTGGGTTTGCCCCTAGATAAGGTTGTTTCAGTGCACATTAACGTTCCACACACAGACCGTCTACTATTAGTGGCCTGGGCTGAAGGATGCACTGCAGGTTCATCCACCCGCGGTGAGGAAATACCGAGCTGCAATCCAGTTCAGCGTTCATAGGTGCATGTTTACATTTGAGGCTTCAGAATTTGAAAAGGTCAAAAGTCTCCATGTTAACGATTAACCCCTAATGTGTTCTGTTCGATCACACTTTGTCCCTCGCTACCTTGACTGCTTGTGGAGCTCCTGAGCACATTCTGTAATTTCAAAACCAATACGACTGTGATAAGGAAGGCCCAACGGGTCTGTTGGGTAAGAACTGCCCATTTTCAAAGGCCCAGTGTGCAAGATTTGGAATCATCTAGTGGTAGGGAGGGGTACCACAAACAATGTTCATATTAACTGATGTCCCGCTCGCATTTTCTCATCCCAGTCTCACCGGACCTTGAGCAGATCCACATTCTGGACTACTGTAGATACATGGCGGCACAATATGGCTGCCTTCTTCCAAATAATTCAGGGATTTTAATATTGATAATTAAAAAAAGAATGACCACCCCATGATTTTTTTCTTACTGCATTTAAACAACTCTAATAATTGTCTTTGCAATTTTATTGCCAGTGGGTCTCTTTATAATGTGCATGCTGGGCCTTTAAGCTGTAAACCAAGATACTGCCGCTGCTAGATTTACCTGCCAGCCGTCTCTTATCTTCTGGTTAAAGATCCCATACTCATACCGGATGCCATAGCCATATGCCGCCAGGCCGAGGGTGGCCATGGAATCCAGGAAACACGCTGCAGTGGAGGGGAAGCAAATATAATTCACGGGATATGACTTCAAATGGAAAGGTCAACTGTGCATGGCAGAGTTTGGAAAGCGAGAGGCAGTTTGTGAGCTTTGACACACTGTGTTGCAACATGTCTGTGGCTTTGAGTTCCCATAATCGTGAGCTGGCACACACACACACACACACACATGCATGCACGCACGCACATGCAGGTGTTTGATGGGCAGCTGCCGGTTCCCTAAAGGTTGTTGCGAAGGGGAAGCATGTGCATGCAAAAACCTGTTGGGCCATCCACTTAGGTTTCAACACTGCGGCAACTTTGACCAACTTCGACTTCATTGTTACCTGCCAGTCTGCCCAGACCTCCGTTTCCCAGACCAGCGTCCTCCTCCATCTCCTCCAGCTCCTCCATGTCCAGGCCCAGCTGCATCGCACAGGAAATAACAACAACAAACAAACAAACATTTACATGCAGAAGTTACAATGCAGAGGTTTGTTCACTTGCGTCTTGGAGAGCTGGGCCACACCTGGTAGATGGCTTCATCGCAGGCGTTCTGCAGCCCCAGGTTGATCATGGTGTTCTGCAGGGTCCTGCCCATGTAGAACTCCAGGGACAGATAATACACCCTCTGGACGGCGGGGAGACAATGTGACAGCATCAAGTATGCATGAGAGACGGATGGCACCCTGAAATCAGTGACTTTAAAGATCAATTACTTTGTTTCAAATCCACAAAAATGTCACAATTGGGGCTGTTTTTGAGGAAATGAGTCACTCAAAACAAACCCAGAACAAGTGAAAAGTGATGCAAACTACATGTAAGAGGAACAAGTAAAACACTAACTGCTTTCATGGGATTTTTGTAAGTGTAAGAGACATCTGTCTAGTTAAAAACAACAAAACCCTTTCACTGAGTCAAGGTGATTCTGCTTTGATCATGTTCTGGGATGAATTTCTTCAACTTCCTGTTTGCACAGTACAGAGGCCTCCGGTCTTTACCTTGGGGTCTGCCTCGTAGTAAAACTGCTGCGTCCGGATCCATCTGCCCACCAGGTGATCCCTGACAGTGTGCGCCAGGGCAAAGTAGTAATCCCGGGGCGTTGCAATGTTCCTGTCCTTGACCAGGGTGAAGTGCAAGTGGCGGTTGAAGCCCTTCTTCAACTCGGCCACATTCTCCACGCCCACGATGCCCCTGATGCTGATCTGCTTGCGCTTATCGTTGTCGGAGAGAGGTTTGGACATGGCGGCGGGGCCGGCTGTGCTGTCCTGCAGGTGAATGGAGTCTCGTCTCGGCTGCTGAGCTGAAGCAGAGCAGGAAGAAGGTGGAGGAAGCTTTTACATGAGGGAGTCCCCTCCTTCTGCTACCTGCCATTGGTGGACACATGTGGGAGGGTCTTTCCCTGTCCGGCCCCTACTGAGGAACAGGAAGTGGGTGAACAGAGAGACGACTGTGAATTTCTTTTTTTTTTTTTTTCTTCCTGCAAATTCTGTGAAACATCTGCACATGTCCACTAAATTCCTGCGATAGGAAGGTTGATCTCAGTGCTGCGTTTCGAACATACAAACATATGTCACTAAATAAATACCAAGCTGTTGTTTATCTGTGCTCCGGGGACACCTTTAACTCTTTCTCGCCCACCTCAGGCCTGTTCCTGAGCACTTCTTATGATTGACTTGTCAGCCAGTTCCTAAGAAATGAAAAAAGTCTGCTCTTTATTTCTTCTGCTTACTCCACTTTTCAGAAAATATGAGCTAAAATAAAAGCACCCATACAGATCTGGGCGAAATCCCATTGTGATGTCACAAAGGGCACTGACACCTCTCGCAGGTTAGTGACAACGGCTCCATCCCAGTGACCACCTTGTTTTTGCTCAATTCGGCTTTTTTTTATTACTATTAAAGATTCTTCAGGCAACATTTGAACTTGTCGACACCTATTTATTATAATATTAACATATACAAAAACACAAAGGCTCGTATTACACTTCAGATCATCGTCATCATCGTCATCATCATCATCATCATCATAATAGCAGTAATATGGTAAGGATGGACATATAATCATAGGAATAATAATAATAATAATCATACTGTGTTTAAATCATAACAACAATGAATATCTAATATTCATAAATTCTGTGTAGACAAACTTCAGTATCACTGTAAATAATGTTAACTGATGGCGTTCTACCTCAATCAGACAGGCAGGAAAACAAAAATAAAATAAAAATAAAATCACTTTGGAGATAAAATGAGGTTTAAATGTGGCTAACACACACACATACACACTCTCTCTCTCTCTCGCTCACACACACACACACACACACACACACACACACACACACACACACACACACACACACACACACACACACACACACACACACACGTACGTTTGGGAACAAAACACTCAATGTCGCCCAGCGACTGCGTGTTAAGATTTCCATATTTCATAAAAATTGGCCGACAGCTGTATGATAAACTTTAAATCTTCTCCAGGTTGAGTTTCAGCTCATCACAGGGTTCTATTTTCTTACACAGAGATACTCATTTGTCTTATATTTCTATTAAACTAGTCCAAACAATATATATATATATATATATATATCGATATTTAAAAAAAAAAAAATGAAGTACATGTGTCTAAAAGGAAGAGCAGTGGTTCATAATTTTCCCTGGAGCATGAAATCATCAACGCATCAACAAACTAAACTGTTTGAGTCAAAGTAAATGAATTTGAGAATCTGAGGTCAGATGATCTTTTAAACATGGCTTCTCTGGTCTCAGTCTGAGTGACTCACTGCTGAATGGGCAGCATTTGTGCTTTTTGTATTTTAATTACAGCCGGAAAAAAGAGAATGAAATAAAATAAAGGCGTAATCAACAAAATAAGAGTATTATTATTATTATTATTTTTTTTTTACCACCAATTGAATGTTTGCGAAAGCTTAATTCCACTCTTGAAAATGATTCAGTTCAGTGTCAGCAGCCGCCAGACGCAAGAGTTTTACAATCATTTACAATCGACCCACAAAGGGGGAAGAAAGGGGAATCTAAGGGGAATCTGTAGTGGTATCACTGACCTACATGTACGAAGAGTGACTACTGTTGACTTTGCCCTTTTGCTGATAGAAAAATAAAGGTAGCAGCAGGTGATG
Source organism: Nelusetta ayraudi (assembly GCF_046127955.1). Classification (NCBI taxonomy): domain Eukaryota; kingdom Metazoa; phylum Chordata; class Actinopteri; order Tetraodontiformes; family Monacanthidae; genus Nelusetta; species Nelusetta ayraudi. Next base: position 2,099,153 of record NW_027466065.1, read on the forward strand.
TCGGACATCACGGATGTTACAGTCGACTCTGCTAAAGTGATGAGTCTGTGTTGTTGACAGCAAAGTTCCACAGACGTTTCGGGTACATCGGTAGGAGAAGGCACACCCATGGAGCGAGCACAGGATAGCACCTGGTGTAAATGCTAGGCATGTCAGGCGGTGACGCACACACACACACACACACACACACACACACACACACACACACACACACACACACACACACACACATAGAGGATTTTTTTTGGCAAGTAGATGGGCAACGGCATCCTCTAAATTATGATTAAATCATCAATTCAGCAATGTTTTTGCTTTGGAGCATCATATCCAGCACACTAGTAGTTGGGTTGTCATTGTGTATTTGGAATTTTGTCTCTTGGGTATTTTTTTCTATATCACAACTTTTCTCCATTAAGATGTCTCAATATCCACTAACATGATTAGTAAAAACAATTCATTGTTTATCAATTTGTTTTAAGCGATGCTTTACACAACCTCAACATTTAACACAAGATCACATTCATTTAGCTCGTCTTAAAACTTTTCTTCATATTTGATACAGAAAACCTTGTGTACATTTAGCATTTGGCATCCCAGCGAGTGGTTTGCGCGGTAGCTGGAAGCTGTTGCCCACACGAATTGCCACAAAATTGTCCCCTGTGCGCCGCCGCCTTCCCTGTTGCTTCATTAGGACGTGAACGGGCTTTTCAGGACAAAGGACAAAAAAAAAAAAAATCCGACAACAAACCCTGAAAAAAGCAACCAAAAGATTCAGTTTCATCCCTTCAAGAACAGCGATGCGTCAAAACGAGAGATCATGAAGGAAATTTCCTCTATAGAACAGAACGTCAATAACTTATAGAAGCTGTACACCTCTCTGCAGTAGGTCATCTAACATAACAGGAAAACAAAACTACCAGCATTCAGTCAGCGAGAGTACAAAGGAAAGTAGAAGCCGGGACGGCGCGAGCTGCCGAGTTTGCTCTTCAGTCCGTTTTCAACGCAACTGAAAGTGAAAGTTGTGCTCTTCTGAGAGCCTCACCTGCAGAGAAAAGGCTGCACGCCGGCCTTGAGTAATTACCATTGCTGCATTTGATATATGGATATATACATTTTTTCTTTTAATCTTTCCCACAGATGATAAATGTCCACATGATGAGCGAAGCCACACAGAGAAGCGTCCCAAGTACACGGACGGACGGTGATGCGGCTGAGAGTCGGAGTATTGCTCTCGTGGTGGGAATTAATGCAGCCACTGACTCCTTCAGCACGCACACAGGAATGCCTGTCAAACTCGCATTAAATATATACTGATGCTTGCAGCTAAGTCTAAGGGCGAGGAAAACATCATACTGTGGATTGATGTCATAAAATCAAACAAACAATGGAATTGTGTCGGAGTCAACTTCCTCCCTCAGCTGCTTGAATGAAGCCCCTCCAAAAAAGACGGCCAACTTCTAAACTGTTAGCTTAGCTAAATGTCTGTAAACATTGGGAAAAGCTAGCTTGACTATACACTGGTTTGAGAATCCATAACCTGCCGATATGGCAAATAAATACAACCAACCCTCACTAACTTGTGAAGGTTGGTTTTACTTTTAAAAACACATATTGGGTAAGCTAGGCTAGGAGTTTAGCTGGCGATTTCCAGTTTTCACACTGAGCTAAGCTACGCTGAGCTAATGTAATGTATAAACACGTCCGGGGCTGTCACAGTTGTTCCGACAGCGGCCCATATTTCCGAAACTCTCAGCTGAAGATTTTTGTCTCGTGAATTCTCATCGGGATTTGTTGTTCTCAGCTCTGAAAACAGGGGGCTTGTGACACGGCCTTGCAGGTGGTCCACAGGTCCAGGTCCGCAGGCGTGATAAAGGCATGGCTGGCCTCCCTCTGGGGCCTTAGATGGGGGTCGGGGGTAAACAGGGTCAGTAGGTCAAAGGGACAAGTTGGAGGAGAGCAATGTGATTGGTTCAGGGTGGCGGGTGAGTCTCTAGCACACGGAGCCGGTGGGATCTGCCTCGCCGGGGGTGTAGAAGTCCGGGATGGGTAAACCAGTGTGCAGCGTAACCTGCAGAGAAAAAAAAAAACACAAAACAATTGGCTCAGTCAAATCTTTTTGTCTTTTCTTTTTAAGAGTCGCCGTTCTGCCTGCAGGTGGGGCTGTTTGACCATTTACCCGCTAAACAACGAGTTTCCTCGAGGCACTTTGCTCTCCTCACACTTCAATGGATAATTAAACATGACTCAGGGAAAACATACTTTTTAAAGCGAACAACTTTTTCTCTCTCCAGGTTTTTTTTTTTTTTTTGATCTTTTGAAGCATATATTTGAGAAACAGAAGCAGTTTTGCTGATTGAAAACGGTACTTTTTGGTTTTACTGCACATGGCAACGCTGAGAGCATTTTTTAGAAAGGCAGCCAGCTGGATTGAGGGCATTTATAATGAAACATGTGACTGGAAACACTGCTGAGCCACACAGAAAATATGCAGAGAATAAAATAGAATAGAATAGAACACATTTATGGATCCAACAATGGGGAAATGTTCTAATTACAGCAACAAAAAGTAGTGCAAAGAGAAGGAACAATGATAAAAACAAGATATTTACATGTTATGAACAAAAAAAACCCAACAACAACATTTTATATTTAGCCATTAGAAAGTACTTAGTTTAGTGCGAGGCGCAAAGATGAGGAGCCAACATGGCTAACACAATAGCATAACCAATGAATGAGTTTTCTTAGACACAATAAGGGGATGAAACGATAACTATCAGTTTTACGGGACTGGACCCCCTTGTTACTTCCTATTGAGGAGGCTAATTAGCCATTCCTAGTCAAACTGTCGCTAAGCTGACAGGCTGTGTGCTGCTAGAGCCTCGTAGCAACAGGCATGAGCGCAGTTTGGGTCCTGGTCGTGTCAAACTAATCCTATAAAAGCTGCTTAAGAACGGGCTGCAAAAAACGTTGCGCTTTCCCCTTACAGGATCACTCTGCCCAAATTAATTAGAAAGTCGTCAAAGTCAGATGGAGCGTTGCCTCTGCCGTGTTGGGCATCGTCGTCCAAAGTCCTCACCTGGACGTTTCTGTTGATGCTGATGGCGGGATAGTAGACGCCCTCCAGGCCTTCGAAGGCCACCGGGCCCTGTTGCTCGTCGTTGATGAGGAAGATGATGATGCCTCGAGAGAAATCCAGCAGGATTCCGATTGTGGATCCTTTCGCAATGCCGCCGTCCGTCCTGCACGGAGAGAAGAACAACAAATAAAAAAAGACATTAAAAAAAACAAAAAAAACCCAATAATCTCGCTCCTGTCACTGCACCAAAGGTTGTCTTGGTTCCTATCTCACAGATTCAGCTACCAGATTTCAAAGTAAAAGCACAGGCCAAAAAAGAAACAAAAAAACCCTTCTTATTCTGCATCAGATGCAGAATAAATTCCGAAATATCAAAAATATTTTAATAAAATTGGAAACTGCACATATAGCACATTGCGCCACTTCCGCTTCCTCACCTGTTGGTGTGCGAGTTGTTGTGCATGAACCAGGAGCGGTTGTTGTCCACATACATGGCCCAGGCCTTGTCGTCCTTGCCCAGCATTATGTCCTTCAGGACATCACCCCGGGCGATGCCGAAGGCCGGGTCCGGGTGGTTGTCGTAGCGGTCCACACTCATCTCCCAGTAGTGGACGCCCCTGGAGAAGGCCGAGTTGGCCAGCACCACCCGGTCGTCGTAGCTGCTGCACGTCACCGTCAGGTTGTCGTTGGACAGGACGATGTCCGGGTGGGCGGAGGCGGAGTCAAAGGTGAACCAGGCGACTGCATGCACACACATACACACACACACACACACCAGTAAGTTCCACTCCGCTGCTGGGCGTCAAACGGTGCAATGACTGATGATGGTTTACAGATGAGATGACTGAAGAGGCCGCAGGCTACTGGAGTTGATGGCACTAAGGCATGAAACTAACGGTAGGAACAATGAGAAAAATGAAAGATGATGAGAGGAGGATTAACTTCGTATTCTTATAATCTTAATATTAATCTTATATTAAGCAATATAACCTTAACACTTTACACTTAACTCTAATAGTTCTAGAAACCCTTAACGTGTGGTGCCAGACAGCCTGCAAAAAATCCCTAGGCATTGATTTTACCTGCTTGCAACGAAGGACAAAAAGCGTGTGACAAAAAAGAAGAACAGACCTGTGGACAATGTTGCTCGACAACACAGACTAAATTTCTGGGGGGCTGTGCCTGTGCTACAAAAAAACTTTGCTTCTCCAAAATATTTTTTCGACCTTTTTTATGACGTTGAATCGCGACTTAAAACAACTTCTGCGGTCCGCTGGTGAAAATAACTTCTATCTATAGTCCCTAAAAAAAAAAATCATTAACCTGCATGTTTCTTTTTTTTCCTCTGCATAGACAAATCACTGTTTTATTACGTAATCCGCTGTTGCACAACAACAATTATACATCTCAAATTAAGCTTATTCTTGGCGTTGCAATGAGTGTCGTTCTTTACTGAATGAGAGGGTTGAGGGTTTTCAGGCTGCACTGCCCACTCATGGTTGAGAAAGTGGCAGGCGCGACTTCAAAAGGGGGGAAAACGTGTCCGTAGTATTGCTGCCCGACTCAATGGATTTTTGCAATGTCTGGCGTTGTCGCCTTTAAAACCCCCAGAGAACCAAATTGTCTGTGGCTGCATGCAGGACGAATCAAACGCTAGTTTTGCAAACTGTCTGATCCAGAGTGCCTCTGCACTAAAAGAGGAGATGCTGCTTGCTGTGAGCTCCGCTGGACACGCCTGTCCCACCATCTCCCATCAGCGACCCAAAATGTCATTACAAAGCTTTATTTCCCAGAGGAAACCCGTCGTTTATTGGAGGATCTTTTTTCTATTCCCCCCCACCCCCACCCCCACCCCCCCCGAAATAAACGTGTGATAATAAACGCAGGCCACAGAGCAGCAAACTGGCCTCCTGTCGGCCGCAGGTGTGAGGATGGAAAACGGGAAAAGATGCTTGTGTTAGGAGTGGGAACAGTCAGCAATGTGAGCCATCCATACCTGTGCCTATAGACTGAATATCGCACGGCGGTAGTCCGGCTGGAAGGTGAAATGAAAGAGGAGGAGGGGAGAGGAGGGGAAGAGGAAGAAGAAAGAGGAGGAGGAGGAGGAGGAGGAGGAGGGACAGCAGCAGCAAAGCGGTGAAAAGGCATGAAGGGGTCGGGAGGGGTGGAGGAGAAGGTAAAAAGCAGGTTTGATCAGGATTCACAACACCCCCGGAGCAGATCCTCCCCTCCCCCCATCTCTGGGAAAAACAAAACAAAACATAAACCTGGAAACAGATCAGAGGAGGCTTGAAACAAAGGAACATGAAAGCAAACGGCGGTCAGTCAGGTGTAAAACATCACACCTCTCCGGCGGCCCGATGGGACAATGAAAGGGTGACGAAAGAAACAATTAAAGCGCAGTCCGGGTCGGTCTGGTCCCTTCCGGTGGTCCGGATGTCAGAAACAGTGGGGAGCTCTGATTGGTTAAACAGTGACAAACACTCCCTCCTATCTAATTAATGGAGCAGAAAGCAGGCAGGTGGATGAGTGAGACACACACACACACACACACACACACACACACACACACACACACACACACACCTCAGAGGCTTTTAGCGTTATTGTTTAATATGGTGGAAGAGGATCAGGGAGTTGTTTTTTTCCTGCTGGGATCCATGCAAATATGTTTTCTATGCTTGCCAAAATCCCTCAGAAGTTCTGTTTCTGAAGTCGCAACGCGTCACAACGGACGCAGACATTTATTATTCTTCAAGATCTCTGTCATCAGTCGCCGAGCGCACAGCAACAAGAGTCTCGGAGAAGGAGAGGAGGAATACAAAGAGCAAGGAGAAGAAAAGGAACAAGAAGAAGAAGAATGCTGTGCTCTGTTCTCACTTAGGAAATTGAGATCTGCATGTCCCCAGCGGGGCACATGGTCAGGAATGCTGTCTGAAGTTTGAATTTTAGGTCAGGAACCGGGAGGAACTTTGATCATGAAAAGTTTTCAGACCCGTGGAGAACCAGCTGTACATTCAACTTCATCTTTATCAGTGATTCAGTGAGTTTTTATTGTGTCACCCAGCGAGTCGCAGCTGTTGCTGGTGACTGATAGGTCGCTGACAGCACAAGCAAAGATAAAAAAATGTGACACCTTCTGTTCCCGGAACTAAATTCCAACTTCTGAGCGACAAGGAATGCAGCATTAAGAAGAAGAAGAAGAAGAAGAAGAAGAAAAATTCCAAACTAGCCCCGCCCCCCTTTGTCGTTAAACACTCCTCCAGCATTTGCAGAATGAATGTCAATTGTTAATTTTTTATTTTTTATTTTGATCCTCAGTTTTGAGGGCAAATGGACTTGGGGCGAGTGGATGAAGAGGGCAGGAAGCTGGTTTGGAAGTGGGAGGAAGCGGTAGAGAGAGAGAGAGAGAGAGAGAGAGAGAGAGAGAGAGAGAGAATGATTGCACGTACTCTCAGAGGTCTGCATGATGAGCGTCTTGCTGTACTGTCCCACCCCGCTGGCGTTGAAGGCCTTCACCCGGGACTTGTACGTGCTGTTGAAGTGGAGCCCATCCACCGTGCAGATGGTCTCCGTGCCCACGTACACTTCCTGCAACACACAGGCACACACACAAACACGCACACACAGTTACACTTGCAGAGACACAGCCAGTGACGTAAGCAGACAACTTCCTGTGTCAACAGAGTGAAAAAAAAAAAAAAAAATCTGTGCCGTGACATATGATGCAAAAGGACTTAGGAAACAGTCGACAAGCTGAGGAAGAGTCATCGGCTGGATGCGGTTGGTCCAACTCTTGTACCATTTCAGCCACCGTAGGGGGACGTTGTGAAGAATCAGAGACGCTTTAAATAGTAACAATGTTCCCAACTCGAATGTTTTGCTCACTAGCATTTAAATAAAGTGGCAGAACCAAACGAGCCTCCAGTTTGGGCCGCGCTGCAGGTTGTGAAAGGGAAGCGGCACGTTTTGTGCTTTTGAGAAGCCGAACGGAGCCTCCGCGTCGCTCTGTTGTGTGTTTGCGGCACGACGCACTTGTTACACCGCCGCTACGCCTCCATCTGTCACCTTCATGTCACCTCAGCTCTGAACAACTTGCTGTTGTTGTCATTTTTGGGGAAATTGTGTGTTTTTCGAGCTCCACTTTGAGTGATTTATTCATGGTTTGAGTCAGGTTGCCAGGTTTTGTCAATAGCTACAATAGCAGTTTTCTTTTTTTGGCAACGAATGCAGAAGGTTTTTTAAAGGTCTGAATTTATTTCAGAATGAATTTATTTATTTATTAGAGCAGTTTGCTTTACCTTCACTTTTTACGCTACGTTCAGCCGCGAAGCCCTGAAATGCTCATGAAAACATCCATCTCCTTGTGATGTCAAAAAGGGTACAATGCCTCTCCCGACTCTCAGTGAACACCAGGTGCTGGCTCCGCCTTCTGAGACTGACACAACATCAGAGAAGCTAAAAATAGAAGCCGTGTTAACTGGAGGTTGCAAACAGATGGCTAAATTCGGCAACTCGAGAGACTTTCTTTTTGTTCACAGGATAATTACTCATGTCAGTCAGTCCGAGTCTGAGATGACAAAGCAGCGTCATCTGAACTCTCACCAGTGGAAGGCCCCGCAGAGCCGAGCCGTGCAGAGGAAGCTGCAGATTTAGGGGGCGGAGCCTGGGACACACTGAGCCGTTGTGCAGCGGCTTTTGTCCGACAGGTTTAAGTCGCCGCCGCCGCTGCCACAAAGCGCCACGCACAGAGGGCCGAGGCGGATGGATTACACTGCGATCCTCGGAGAGCGGCTACAACGCTGCTTTGATGCCAGATCGCACTTCCTGCGGGATCGTCTCGTCTGGCAGCTGCTGCTGCTGCCGAGCTACGGACGGTTTTGTCACATGACCCCTGCTCCCCCGCCGCCGCTCCGAGCCGCGCAGCGTCTCCGGGGAGTTTTGGCAACAGACTGCTGCATTCACACCCCTGTGGCCTGCTTCTGTTACGGCGCCGAGCCTTAAAATATTCTCTGCTGGCGCCGATGCTCCCACCCGAAACACCAGGCACCAGAATGTTTCTCAGATCCATCGGATTTCCTTGGCTTTTTTCTTTTAATCCAGTAAGGAGCACTAATTACTATTGATTTTATTTAGTAGCGGCCAATCATATATCTTCATTTGGTAACACTCGGTCAAAAATTTTCAGTTGGCTGGATGGGGCAACGCTTAAGAAACCGCCTTGTGGCACCACCTTGTGGCAAGCTACAACATGCTACTGTGTTTGATGAAACTTATCGCTGCTTTAAGTCGGGAGCCCACATAAAGACATTGGTGATTCATTCTGCGGAATGTTCTGATCTGCCTTGCAGCATCCAGCCTATGGCCTTCTGTTAGCCCTCTGCTACCGACCAGCTCGTAGCGAATCAGCCTGCAGCCTTTCTAGGGACGGAGCTGCAGAAACGCAGACGCGGTCGGGTTTGGTTCCCACTCCAAGACACGAAGCCCAGCTGAGGCTGGACCTCAGAGCCACCCACCCTGAACGGCCCTCCGTTCCCGTCGTCCAGCTCCAGGATGTAGCCTTCCACGGTGATGGTGGACAGCGGCGGCTGCTTCCACGACAAGGTGGCGCTGTTGTTCTGGGTGCAGCACTCCTCCAGCTGCAGCATCGGAGCAGCCGGGACTGAGGGAGAAAAAAAACAACCAAATATGACATTTCATCAATTTTCTATTCTAGAATTACATTTTTTGCCCCAGTTTATAATCCATGTAACTGCTCTGGGGCCTACAGTGGACATGTAACCCAGTGTCGAAGAACAACACGAGAAGTTTGCATTCTTAGCTACACAATCGTTTTCATCCTTCTTCTCCTCCAGCTACCTTTCATCTGAACAAAGTCCAGCTGGTGGATGGTCTGCAGGAGCGGCCCGCTGTCCAGGGTCAGGTCGAAGTCGCTGGTCATCCTCGGGGTCAAGGTTCCCTTCCCCCACTGGCCCTCCGTCATGTGCACCCTCCGGATCAAAGCATCCGAGATCTGGCAACAGCAAGCGTAAAGATTCATTTTTCAAAATTTCAAAATCAAAAAAATGTAATATCAGTGTAAACAAAGAACTTCTTAAAAAAAACATATATGTATTTTTATTTTTTTTTAAATCCAAAGTAACATCTATGAAGGTAGTAAACAGCTCTGTAAAATTTGCTCTTGGGTATAAAAAGTAAAGAGGCGTCGCACCTGCAGGAAACCGCTGGGGTCGTTCTCCTTGATGACCTCCATACAGTACTCCATCAGCCCCGTGGTCTGACGCAGCTTCACTGTGCAGTGGGAGATCTGATCCCGGACCACCTGGGAACAAAGACAGAGGGGTGTATCAAGAGTTGAGGATGGCATCAGTGTTGTGTGACGGACAACCAGCAGATTCTCCAGAGGGGGAATTTCACCAGATCTGCAGGAGTTTTTCCGTTTGTCCAATATGTGGTGCTCAGACTGGAAAATCTCGCGAGACTGATTGCAGTTACGATCCATTAAAAACGCAGCTGGGGGAGAGCGTTTCATAGAGTGTGCCAGCAGAAGAAGAAAATACAGAAACGTCGAGGACATAAAAGAAGCAGGGTTTGGTGGGGGAGCACCCGACATGTTGATAAACGAGCGGAGACGAGGCGGATGCAGGCGGAGCTCTGGCCGAAGAGAAAATGGTGGCCGACGAAGGGGGCTGAGGCGGGAGGAGGAGGAGGAGGAGGAGCGCAGATCACACATGGAAACGCGACAACGAGGCGAACCGCGACGGCGTCGTCAGAGCGATCGATCGATTTATCAGCAGCGTCCCTTCTCTTTGGCCTCTCGAGGCCTCACGTTGCTGAATGGGGAGGAGGAAGAGGAGGAGAAAGAAGAGTAGGGGGAGCAGCAGCTTCCGGCATTAGCAGGGAATAGAGAGACACTGTGTTTCTCACTGTGAACAGCCTCGGCGAGAGGAGGAGCTATGCTTCACTCGACAGGCTGTATGGCACCGTTTTATGTTATTTTTTTTTCACTGTGAATTTCGCCACCTGCGACCGGTGATGTGCGTCGAAGGAGACCCGAGCCAGTCGATGTAACGAGCCTTCCCGCGGTGCCGCGCAATTCCGCCCGCTCCGTCGGAAACGTGAGCGGGGAGATGCCCCTGTCCTGCTCCTGTGACGCCCGCCGGTGTCCGCCGAGTCTCTGCCGCCGGACTGAATTACAGCAGAGTTGCTAGGAAACAGAGGAGAGAGGGGAAATCCTGCCTGCATCCGCTCGGAGAGTGCGAGGATGACGGGCGAGCGCAGCCAGGATGGATCAGCGCGCAAAATGTTCCAGCACTGGTGGGAGAAAAAAAAAGAGAGAAAAAAGCGAAAAAAAAATTGTGCATCTTCTGCTAGTGTTGCACTCTGGAGGCGTTATTGAATTGCCTCTATCCTACCTACCTTCTGCTCAAACTGAAGCCATGAGGAGCCATGTCTCTATTTCTGTATCTGCTGCGAACATTCACCAAATGTGCATTTGAACGCAGCTTGCAGCTACTACCGTTATTTTCTACAAGCAAAGTGGTTGTCTTTCATTTTGGAAAAAAAAATAAAAAATCGTAACCTGAGAACGCTGTCCAGTCGAGCTAAAGACTAGCAGCGTCCGCGCTAATCTCTTTAGCACCACGCTCGGCTTGCACTCCTGTATTCCCTTGTTGTTCTGTGAAATTTCTGGCCTGGTTCACTAAAGGGAGCGATCATTGGCCAGGCGAAACGTGAAAGTCGAGGCCTGAACGCGCGGAAACGCATTCCAACAGGAAGTGTCTGCAGGAGGATGTCGGAGAGAGCGAGAGAGAGATGCCGCTCATCCTGGATGATGAGTCAGTGCAAACATTTGTGGCTGGGGGCCAAATCAGCCCCCTGCTGGGCCTAACCTGGCCCGGCCTGGCTTGGCCCGGGGGCAGACACACCCCTGCAGTGCCCTGGCAGGCCTCCAGGTGGACCGTCCTCCGCGCACGAGGCTGGAATCACAACGCACAACGGGCCAAGAGCCACTCAGCTCTCTCGTTCTTCCAATTTCCTGTCGGTCTGCTCTGGATCAGAAGAGGGAAACGGCTGCTTGGTCAGCTGATCGGAGGGGGTGGGGATGGTAGTCGTGTGTGTTATTTAGCTCTGTAGAGTTTCAGAGTGGTTCAGCGGGCGTCAGCACGTGTATCATAAATCACGGTGACCAAGAGACGAATGGAAAGAGGAAAGAGTGGTTGCTGGAGACAAGACAGAAAAACAGCACTATGACAGTGTGAGTGTGTGTGTGTGTGTGTGTGTGTGTGTGTGTGTGTGTGTGTGTGTGTGTGTGCGCGAGCGTGTTTTTCATTTCTACATAGAATCTGCCCTCCGGCCCCTTTTCAACGAAGCCTTACATCACTTGCTTTTAACGATAATGTTTTTCTGCCGCTGATAAATATGCAAAAACAAACAAACAAACAAACAAAAAAAAACCCTGGCTGTCGCAAACGGCACAAATTGGTCACGAAAGGTCTGTCTGCCTGCTTCGTGTTCCACATCAGTAGCATCAGACTCACACTGAGCTCGCCCCGTTCGGACGACACACTCACACATCTGTTCCTGTCAAGGTCCTGTGACGTGGCACTTTGGACGGTAAAAAAAAACAAAAAAAAAAAAACACCCAACGCATTAGAGGCCATTAGAGAGAGCGGCGGTTTTAGAGAGGAGGTCGGTTATCATCCTGTATCTCATCATCTGCAGCCCCACAGTCTGCTGCTGCTGCTGCTTCTGCTGCTGCTGCTGCTGCTGCTGCGATCACCAGGCCACTGCAGCGACTGCCGCAGTCTCACTCTCTGCCCCAGAACGGCACCAGGGGCCGGCGTTTGGTTCCACAGAGAGGACGCGTCGACGCAGGCTAATAAACTGCCGCCGCTATCGCCAAAAAGCAGAGGGAGTCGGAACAGCCCGGGGAAGGTCGCGTCAGGACGGGAGGAGGAAAAAAGGAAGAGGGAGGGAGGGAAGGAGGGAGTCAAACGAGGTTCGTGCGAGGTGAGCACAGACGAGGACAGAAGGGATTAAGATGGGAATTAAACCTTCCTGGAGATGAAAATTGCGCGTTTGCCGCTGCCGATAAGCGCCACTTTCACAGAGCATCCACATTTGCAGCCAATAAGACAAAGTGCAAGGCAGAACAACAATGGATTAGTTCTATATTTGTCATTCACAATTCCATTTCATTCAGGAAAAGGCAAAGTGGATGAATAAAACCCACAGTCAGGACACGGTTGCAATAGATTTGATGCTGTGTTTTTTGGGAGGGTCTTTTTTTTTGTGTGCTGATGAATACACAGCAACTCTGAGTCAATAGAATGGTCCCGTTACACTGGTTAACTCCTGGAATCTGCCAGCTTGATTGAGACGGAACCATTACGGTGACTGATGGCCGCTATTCTTCTCGACTGGGGGTTTAATATTTGAAGCATAAAAATACTTTTGATACAGAATCCGGCAGCTGTTTTTTAATATTTCATGTTCCTCCTCTCTGCGGGGTCCCTCTGCAGCAACAGAATTAATCATTGGCTTCCAGTGTTTCAGCGTTCCGGGTCCGGACTGCTTCCACAGACTGTTTACGCTGCTCCGGGTGCGTCGGAGTTTGGTGGACTGTTGGGAGCCGTAGGGTCCCCTGGTGGAGCAGCCGAGGAGTGCACGGAGACGTCGTGGTAAAACCAAAAAAAAAAAAGAAAACCAAAAAAAGAAAGACAGAGAGCTGAGCTCCTGTCACCAAGCACCAGGAGGCAAACAGGAAGTGGAAGGAAACCATCTCCTGGGTGCACAGCCAGTCCACCGAGGCCTCTGTTGGCTGAGTACTGCATTCCCGAGGAACTGCTCAAGGAACTCAGTCTACTTTTTGTTTATGCGTCAAACAGCAGGAAAACAGGCTTGACGGGAACTTTTATTGGTTCAAGCGTTGAGCAAAGAGCCTTTCACCACGTCAGAAGCCGAGTGGCCGCTTCAACATCTTTATGTCTCTTAACCAGACTCAAGTGGAGCAGCATTGGCCCTCTGTTTACAGCCTCCAGCTAATACACGGGGGCGCTGGCTTCCTGCTAAAGCTGGCGCTTTGACTCGTTTGAAAGGGGACAAAAGCAAAATGGCCTCAGGGGGCGGAGCCAACCTCTGGCTGGGGTTGTTGGGAAAGAGCTCTTTGTGACATCACAAAGTGGCAGAAGGTTTGGAACGCACAAACGGAGGAAAGATGCGACGCTGCCTGGGAACTGAAGCCTTGAATAGCTGTGAATAAACATCATAATCACCGTCCTCTTCAGGCCTTTATATGACGATGATGATGATGATGATGAGGAACGGTGGGGATTTTAACAGACACTTCCTGCTCTTCCTGCTAAAAGCGCTCCGTGTTTCCCTGTGAGCTGATTCCCACTGCACGCCGGCACACAAGAGCGAGAAAAAGCAGCAGCGGCAAGCGAAGGAGGCCGCGTTAGATCGCTCGGCTCCGTTTTGTGTCATGAGGTTCACGGTGTTGGGGGGGAAAAAAAAAAAAAGACAGATCAAACCCAAAGACTCGGGTGGGTAAGTTCACAGACGAGTGAAGTAAATAGAGAAAAAGAAGGTTGAGCGATGCTCTAAGAATGATTCACCCTCCTCCACTGCCTCCGCTGTCACGGGTCAGTCCACCTGACTTGCAGAGGAAAAGAAACAGAAGAACTGAATTGTGTTATTGAAGACTAATTCTCATCTCTGTTGGCCACGTCCTGGTCGCCATGGTCACCTAGCAGCAGCAGCAGCAGCAGCAGCAGCAGCAGCCTTGGCTGCCGGCTTCTCCTAATGACTTTATGTTTTCTCTGATGTTTTAAAAAAAAACAAAACAAAAAAAAAACAATATCTGCTTATCAACACAAGCTTTGTGTGACTGAATCAGCGAAACGAATCAGGGAGCTTCATTAGCGTTGTGATTTGACTCGGCCCGGGAGGAAAAAAATAAATTGCACGGTTGGCGCTTTGGTTGTGCGCAACCATCGGGAAATAAATAGACGGAGAAACACGGGGGAAGCAGGTTGGAGGAAATGTGGCTGTGGAATGACTCCGCAGATCCTCCACACCTGGAACAACATGCCAATGAAGCAGGAAGTGAGGTCGCCGTCCTGGGCGGCCAATTAGCTTGCAGGAGGACGGAAGAAATAACAATAATAATGATAATGATAACAATAATAATAATAATAATAACTTTGTGGATTCCGACATCAGCAGCTCAGCTTTCTCTGCAAACGTGCAGGAACATCACCTTCGTCACGGACAGACGGACGCGTCCCTCCGACAGCCCTCAACATTCAGCCAATAACACGGCTGTCAGGGGGGAATCCGACCCGGTGCCGGCACAAATTAAAATTCCCCGCCACCCCGTCCTGAAGGTGTCGATGCATCTTCAGCGCCCCTTTATTACAGCTCCATCCATCAGCCCACACACACGCCATTTGCATTCTGGTCAGGCGGCTCGAGAAGCAGGGAGGAGCCGCAGCCTGGAAACAAGGCTGAAGCGTCCACAGCTTCAGCTGAGCTCAGTGGCCAGAGCACACAGACACACTAACCGACAGACACACACACACACACACACACACACACACACACACACACACACACACACACACACACACACACACACACACACACACACACACACGTGTGCCTGATCGAGCTGCAGCTGCTGTGCTTTTAATCTGAAATAAAAAAAAAAGAAAAAAAAAAAAGAAACGTGCCTCTGGGAATGCTCCTATTGTTTGCCATCATGTGTTCAGGTGGAAGCAGCTGATTTTCTGAGATCTTCTGCAAAATGCACGCAACGCAGTCACGTCGTGAGACATTGTTTTCGCCGGTCTCGCTCAACCTGCAGTGGCAGCGCTCGCCCACTGTGGCGCTGCTGAGTCGCCTGGAAGCAGGCGGAGAAAATCAACTTCAACTGGAGGGGAAGATGAACGCAACGACACAATGCATTAATACAAACAAGGCTCTCTAATTTGTTGATGTTTGGTGGCATGTGTGTGTGTGTGTGTGTGTGTGTGTGTGTGTGTGCGTTTGCGTGTGTGTGTGTCCAGATAATGTAACGGCTCGACGGAGAGATTTCATGAAGGTAAACAGAAATGCGTGACGCTGCGACGTGACAACTCCGGCACGCTGTTGGCGAGCGGGCAGCGCGTTTCAAACCACCTACACGTGTGAAACCTTGATTCTGCCGAGCGGCCAAGCGTGAAATTGGATGCAGCGCAGCACAAATCACCCCCCCCCTCTCTCTCCCTCCCTCCCTCCCTCCCCCTCCTCCTCTGGTGACTCCAGCTCGCTGTTCCGTCCTCACGTCCAGAACGTTCGGGTTCAAAAGACAGACGCGACATCCAGATTCAGGTCTTAGTCATGTTCAGTGTGTGTGTGTGTGTGTGTGTGTGTGTGTGTGTGTTTGTGCATCCTTTTCGCCGCATCCAAAACACGCAGAAAGAGTTTGTCACTACGCCCGCCCCCCCCCGGCCCCCCGATCAAGAAATCTACTTCATGCTTCCAACTCACCTTAAGCTTGTGCTCGTGCTCCTTGTTGACTCGGGTCAGCAGCTGGGCCTTGCGGCGGTTCAGGGCCTCGATGAGGGCGTCGCACTGCGCCACCAGGCAGGCCTCGAACTCCACGCCGTTCTCCTGGCAGACGGGAGAACCGTCAAGCATTTCCCTTCTGAAGAGCTTCGCGAAAGCGGGCTTGCGTGACGCCGTCGAGAGGCCATCAAAGCAGGGTCGCGTACGTGTGGGGCCGCCGTCACCCTCTGCGACCGCGGCGTGGGGGCTCCACGTGAAGCCGACCACCGTCGTGGGTGAACGCGGCCGAGAAACACCGAGTCTCGGAAGAACGAAAAAAAACTTCAGTCACAATGCGGAGACGGATGCGGCACCGTTGCCATAACGACAAACCGACACTATAAACATCTTATGCACATATTGAATCATCAATCCAGCCCCGCCGCCACCTCCTCCCACTCCGCCCCTACCACATGTCGCGAAAATGCGTCTGCCAGTCACACCCGACTAGTTTTTCTCTTTCTCAGATCTTATTTAGCCCCGTCCCGGTCTAATCTGAGGTGTTAAAATGCACACAGCGAGCTGAGACGGCCGGTCCCGGGGGGAGACGAGGGAAGGCGAGGGTCGGACGAGAAGGAGCGGCGGCCTGAGCGGCGGCGGCCTGAGCGGCGGCGGTGAGGCCACCTGTCACACGACGGCGGCTAAAGAAAGAACATCAGGATCACAGGGGAGGGAGTGGGCGTTGTTTCAGGGCTTGCATGAGGAATGCATGCATGCGTGAGTGTGTGTGAGTGTGTGAGTGAGTACCTGGATGTGCTGCACCATGTTCCTCAGCTGCACCAGGAACTCTTTGGCCTCGGTGGCTCGGTCTGACAGGCCGTTGAGAGCCTGAGACAGCTGACCCTGCGCGGAGGACACAGGACATCGTGTCAGAGACGCAGCGCCGCAGTCAAACAGGCCCGAGTGCAGATTTGTCATCTCGGTTGGTTACACCCACCGACGAGACACAGGCTCTAACACATCCGAGCAGCAAAGACCCAATGACTTGGCGCTTTCCTCTGGGAACGGCCAGCGTTCCGCCATTTACACATCTTTGATAATTCACACACTTGTTGCGACAGAGATACATTCAAACAGGACGCAAGACATAGAACACATAGATATACTTTGACACACAATTCTATGAGTGCAGACCACCGGGATCTGCATACCCGCAACGATGCACACTGGTAAATAAGTGGCTCAGTGGCTCACGATCATGCCAGCTAACGTTAGCATGCACTGGCTAGCTGTCAAAGCTGGACACAGTTTAAGGTTTTAACCTCGCTGGACACTTCTGGCCTTCCAGGGAGCCACATCACAGCAACACTGCGACAAATAGGGTAACACGACCTCACACAAACACAGCCGCCGCATTCTCCGTTTCATCCACAGACCCTGTTAGGGAGATATGTGAGATCATGAGAGTTCACGAGGCGAACGGGCAAAACTCGGGGCATTAACCGCCGCTGCGCTGAGAAACTCTCAAAGTTTTGCTGTTGAACTCCCAATCATTTAATTAAGAGACAAAAGCTGCTTTTCACGGCCGCCAAGAGGCCCGCTGACCTTTCCGGGCTGCGCAGCTTTCGAGCCAGAAGAACAAAAATGCCCTCGGAGTACCGTTCCTACGGCGCTCCGACTGACATTTCCAACTTCAGCAAAGAAGGAAAAAAAAGGAGGGGGTGGGGGAGGTGTTAGGGACGTTGCTGCTGGGATATGATGAGCACAGCACGGGAAATACCGCAGCATGGGACGAGCCGCGGTGTTTGGACAGTCGGGGTTGTGAGAACGAGGAGGTGAAGACCCCCCGGCCCCGGTGGACACCCCCACTCGCCCCCCCCGACCACTGCTCCAACCCTGTGGGAACCTCCTACGCTTGACTGAACAACCGTCCAATTGAGAGCTCTTTGTCTTCTGGGAGTAAAAGTAGTAGTAGGAGGAGTACTAGTGTGTGCGTGTGTGTGTGCGTGTGTGTGCGTGTGTGTGCGTGTGTGTGCGTGTGTGCGCGTGTGTGTGTGTTATCTGCCAAAAAAAAAGTATACATACACATTTGAACTCCGGAAAAGAGCAATAAAACGTGGAAACAGCTGATACAGTGAAAACAGGCCCTGTGTCAACCCGGCTGCCGGTATCTGATGCTGACGGGCCGAGTGGGAATCCATCCGCGAGGACGGCTGACCTTTGACCTTGGCGGCGTTTGGGAAACCATGACAGCTGCCGATAACAGGAGCCCGCCGTGGCGAGCGACAGTCTGAGGGCGGCAACAGCTGAGCAAAGACTGAAATGCAAACTTTAGCAGCGCCGCGTCTTCACAAGACTTTCTTTTTTTTTTTTTTAGATTCCAGCTACCCGGGAGACTCGGAAAGACGTGGGGTTTTGGTGAAGATTCCACGGGCCACAGACTTCCCGGGTCAATGTAAGATCTGCCTAAGGTCTGCCTACTTACCTTAAAGTGTAATATTATTGAAAAATAGCTTCACAGTCACCTTGTAGCAGCTTTGAATAAAGCTACATAACTTAGCTTGGCATAGTGTCAAGTCTATAAACATGAGAAAGATAGGATGTTCCACAAACGTCCATCAAGCTTGCGCGCTTGCTCGCTTGATGTGAAAATGTGGAAAATTGAAAATTGTTCCGCCAACTCAAAAATTCAGACGTGCGAAAGAGCCGTTTTCTTCGATAAATATCGACGTGATTCAGAGTGGAATCCAAAGCATGCCATCAGTCTCCACTCTTCAGCCTCGTTTACATTCACTGGGCGAAACGCACCTCCACTCCCACCCCTCTCCCCCAATCCTGCCAATCACTGCCGAGCCATCCGTCCTTCACACAGAATCAGCCGCTTCATCCCTGGGGGTCAGACACTCCTGGCCTCTCAGCCACCCCAGATTGGACTTTATTTTCTCCATTACTTTTCTTATTTTCCCCTCTGTGGAGGCGGCGATGGGCAGGCCGAGGGAGCTCTCGCGATCTCGCCTCCGACTGGTCGGCGCCGTGCGACAGGGCGCAGATGAAATGAAAAGCACTTGATTGTCTGGAGGCGTTTTTCCACAGCGTCTGTTGGAGAGCCCGCAGAGCTCTCCGCTCAAAACCAGGTCAAAACGTGCCGTGAGAGTAGATGCGTCGTTTTATCTCGAGGCAGCTTCAGGCCACTTCCTGTTCGGCGAAGACGACAGCAGCGCCGCCACCACCGACAGAAGGTCAGCATATGGCGGAATGGCCGACTTTGGCGACGCGGGGACGGGAAGGCTAGCGACGATTTGTGGTCGGGTCTTTGCTTTGAAAAATCAGATTTATCAGATTTTATTTTTTTGAATTTTGAATTTTGAATTTTATAAGTGAGCGGTGGGATTATCACAGTGAGCAGCGTCTTCACACACCGATTTCAAAGTTGAAGCTAAACGCACACGTTTAACATAAAACTGTACTCGTCAGCTAACGGCTACATTAGCTGAGCATGAAACTCAGACGCAAAGAGAAACTACTGCTACTGGTCCCTTTGCTGCACCATGAATCACAAACCTAATCACTAAAATCTTACTGTTCACACTGTATTGTAAATGTGGGGCACTGTTTGTTCATTCCAAATGGCCCAAAAAATGCAGCATACAAACATAGAACTCTTTAACCCATTCCATCTTAAGGCTAGGGTGGCCGTCCGTCCGGTTTTTGAGAGCCGCGTCCGTCATCCGGCGCAATCCCAAGCCGGACGCTTGTTCGTCCTACTTATTGAATTGTAGCCGAATAAAGACAAAATGGGCGAAAAATACTTGTTTGTCTCACTTTTTGTATTGCAATTAAACGCAACGCTGCAAAGTGTCCTCCTCCTTGATGTTGTGGAAATGGCCACCCTACTTTGGGCCCTGATGCTTGAGGCACATTAGCTGCTGTCGTTGTTTATGATTTCCTAGCGAGGTTCCTAGTGCAGTTCAAAGGGAATGTCTCAGTTATTTTTTTTTTAATGGAGCTCTTCCTTGACTCTTTGAGATTGTCAGCTGTGGGAAGGTATCAGCCATTAACTGTCTGATTAGGGAGCTGCTGCGACTCTTCCGCAAACATTAACCCGACGCGACGTCAAGCTCGCTAAGTGATGCCAGCATGTTTGCACGACGGAGGTTTTGTTTGGGGTTTTCTGGTGTCCTTGCTATACGGGCGCACTAATCATCTCAGTAATTAATCCGAGTGGGATCCCGTGCGTGGCATAAATAATTCAGCAGCAGCTTCGGGGTCCGTTCTGCATGCTTCACTCTGTTTTTTTTCTCCCCCTCTCTCTGTGGCCACACGATCCCACCAATCTGTCGCAGGGACGTGAGGCTGTCAGAGAGTCAGAGTCAGAGCCGCTTTGGATTAAATCACCCACTAGCAAGTGGGACGTGCGAGGTGAAGAGGAGGTGGGTGTAATGTCACTGACGAGCTGCAAGCTTATTAAAAAACAAAAAAACAAAAAACCAAATCCACTAATTGTCCTTCTGAGGCAGAGATAATAACATTACGAGTTCCCGTAACCTACTTTTTAGGAAGATTTCCAGGTGTCCTGTTCCTCCTTGCAGCCTCAGGGTTAAGCAAGTTCTTTGGTGCCCTTTAAAAAAAAGTCCCTTTGACCTAATTGAATGCTTTGTGTACCACTCAGCCATGTCATTCTACACTGTACACAGGGGGTGGGGGGGTCACTTCCTGCTTTAAGAGAACACACACACACACACACACACACACACACACACACACACACACACACACACACACACACACACACCAAGCATCTTCCACTGCTGTCTATAAAAGACGTAATAATTTGTTAAGGTTTCAAGTGCACTGCGGGGAACACACATTGACATTACAGGCAGCCAACATGATGGAAATGACTGCGTGGGAACCGTTCTCCTTGGAAAAAAAAAAAAGAAAAAAAAAAGTGCTCCTACGTCCTCCGACAGGCTGGCAGAGTGAAGATTTGGCCAAAGTGTGATGAAACCGTCTCCCACCAGCGGTGCCTAAGTGGTCGGTGCATTATTCATGGACGATATCTGCCGTCATCAATAATGCAGAGCGAGTCGTTAACTATCCACACAGACACACACACACACACGCACACACAAAAAGTGAGGAGACTCATATTGTGGTCGTCATAACGATGGTAACGAGGGCTTTGGAAAGTTTCTGGAGTCCTTATTTGATGGCGACATGGGACGGCAGAGCAGGAAATGGGGCAGACGTGATCTATTCTCGGCAGGCCTGGTTTTATCCAGAGATGATCACCTGACATGACCAAGCCAAAAAAAAAAGAAAAAAAAAAGGAGAAGCCCGATGTTAAGTCGCAATAGCCACGCAACGTTTTTCTTTTTTAAGCAAAGACATCAGATTTTCGACTTTGATTACGACTAAGAAGAAATCTTCAAGAGATAACACAATTAAATCATCAGGCCTGATTGTTTATTCATGTTTTTTTTTTTTTTTTTTTGCTGGAGATTTTCTTCAGCTCGGCGACGGCAGGAAAAAAAAACGGGCATGATTGCGTCGCTGCGCAGTTTTCCCGCAGAAACGCTCATGATAAATAGCGACTTTGACGATAATCAGGCTGATGATAATGACGGAGCGCAGGGGTCACTGCAGGATGCTTCAGCCGCGCAGACATCAGGTCGACTTCCGAGGGAGACGCGTCACTCGCGTAATCTGAGCTGACTGTGTAGGGGCGGTCCGGATGGAGTGGAACAAATTAAAAAAAAAAAAAAAAAAAAGTCTCTGCTTAGTTTGTATTAGACTCATTTCATGGGCGGAGAGGACAGATTTTTTTCCCCCTCCCTTGGCTGCCACGGTGGGGTTTTCTTGCCGTACTGATTTAACCTTCAAGCTGGCTGAAATAAACGAGATTAAAAAAAATAGACACCCAGAGAAGCAGAAGGGACCAAAAAAAAAAGTTGCTGAGGATCTCATCAGTCTCGGCTCAACCCCCTCACAGATGAATCTCACTCTCACTCTGCCACTCCGGGTCGATCGTGTCGGTGTTCCTGTTCTTTATCATCCCCCCTTTCATTAACATTTACACGGCTAATCTCTTTACGCGCTAGCCGGAGGGGTAAATATCACAGCGCCGGCTGTAACGGAGCGGCGTAAAATGCTAACAGCGTCGGGACGGCTGAGCCCCCCCGCAGTGCGCTGCCTCCGTACCTCCGTCTCATCTCGTCCGCTGTCACAGACAATTGGGCAACAAAGTCGCAGTTTTTCTTTCTTTCTTTTAATTTCAAATCTGCAAAGAGTCAAATATTTAGTGCACGCTAGCGCCGCTGGGCTGCTATTAGCGCGGCCCATTAAAGATAGAAAAGGGTTCGGCAGAACGGTCAAGTCTTGCAAAATCAAGTGGGAGAAGTTTGTTGAGTTTAGTTTTTAATCGCTGGGCTGTAAAATTGAATGTTTCTTTTGAAACTGTGTGATGAAAGATCAGACTTGACAAACAGAAGTGCAATCCAATTCAAACTGATCTGCTTTCCGTGTGGAAGCAGCGTGAGGTTCGACGTGGAGGCGGCGAGGTCACCGGGTATCTCCGTCCGTACAGGGAACTGATAGTTCTGGAAGCTGCTGAAATTTTATTGGAGGCCCCATCAGAGTTTAGGCAAAGATGGATGAGCCAAGGCAAGAGTCTCAACTGAAGCGCTGTGAAAAAGAAAGAGCTCCTGGGTTTGGAAATGAAAGTTTAGAGGAGCTCGAATGTTGTGAGAGGACATCTCGCACACCATTATTAGAGTGAAAAATAACGATTTTAGAAGTTATGTAAAGATCCTTTAAACGACTGCCTGCTGTGCTCACAAGGAGAAGCTGGAGGTCGGACGTTTATCAGGTGCGTGAAAATCTGAATGGCAACCGCCGAAAGTGTTTTCCGCGCCGCATTCCACACACATCTGACGAATCCTCTCAGTTCAGAATGTTCCCCTCTTCTCGTTACTCCGCCGGAGCTGCTTTTTGTCTGCAGACACCCAGGCAGGATTGACTGTGGACACAATGGATGCAGACTGACAGTCAGCCTCATTACGATTAGCAGGGCGGAGGCTCCCTGACATTTCCAGGCTTTTTTTTTTTCTCCCCCGTTGCTCCTGCTGAGCTGAGGAAGGTGGCTGCCCCCCCCACCCCCCGCCCCCTCACCTGCCCACGAACACCCCCCTCCATCCCACTCCCACCCAGCCACACACACAAACACACCTACACGCACTCAGCAGACCTGTGATTCAGTTACTTCCGCAGCTTCCGCAGCGTCACGGACTGTTTTCAGGCTTGTTTGGTTCTTTATATCCGGCGGTTGACACCCGAGTCCGAGGGCTTTCCAGGCGACGATCCTCGACCACGGGCGACTGTGCGTCACACTTCCCGCCAAGCTTTCACGCCCAGCTATATTCTTTAAAAAAAATTTTGCTGAAAAACGAGGATGCCCGCCGCAGATTTTATATTAAAAACGCACGGCAGCTCTGAAGGTGTTGGGGCACGTGTGCTGCAAAATCGCCCGCAAGTTCCTCAAATAACTTCAAAGCTTGGTGTGGGGGGTGGATTTACAGGGTCGTCTGATTGATCTTTCCTCTGGTGTCGCGAGGGCAATTAGCTCATTTTCCGCTGCGATCTGATTCCCTCTTTCTGTTCCCAACTTTTCAGAGATGAATCGCCTTCATTCGCAAAAAAGTGGGCGGAACTCGACCTAGATTGCGTTTGGAGGTGCCGTGCT
>NW_027466065.1:2125000-2277500 GCF_046127955.1 Nelusetta ayraudi
GGCCGGAAGTGACGCTGCCATTGCCTTACTGTTTATTCATTTGGTCGTTTTTAGCTTAAAATCCACCTCCTTTACACCCACTGCTGCCTGGACAAGTCGTCAGTTCACTGCAAACGTACAGGTTAACATTCCGTATGTTGACTGCAAGCGAAACAGTATGTGTAAAAATGGGAGAGGCTGTGCCTAACCGAACGTTTCAATAAAAAAAAAGAGTTGCAATAATCCTGAAACTGTGGAAACCACAATGTTTCTACTGAGGGATGCCTCAGACGCTCTTACCATGGCAGTAGAGCATATTCTGAAAGACTGATGCAATCTGTTGCACAGCAGCTTTGAAACGAGTTAAAACTCAAGGTTGCTGTGGTCGTCGCTGTTGTTGTTGTTGTTGTTTTAAAAAAACTGGCTGCTGCCTGAATGCAGATGCAGCCTCGGCTTCCTGTTGATGGAGCCGCGAGGCCTCCTGACTCCTGCTGTCCGGCTGTGAACGGAATATCAAGCAGAAGCACCTCCAGTTGCTGACAGCCCTGCGCAACTTCGGGGGGACGTGCGGGCTCCAACGCACGTAGCACACAGAACTGATGCACACTAAAATAGAAAAAAAAAAAAAAAAAAATGAAAATGTGCTACAACAACAATGTTGACGGAACTAAACCAGTTTACTGGACATCTGACAGGCGACACGGCGGTGCCGGTGGTTAGCACTGTCGGCCTCACAGCAAGAAGGCTGCAGGTTCGATTGACCGTAGGTGTGTCCGAGAGAACGAGAGGTTGTTTGCCTTCCTGTGACGCTGCCTTCACCATATGACAGCTGGGATAGGCTTCAACAAACCCCTGCAATGCAACTGAAAATGGATGGACGTCTGACAATTTAAAAAAAAATCAAAAAAAAAACACAGTGATAAAACGTGACGGACATGAAGCAGCAGTTTGCTGCACAAGTGACGCCCAATGCAGACTTGTTGCTCGGCTCACGCGCACATCCCCCACGTACCTTGTGAAGCTTCCACATCGCCCCCAGCGCCTTGACCTCGTGCGTGCCGTGCTTGCCCTCCTCCAGACACTGGTAGCACACGGGCGTCTTGCACTGCACGCAGTACATGCTCAGGTTCTCCAGCTCGTGCTCCGTGCACGTGGAGATCTTGCGCGGGCTGGCGCGGCGACTCGCGCGCCCCTGCGCCGGCGGCACCAGGCGATGCTTGGCCAGGGGCCCGCGCGGCGGGTGACACCGCAGGCGGCACGGGTCGCAGTAGAAGACGTCGCACTGCTCGCACATGGCCGTGGCCTCCTTGGGGCTCCGCTCGCACAACTGGCACTTCAGGGCGGCCGCCTTGCTCTGCTGGTAGCGGTCCACCACCCCCTCCAGCACGCGGTTCTTGGCGAAACCGCGCAGCCCCCGCTCGTCCAGGATGAGGCTGCGGTGGCACTGCGGGCACGTGATGCACGAGTTGCGCGGGATCGGCGGCAGGGAGCCGGGATGAGGCAGCAGGTGGTGGGGGTGCTGCTGCTGCTGCTGCTGCTGCTGCTGCTGGTGCTGGAGGTGGGGGGGCGGCGGCGGCACGGCCGGCGGGAAGACCCGCACCCCGTTGGGCGACTTCTGGCACGGGGTGGTGGGCGCGCTGACGAAGCCGCCGTACGAGCCGTAGCCGCTGTCCGCCTCGCTGTACAGGCTCATCTTGTCCAGGTCCAGGTAGTCATAGTCGGACACGCCGGAGCCCGAGGCTCGGCTGCTCTGCGGGGACTCGGCGTCCGGGGTCTGCACCAGGATGTTCCGGGCGCACGCCAGGCAAATGTTGTGCGAGCAGGGCAGGATGATGGGCTCCCGGTAGAAGGAGCCGCACACGGGGCATTTCAGCTCCTCTTCCATCTCATCCATGGCTGCCGGGCGGGGAGGAGGTTCAACTCCGACACGGACTCGGCGGCTGTTTGTTTGGCGGCTTGGAGGACAAACGCGGAGCTCCGGTCGCTGCAGAGCGCAGTGCAACCTTGAGCCAGGCAGAGGAGCATCCGAGTGCCGACCGGGGCGGGGAGCGGGAGGGGAGGGGAGGGGGAGGGAGGGATCGAAGGAGAGGAGGCGGGTCCAGCCAACAGCCGCGCGGCGTCGCCGCACCCACGGCCGCCATTGGACCGGGCGGTGGATTCCTGGCGAGCCATTGGACGCGTCGTGTGTCCGCGGAGAGAGGAGCTGAATGAGCTGCGGAGATACGGCAGCAACGGATTAAGTGTTTAGACATTAAGTGCCTGATCCAAACCCAATTGATTAAGGGATTACAAGAGAAACAATGTGAGAGTCTGAGGCTCCAAGTATAGGGCGCGGATAAAGGTCAGCAACGTATGTATGCAGATATGCTAATAAATAAGCAACACATTTATTGTAGTCAACGCGAAAGAAAGGGTTGTGTTGTTTGTTATTTCAACTTTAATGAGATTAGAATAAGTGGATCATTAGAGCATTAAAAATGAAACCTGACAAGTCTGCTTATACAGGTATACAATCCTGCCATGTCAGCAAAATGCACTGGATGTACTAGAGAGGCTTCCTGTGTTCATGTATAATTGATATCCATCATCATGTGCATTATTTCAGAACATCACCTGTCGAGTATCTTCGTAATGCACAACTCTTATCTGCAAAAAAAAAAAAAAAAAAAAGGGTCTAAATATCTTTAAGTTTATTTTCCAGGATGACTTGGATGTGTTGTCCTCATTAGCAAATGGTGCCACATTAAATCACCGCCGGCTGCGATGGAAGACTTCTCTTTCCCGCCCCTTCTGCTTCTCCTTCTCGTCACTATCTGGAGCCATCTCTGTTTTATACGACCAAATACTTTAGGCAAGTCTGAGACTTCCATGGCAACGCGAGCCCCCGCGCTCGCTCCTTACAAGGCTGTTGATGGGGAAATTAAAGGCAGTAATCCCATTTGACAGGTTGCTGTTTTTGTTTTTTTTTCCAGAAGCCACAGAGGGCGAAACGTGCGGCCACTCAGGGTGATTGCATTTGCATATTTTGTAAAGCCGAGTTGGAGACGGTGGGGACGGGGAGGGGAAAACATGAATACAGGCATTTCTGTCTCATAAAGAGGACGGGTCGGGCTCCCATTATGCACCCAATGCCTCGGAACGTCGCCTCGGAACGTCGCCCCGGCTCTCGCCGATAAACACACCAGAGCGGGAATAATCTGTGAGTCGTCGGAATAAATGAGATTGCGGCATCACTCAAAGTTTGTTTTTTGCGGAATGAAAATGAAAGGAAAAGCTGGTTCGCGGCGGTAAACATGACCGGGGTTTGTCCATGTGATCAGAGGACGACCCTGGCGTGGAGTAAACACCCGCTTCATTAAATTCCCTGTGATCTACTCCTCGGAGACCCGCGATGTTTCGCGGCGTGATCCTTTAAGATTTTGCGAAAACATGCAACAAATGGCAAGTTTATCCCCGGATTCAACCAACCGCGGCGCCGATCCCGACCAAATGTTTGTAACGAGAGACCCTGAGCTATTTTTGGGCCACGTGTTTGCTGACGCCTTGGGCGCGATGACATTGTTCTTCTGTGTAATCTCCTCGCCTCTCGCTTCCGATCGCTGCCTCTTCTTCCTGTGCCACTGCCTTCAAACACAGCCAAGGCTCCTAAATTTATCACAGCTCCCCCCCCCCCCCCTTTTTTTTTTTCCTATTTATTGTGCTGCGTTGGCGCCGGCGGCTCTCCTGCTGCCAGGACACCCACACCAGAACTGAGAGAGAATCTTGAATCCTCCCACGCTTTTTTTTATTTATTTATTTATTTTTTTTAGCTTTCAAATCAGGTGGCTGAAATGTGAAATCAACATCACGCACACACACAGGGTCGCACAGAGGCGAGGCCGGCGTCCTGCTCGGATCCCGTGTCGTGTGAGCCGTGTCGTGGCCTCGGCCATCGATGCGCTCTAATCTTCTTTGCGCGTCGCAGGGAGTCGATTAACTCTTCTTTGTGCTGACTTCCTCCAGAGGCGATCGAGCTGCCTAAGAGAAGAGGAACAACAACAACAACAACAACAACAACAACACGGGGAGCTGTAGCTCAGGCTCGATAGTGATCCGTGAGTGTCGATCGTGTCGAGAAGTCGGCCGAAGTGCCTGCCGGTTTGTTTTCCTGAGCTCTGGATTCACAGCTGTGATCACAATTGAAAAATATGTGCTCTGACAACTCAAAAACTTGAGTTCTAAAGAAGCTTTGGGCTAGCGGGGGGGTGGCTGGGTTTAGGCGTTTTCAAAGACTGAGATGAAGCAGAATTTGAAGAGCTCGCCGTTTCATTAATTAATGTTTTGTTGTGACTGTTTGTAGTTGGACGCTCACATTTTCAACTCCAACTCAGTAAATTAACGATCTGTTTTAGAGGTGAAAAGAGGACAAACCGAGAGTTTGACGGCCCCTTTTCCCCCTTGTATTTTTCTCGTGTTAGGATTCGTGGATGTTTTTTGTAGGAGGGAAGCTGAAACGAAGGGCGCACAGAGACAATGTCTTTTGTTTTTGTTTTTTTGAAAGCGAGAGCCACAGGTGCAAGAGTTTATTGTCTGCTTCTTGCATGACCTTCAGGAGACAAAGATATGAAGATGCAGCATCTAAAACACAATTTGCCGTAACCTTTCCTTATGTAACCGTGCCCGCATCGTCACCAGCAGCAGGGAAAAGGAACTTTTTGGTGACAAAAGCCCAAAGTCACTCTGCAGCATCTCCTGCCTCGTGTCACAAGCTCATGTTTATGGATCCACATCCATCTGTGCCCTTCGCTGTGACCCGGCCGAGGTAATATGCATTTCCTAATGCAATGTTTGCAAATGAAGCCTTCAGGGGGCAAACTTGAAGGGAAGCCGTGTGCATATGGTTATTACCTCTACGTGACTCAACCGGCTCTGTTTTTCTGTGTGTGTGGCTGAAGTGCGCTGGGCCGGAGCTCGGCAAGGTGGACGTTGGACTTTGCGTTTTCTTTCGTAATGACTTTAGCACATTTTGTTTATAGGTACACGGTTTTCTCGTCTTTATGTGCACGCCGAGTTCAGGAAGTTCACGTCTCCAGCAGTGACTTTTGCACACAGAGGAATTTCATAATGATGTGTCTCCTTGCGGCTCTGGGACTGGACCGTTGCCTCTCGGAGCCGCCGACACAAAAACACCAAAGGCCGGAGCGGCTGCCGCTGCAAACAGAAATACATTCAAGCGCTTCATTGTACGCGGCTGCCCAGCTTACTTGCTGGCTTGGCTTGGCCGGCTGACTGGCTAGGTGCTTATTGCTCCGGAGGGGGAGGGGGAGAGGAAAAGGTGGGAGTGGGGCGTTCAGGGTCAGTGTGAACAGAACGAGCAATCGAAACAGCGGAGCGGCGCATCGCTGATGGAGAGAAGAAATGCAACAGTCATTTTTCCTGCATGTGTGCGAGTGAGTGTGTTTTTCTGTGTGTGTGTGTGTGTGTGTGTGTGAGTGTGAGTGTGTGGGCTGCCTGAAGAGACATGTGAGCGGTGAAGGGCTTCCACGTGCAGCGTCGCTCTCCGCTTCCTCTCCGCTAATCGTCCGAGCCCTGCAGGGAACTCGGCTGCAATTAATAGCCTAATGATTTTTTCTTTTCTTTTCTTTTTTTCTCTTTTAAACGGAGCGGGTTGGGGGATTTGATACTAAACCCGTCGCTACTGTTGCGCAGGGACTGGCGCGGTGTTCTCCTAACCCACAGAAGGCTGAGGATCGTGCAGCCGACACAGACTATTGATCGTGTGGAGGGGTCTTTAACCGTGCTGTCAGTCAAGGTTCTGCGCCAAGGCCAGTAAGATGTATGCAAAAAGAAAGGAAGGCTTGTTGCTAAAAATCAATGCGTCTTGTGTAGCTGGACAAACGATCCAGGTTAGCGTGAAGCTCCTTTTATTGACTAGATCCAGCACAGTCCACCTCCCCCCTCCCAGAATGCACTCTGTGATGTGATGTTCAAGTCTGGTCGGGTCTGTAGGATTAAGAATCATCACATTCCTGGGTGGAGATGATGTCGTTCTGGCCGATTCAGGCCTGCACGATTTCATCTGAACAACACGCTCGACAGGAGGCCTCCATGCTCCTCCCTGCCCCCACGCCACAGAATCCAGCAGGGAGTCCCCCTAATGGAGTCGGCTCGTGTTACTGCAGGCTTTGTTAGCGGCCGAGGGACTCCTCCTTTGTTTACACCCCCTCAGTTTAGAGCAGAAGAAGAAGAAAGCCGAGCAGGTGCGGTGGAAAGTGGAGCAGCAGAATGCAGGCAAGGACGAAGAGGGAGGCAGAAATAACCTGCCGGTCTTCATGGCTGGTGGATGGTCGGCGGACGCGAACCGTGGGAGGTACGTCCACCTTGAAAGCTCCACTCCCACTGAACCCATCAAGCAGCTCCATCAGGTGTGAGTGGAGGAACGTGTAAAGGTCTTCCTTGCGTGTCCACAGAGTGCTTCTGTCTCTTTCTTGATGACGCACGCTGATTAGTCCGCTCGTTCCATTCCACATCCAATGACAATATTTCCTCCAACTGTGGAATCAAGGTTCAGGGGTCGAGGTCCAAGGTGCTTCATTCTGCGGTCCAATGTGCGACAGCAGAACTTAATTTGGTGACTCAGGACCTGGAGAACATCCAGATCAAGAATCAAACAACTAGCGAGAGGCATCAACTTGACATCCAGCCCATTCTTTCCTTTACAGTATGATGTCTAATTGTGTGTGTATTAAGAAAACATTAGACAAAGGCGACCTACGGTCACAGCTGCCACAAGTGCAGCTCTCCCAACCTTCCCCAATGCTCATTTATTCAATAGAAGCTCACTTCAGACTCGGGTCTTTGTCTTGCCCCTCCAGAACCCATCACCTCATTGCTCAGGTCTCCCTCTGGGCTAAATCCTTCCTCACCACTGACAGCTGACCCCCCACAAGCACGATAGTGTGTGTGTGCGCGCGCGCGCGTGTGTGTGTGTGTGTGTGTGTGTGTGTGTTAGACAGGTTGTTGTGGCGACCATCGATCCAATGGTTTGATCATGGACGCCCCCCCGCCTCATCTCAGCAGCAGCTTCTCCTCAGGGAGCAATTTAAGGTGGTGGTGGTGTGTGTGTGTGTGGTGGGAGGCTGTGTCAGAGAGCATCAGCTACGACACATAAGGACATTTTAAAGGTAAAAGTCAAGTCCTGGTATTGCCACTGAAGGGCCATGAGGTTTTCCTTGAAATATTTTAGAATTTAGATTTTCAATTAGAAGAAAATATATTTTCGATACTTTTATACTGACATACAACAGGACATTGTGCACAGGACATGAATGGCATGTGCAAAGAACTGAGCAGCTAATGCTAAATGACTGTAGCAACCAATAAGACTTGATCATAGTTACAGATTGCAGCTTTTGATTTTGAAAAAAAACTATGATACTACATTTTATGTATATAGCACTTTTTGAGAAGCTCAAAGACGGTTTACATAAAACAAAAATCCTAAAAACAATTACAGTGAGATACGAATACAGGACAATTACATGAAACCGGACATAACATGACAAAGGAAAGACCGGAGGCCATGAGAGCCGTGGACCTTCAGTCACATGACTTTGATGCACTCTCAACTAACAGAACCATACAACTTCCCCTGACACACATACTGTCTGCACTAAACAGGACTTACGGCCCAGTAAACATCCGATTTTCCGCAGCTGTGGCAACGCGGTGCGTATCGTCAGGAGCCGAGCTGAGATGTGCGCCTTCCTCAGCGCACCTTTTAATAACAACACGTTGTTTTCCTGCGTACAGAAATAGCAACTTAAATGGGCCAAAGGCAGCCGAGTTTGTTGGGCAACCTCTCCGACAATCAGCGCTGAAAGCTTTCAGAGGCCGTCGCAGCGCGGGCGCCCCCCTGAACCGCCGGCCCACCTCGCACGCCCCGACACTGAAAACACAGCCCACGCACTCACCGTCCAGCTCACTGTGAATGTCAGTCCGCTCCCTCCTGTTTGTTTGGTCTCATATTGAAGTTGAGCTCCTGCTCTTCCGTTCACATTTGGATGGTTGTTGGTTGGCAACCTGTCCAGGTGTCGCCCCGCCTTCACCCTAACAGAGCTGGGATAGGCTCGAGCAGCCCTCAGTGATAGGAAATGAATAAGAAAACACAGGAACAATGCCACAACAACAAAAAAGTAGGGAGAGTTTCATACTAAAACTGAACTGGCAGCTTTTCCTATTTTGAGGCTTTATGAATTATTTATGCCCTGAAATGAGCTCGTTATTAATGAATAAAGCTCAGTGGCACGTATAGACGAATATTAAAATCTTAACTTTGGGGCTTTGGGCATACAGAACAAGCAACGGAAAACAGTATCTTTGTTTACATGGACACAAATAATCAGAATAAAGGCCAATAAGAATTCAGAATTCGGAAAGAAATTTTATTCCGAAAGAGAGAGGTGGTTGATGCCGATCATTATTCCGAATGGCGTCCATGTACACACCCATTCGGATCCTGTCTTCCTAGTTGGGGTAATATTATCTCCACTTGAGCATGTGTGCTCCGCCAGCGTGACGTTTTCCGCCTTTGCGACAGCCGGCCGTTTTTCGGCAAGCAGAAAACATGGCGGGAGGAAAGCAAAACTGGTCCGTTGCTGACACGACTTTCTTGTTGGAAGCTTTAAAAGATCTCAGGATTGTTGAACGTCTTGACGGTCGAAAGGCTCGAAACACCGAGCTGTACAAACAAGTTCATGAAAAGCTGCAGGAAGCCAGAATTCACCGAACCATCGACCAAATCAAACGCGTTGAAACAAACACATCACGACTGGATCATTTTATTTAGTGTCCATTTGATGAATGGATTTGGAATTCACGGTCGACCAAGGTTTAGATCGGACTGGAGAAATTTGCGCATGTAAACACAGCCAGAGATCTTCTACAGAGGCAAGTTTATGATAAAATTTCAGTTGAGGAGTTCGTCAAAACTCCTTTTTTTCCTCTTTTTTTTTCACAAGGCAGGTCTTTTTATTCAACAAGGATGAAAGGAGAGAAAGAGTCCACCAAAGTACGGACCGTACATTTCATTTCAGTCTTGAAAAGTGGACTTTTCTTCCTCGCATGGACTCGCTCTCCCTGCAACCGACAGGAAAAACCACTGGAAGGCATCAGTGCGACGATGACGATGGACGGCAGATCAATGAGCCTCTCAATGTGGCTGCCGGGCCGTGATGCGTGTTTGACCCGTTGGCAGAGGCGCATCATTCCAGCACTCCCGCCTACGAACACCTTTTCACGTCACGTCTGCGAGCGGCTTCAGCCTTCCAAGTGGCCTGTTTCATCTCGGTCGGGATTTTTCCCCAAGGCAGGAAGCCGGTTGCGTCAAGGCGCACGTCAAAAAAAGAGGCGCCGCGCGGTGAGCGTGTGTCTGTGTGTGAATGGCTGCCCATTGTTCTCCTCCCACCTCTCAACGCTACGAGCCATTTGCTTACACTGGCCTGCGTGAGGAGTCCTCCCACCGCTCCCAGTCATCCTTCCTTCTCCTCAGACACCAGCCGAGCCTCCTGCACGGGGCATCATCTGCCAGTGAGTCACGGATGGCAGCGCTTATATGGGCATCGGGTCTTCTTTTTTTTTTTCTCCCCCAACCAGAAAGAAGATCCACCTTACGTAAGGGTTTCTTTCCGTTTATAGGCAAATGTGCGCAGGACTGGCGCTATTTTGGTGCGGAGCGCCGGCGCTTGTTGCAAGCCGTGTTTGAAAAACAGGCAACGGGGAAAAACAGAAAGTGTCAATGTGTTTTGGAAAGGGCTCAACTTGGTGGTGGGGGTGGGGGTTTACTTCACCAGCGACTTTCTAGCAGTACTCTGGATGTGAACTCCCCAGAAATAAGAACATTCATCCCCTTACTGCCTTCGCTTTAGCTTTAGCTTTAGCCTCTGACAGTTTGCGGGATAAAATGCTGATTAAAATGCAAAGGGGACGACTGAACGGGCAAACACATTAAACCTTACACATTACACCTTAACAAAATAAAAACGTGAAACACCACATTCAACAAAACACCAGTCATCACCGCCAGGCCCATTATTTGTTCTCTCTCTCTTTTTTTTAATGACTGCATGTGAACTGCGTGAGGACATTGGGGAAAGGTTGAAATATGCTGAACAAAAGGATGGACTGCGTGGGATGAGTAGAATAAAGACTTTTGTTCCACTCGAGCACGTGTGGATCCAATTAGAGGGACCAGCGGAGCCGCTTCCCCCCCCCCCGCCGACGCCTGACGCATTTACAGAGGCTCCTGAAGAGGCTTTCCTCGCGGCAGACTGATTGACACGTTAAACCGCACGTGACAAACTACTGCTGCGTTAAATACGTACGTTTACATCTCCATAAAACAGCATATTTTTTGCCCTCTGTTTACAGCCTTCAGATTAAACTTCCTGTTAGATTCGAAAGCTTTGCTGGGCCTCCCACCACAAAATGGTCTTGCTGACCTAGAAGAGGTTTTACATTAATATTACATGGAGACTCTAAATGAACTACAAGTGGGGAAATAAAAATGACACATTTTTACTGCGTTCATTTTTTAGAGTTCAGTCCTGCACGGACAGCTCTCATCTTGTTTACCCCCAGAGCTGAATACATGTATATTAATATTACAGCAAAGCCGTGAATGATATTTTCAGATAAAAACTGTGAAAAAGGAGGAAGAACTGCGAAACCCGCGACCTCCGCTGGCTTTTGTTCAAACTTCCCTCGGGGTTCAAGGTTCTTCATCGCAGCAGTGGAGGTCATGACGCGTCCATTCAATCTAAAAACGATGAGTCAGTGTGCCGGACTCGGATGCTGAGCTCAGAAGAATCCATAGTGCTCCCCAGCACAGTGACCCACATTTAGCCACGCCCCTTCCACAAGTGACGCTGACAACTCTCACATGGCTCCGCTTTTCTATTTTGTGAGAGTGGACGATCAAAAGCTCCACAACTGTTTCAAGCTTTGGTCTTTGACAAATTATAAAATTATCATTTTGACAAAAATGTGTTGCAGAGAGTCTTAACAGACTTTGATTTATCAACAGCTGGGTGTTTGATATGAATATGTTTTCACTCAATTGCCTCACAGCGGACTCAATAATACCTGTGAGTGCAGTCTGAAGCCTTGTTTGTGAGCAGCTGGTCGAGGAGCTCTAGCGTCTGGACCACAGGAAGTTCGGGAATGTTGGGATGAGTAAGATATATTGGTGGTCACGGTGGCTAATTTCGTAGGTAATCCGGACCCCACCAATGGCTCCAGGCGCTGGAACATCTGGCATTAAGCTGTAATTGCCTGCAACAGCACAGCCGTTGCAAGTCGCTGATGCTTGCAGTCCGTTGGGAAATGCAGCGCTTGTGTCTCGAAGCCCCGCCTTTGAGATTTTCTAATCAAAGTATCCCTTTTCATGTCCAAGGAATAAAAACATTTTAAAAAAGGCAAAACATTTCTATTTGCCTCCACCTTGACGGAGCACCAATTTAAAAAATAATTTATAAAAATCAACATCAACTGATGACACCTCTGTCTACTTTCATTGCACATTTAACAAAAATGAGCGCAAACCATGGCAATTGAAGGCAGATTTTGGAAATTTGGAAGCTAAATGGACCCACTACAGTGTTGCACAAAAAAAAAAAAAAAAAATAGATGAAGTGACTGGACCAGTGAATGGTCATAAACAGTCACGATGGAAGCATTCTGGAGAAGAACACAGCAGAGGCTTCGAGACCGCCGGGTGTGCTGCCCTCACTGCCGCATAAGGTTGGAGAGGAAGAGCAGAGCACCCGGCCTGGAGGAGAGTCACTTTGCTCTGTAAGTGGAGCAGAGCCGAGCTGATGGCTGGAGAAAGGGGGTGTCGGCAGGGGCACAAAAGGATGTCATCTGGAGTGTATTTTTAGAGAGTGAGGTGGACTGATAACTGGCTGCCACTGCCAGCTGCCTGCAGGTTCCCAGCGACCGAGAGCTGCTCCCATATTGCACACTCAGTCAAGCTAACATCCACTAACTCCTGACTGGCACTCTGACAAGCCTTCTTAGGGGGCTCAGGCCAGGTTCCACCTGGATGAAAAACATCCCCTATACAAGAATTAATAATTTGCTTGTCGCTGAGCTCTAGATGTATTACGTACACACATGCTATCAAAGTATAGTCAGTAGCAGCCAGGGATGACTACCTAAAACTAGCTAAAAAATATCAGAGAGAATTTTTTTATATATACATATATATATATATGGGCAGGCATTTAAAAATATTGTAGGCAAACAGATTTTACCTGAATAGACGGCGCTCTTACCGCTTTACTACCGAGTTGTAAGTTTTTAGAAGGGACAACAGCACCATCTGCTGTTGAAGGCTAAATTTGCTGTTGACACTTTTTTGTTGGTAGCGCCTGAAAATATTTTATAATTTGATAGACTCTTTAGAATTATAGACCTCTATGCCAACAACGCTGCTGCTCGCTAGAGCAAATTCAAAGCGGTAGTCCAAGACTTGTGACTTAGTAATTGTGTATATTCGTAATATTCACTTTTGAATAATAGTTACGTGAGTATTTTACTTACGGCTTTAATCCTGTACTGTCAGAATTGTGTCTTTCCTCTCACTGCACCTCCTTTGACTTTCACAGCCTCTCTCTCTCTCTCTCTCTCTCTCTCTCTCTCTCTCTCTCTCTCTCTCTCTCTCTCTCTCTCTCTCTAGCCTCCCCTCTTTAATTTTTCGAACACATACAGTTAAGTAGCTGACTCGGAGGTTCAGGCGCAAACCGGAAGTGAGCGCTTGACCAACATGGCGAGCCTGACAGCGAGCAGCACTCAGGACACGGGGATGTTTTCTTTGACACTGCGAGCGGCGCACCGCTCCTGGATATGCTTCGCGGTCATCGCGCTATGTCTGAGGCCGCCGCCCACCTCGGCGAAGCCGGACAGCCTGAAGGAAGTGACCGACGCCAACTGGGAAGACATCCTGGCCGGAGAGTGGATGATTGAATTGTCAGTGTCTTGTGGAAGCGTATCGTGCTAATGGCTAACGCCGTCTAGCCAGAGAAGTCTAGTCGGTTAGGAGCTATTTAAAGCTCGCGGAATTAGGGGCAAGGGTGTGAAGCGGCTGGTTAAGACAAGGCGCACCGCCGTGTCCGTTAAATAAAACATTTGTTGCGAAACATGGCTCAAAATGGCTTTAAAAGTAGTTAACCGCTGACATCTGTCATGTTTTGGCTTATCGTAAACATGCTAATGAGCCCGGTTGGCTAGGCTGCGAGCTAACTCACTGCACGGGCAGCTAAGCTGGAAACACCTCTTAGTCAAAGATCGTTTGTGATTTTTTTTTTAATTTCTATTTTTAACTGCAAATGTGAGTTAGTTTTGACTGAAACTTTAACGCGCGTCTCTCTATTTACTGCGCCAGCTATGCCCCGTGGTGCCCCGCATGCCAGCAGCTCCAGTCGGTGTGGAAGGAGTTTGCGGACTGGGGGGAGGACATGGGGGTCAACATCGCCAAGGTGGACGTGACTGAGCAGCCCGGTAAGGCTTGCAAACACTTAAAGAAGCCGGTGGCAGCTTTCAAGCACTTAAATCGCCAGACTGAATTACTAAAGAGGACTGACCGAGGGAGAAAAAAATAATAATAATAAAATAAAAAATGCTGCTGCGATTTTGCACTAGCTACTATTTTTGGCAGAAGGCCACGTAAGAACAATTTAACCCCTTTCAGAAGTGTCTGCTTGAATGAGTTTTAGTACCAAACACTGTCAACCGAGTTCCACTCTGCAGCTTGTGATGCAGCCCAAATTCACTCTTCAGTATTACAGAGATGGCATATATACATTTGATTTTTTTTTAATTCCCCTGTAACGTAATGATGTATCATGCATAATAACGCTGTTCGTTGAGAAATGTTTAACCATTGTTTTTTTTCCTAATGGTTTCCTGCACGTTTAAAAGTTCTCTCTTCCTCCCGCAAGGCCTGAGCGGGAGATTCATCATCACTTCACTTCCTACAATCTACCAGTAAGTTCTTTTTTTTTGTGGTTTTTAGTACCTCTGTTCTCTGCCTGATGTGGAGCCATTAATATTGAAGTCCTTTGCACAAACATAACAGTCTAAATACTAAATAATTTCAAATTAAACGGCATAAATTACTGTATGCAAGATCAGTGGTGGTCACAGATCAATTTATTTTTTCATATTCACGACCCATTTTTGTCAGCATGACAAGAATAGCAAAACATATCAAACGAGTTTTCATTTGAAAAGTGTGCACTTCTTGCGAGGTATATTTAGCCGCTGCCTGATGTGCTCGTGTCTCTGCTTCTGCCTATTTCGTTCCTTAAGCTGTCACTCAACGTCGACTGTAGCCCTCACGCGATTCGTGATCGCGGCAGCTGTCTGACAGTGTTTCTCATCACACTGAACTGTGTGAGTGACGGGCCGTCTGTAATCCTTGCAGCTGTAAGGACGGCGTCTTCAGGAAGTACCAGGGAGCTCGCACCAAGGACGACTTCCTGGCCTTCGTCCAGGATCAGAGATGGAAGTCCATCGAGCCGGTGTCCTCCTGGTTTGGCCCTTCGTCGTTTCTGTGAGTGTCTCTCTTCCTGGTTCTGCTTCAGTGAGTGTCACGGAAGTCTACATTTTAGGCTGTAGGTCAGATCTAAGCACACTTCCTTGAGGGTGTTTGTGGTTGCGACATTTCCTCTTCGTTCGAAACGCGCATTAATTGCTCACCGCCGTTTCCTTCGTTGTTCCACAGAATGAATTCAATGTCGGCGTTGTTCAAACTCTCCATGTTCATCCGGGTGAGTCGGCATGTCCTCTCCGTGTGAACTCCCTGCAAATTAAATAGTGGATAAGAGCCACAATCTGGTTGAAAGATCACCACAAAATGAGTCTTTGCACACATTCTGTTTGTCTCTTTATTTTGCCACCTTTAATTGCTCCCCTCGTGTTTTTCCAGCGTTGCCACAACTACATGACGGACCAGCTCGGCATTCCTGTTTGGGGCTCGTATGTCATCTTCGGCCTGGTCACGCTGTTCTCCGGTCTGGCGCTGGGACTGGTGTGTTAGACGTGCAGCTTGCCTTGGTGGTGTTGTTGTTGTAATGGAAGTGAAGCTCCTATTCTCACATTTCTGTAATAAAATGTTTCTGTTTGGTTTTTTTTCCCGCTGTTGCTGCTGCAGCTGCTGGTCTTCATCGCGGATTTTGTCTTCCCTTCTCGACGGTTCTCTCCTCAGGATTACCACCAGAGTGAGTTTCCATGAAGACAGATATTTTTTCTTTTTTTACTGATGCTTTCTAACAACAATCTAGTGCGCCAAGAGCATGAGTTTTTAGCCGGAGGCTGTAAACAGAGGGCTAATGCCTGCAGCCAGGAATTCAAGAAAGTGGTCAAGCAAATGAATTATTGTGGAGACGCTGGCGTTTGGTCGTTGATCTGTAACCGGCTCCCTGATTCTCTCCTGCAGAGAAGCAGGCGATGCAGCAGGCGAGGCTGCTTCAGGAGCAAGAGGACGAAGCCGATGGCGAGGAAGACGACGACGACGACGAAGAGGATGAGGCGTGGAGGAGGAGGAGGAGAGGCTCCCCTGAGGGCCGACCCGAAGCCAAGGGACAGAGTTTCCCCGAGGAGCCTCTGAGGAGGAGGGTGGTGGGTAGCCGGCAGGAGGAGGAGGAGGACGAGGAGGACACCTAGAGGGAACCCAGCCAGCCCTGCTCCAGGCCGAGGAGAGCCCGGAGCCGGAGGTGTTCAGCAGCAGTGTTTACAGCAGGGAGCCGAAATCCTTCTCCCGTTCCCTCCTTTTCACCTCTCTCTGGGCGCCTCTTTCCCTCGTCCTTCCCTTGTCTTTGAACGGGAACGCTTTGGACTCAGCGTTTTACCCCACATGCAGCGGCACGGTCGTCCCAGAAGCAGCGGAAAAGCACTCCCCGCCGCTTTGGAACCGAAACGGCCTCGAGGTGGTTTGGATCTGAAGTGCAGCCGAGTTGTTCTTTATGCTACGCATCCTTTTTTTTTATGGTTTGTGTGCGCGTGTGTGTGTGTGTGTGTGTGTGTTTCACATTTATCTGTGTTTTATCGAACCTGACTTGGGTTGGAGTTTTGCTTTAGGGTTTATCATGAAGTCGGTTCATTCAGACTGTTGTTTTTCTGTCTCCAGTGTGTTGCTGGCAGGTAAAAGCTGATGCAACAAGGCGCGTGAGCACACAGTGGGGTTTGTTGACTGCTAACCTGCAGTGGCTGAAAGCTCCTCCCATCACTCCTGCAAACATTCAAGTCCATAGATGGAAATGCATTATTGCATATGGATTATTTTTTTCTTTTTTTTTTTTTAAGGTTCTATTATTTTTTTTTTTCATAATATGCTTGTCTTTGATTTTACGTTTAGGGCAGGATCCCTTTCTCAGCATGTCTGCTTTGCTCCATAAACACACCAAAAAGCTGACTTGACTAAAGAGAATAGAACGCACAAGCAGGTTGCTTTAAAAAGAAAAGGAAAAAAAAAAAAAGGTGGTTTGTTTATTTCAAATTAAAAGCCTAATGAATGTCGTCCTGTAGATACTGTAAATACTAATGTATCATACACAATCTGCAGGATTTCTGTGACTAATCCTTACTGGTGATTCTTTAATTAGTAAAGGAAATTTACTAAAATAGATTAGCCTGGCTAAAGGTTAGAAAAAAAAAAAAACAACTTACAAAATGAGTCAAAAATCCATCCAACAGTAGCAGCAACAGTATCTTATATGTACAGTATGTGTATCAATGGTCTGTCGTGAAACCTTTTCAAAGCATAAAATGTCAAACTTCACTTTGAGTTTGGTGCTTTTGTGCTGGGTTTTTAACACGTTTCAGATATTAACTCCACTGCTAGCACAGCCAGTGTCACGTTTCACTCCAGAATATTATTAAGGAGCTCCGTGTGAGTGTGTCTTCTTGAACTCGATTCTCCCTTTTTTGGTGTAAACATTAGCCACGATGGGATCAGCTGGTCCCGCTGCGGTGAGAGGTCTGTTCTGGTGGTGGGGTCAGGAAGTCAGTGCAATGTCCTTAAAGCAAGAGCTGCACGGTGCCAGCTGTGTGCTTTGTGATGCACACATTTCCCTCCTTGAAGAACGTTGAGAATTTGAGTGACGGTTGAAAGGGATTGTATTTTTTACCTGCCCACTATTAACTGCTTGTAGCATTCACTCTCTTCTCTGAGCCGCCTTTGTTCTGTAACGTTCAGACATTTCTTTAAATAAAAGGTTTAACTCAATTAGAGGTGACTGACTGCTCTGAATTCCAACATGTAGCGGACACAATATTTGCTATGAAATGTAAACGTTAGATTTTTGTGACAAAAGTGGCCAAAAATGAGTGTTAAAATATGAATTTGATATAAAGTCAAGTCAAAGTTTATTTACAGAGTACTTTTAACACGACTGCCGACGTACAAAGTGCTCTATTAAAAGATAAAAATAGAAAGGATCACTTGCTTAGCAGGGACTAAAGGCCAGGGAGAAGAGGTGAGTTTTTAAGAGAGACTTAAGCTGATCAATGGACTGTGCAGCTCTAACCGGGAGGGGTAGGCTGTTCCACACTTCAGGGGCAGCAACCGAGAGGGCTCTGTCTCCACGGCTGGACAGCCTGGTTCGTGGTGCTGCCAAGAGCAACTGCTTGGATGACTCAAGTGCCCTTGTAGTAGCGTGAGGCTGCACAAGCTCTAATAAATAGGCTGGTACCAGACCATTTTAGACATTTAAAAACAAATAATAACACCTTGAATTGGATCCTTAAATGAACAGGTAACCAGTGTAAGGATGCCAGGGTGGCACTAATGTGTTGACGGCCGTTTCTGTCCATTCAGACGGCGGGCAACTGCACTCTGAACTACCCGTAAGCTTGTAAGTGGCTTGCAAAGGCCAAGAAAATGTGTCAGTCTCATGTGAGTAGAAGTGTTTTATATCTATAATGAAAAATATAATAAAAAGTGGCATCAGAATTTAGAGGCTAAAACTACTGTACACCATTGGAGGTCGCTGTTGCACTTACTTTGGTGTTAACGCGTCCAATCCCCGGCCTCAGATGGTCAGGATGGAGAGTTGCGGGTTACTTCTATTTATTTGTGCGTCCACTGTGAGCAGAATGAGGTACGTTGGCGTTTCCCTTTTTAGACATGTTTAATGTGTATTTATATTTGTTTAAGAAAAATATTTTTCCGTAATTTTGAAAATTAGTGAAATAAAAAGGAATGTGTCTTACTACATTGACTGCCTTTTTAGACACAAGGACATCTCCAGTTCACCTCCCCTCTATTTGTGCCCTTGCGCTTCCCCCCGCCTTCATTTCTTTGACCGAACCCCTGGTGTGGCATTAACCCTGAGGTCAGAGGTCAGGGCGACTCTCTAATTAAACTATTTCTGCACGTGTTCAATGTGTGTGAGGGTAGAGCAGAAGCGGGA
Organism: Nelusetta ayraudi; assembly: GCF_046127955.1. Classification (NCBI taxonomy): domain Eukaryota; kingdom Metazoa; phylum Chordata; class Actinopteri; order Tetraodontiformes; family Monacanthidae; genus Nelusetta; species Nelusetta ayraudi. The sequence continues at coordinate 2,143,429 of NW_027466065.1, forward strand.
GGAAGAAGAGGAGGAAGGTGTTGGTGGGAATCCCCTTCTGTCATGTTCCGCTTCTCGCGTTGAGCGCGGAGACTCGGGTCACAAACACGTGCACGATACTCTTCAAACAGTCGCCCAGTTGAAAAGAAAGTCGACTGTGGCCGTCTTGGCGGCTGGAAGTCGAACGGGGGAGAAAACCGGGCAGCGTAGAACGGAGGCAGACCGTGCCGCCGCCGGGCTCCGTTCCCCGCTATTTGACGCACTCGGCTTTCTCTCGGTTTGCTCTCGAGCTGCGGAAGTTCTGCCACAGTGAACCAATACTGAGGAAAACGGGGGTGACACTAGAATGAATGAAAAAAAAAAAAAAGAATCCCTCACACCTCACTCGATGTTGGCATAAATACAAGTAAGTATTAGTAATAGTAAGTTGTTAAGTATTTTTCTCTCCTAGTTAATGCGGCAGATGGAAGAACTTTGTTTGGGAAAAGCTCCTCCTAATGGGCCGCTGAAGGTGACGGGACGGCGTCCACGCCTTGAAATGTGAGTCACATTTTCCAGCTGGGGGTGGGGGGGGCAACCAGCTAACCACACACCTCCCTCCTCATCCTCCCGTTTTTCTTTAAGCAACCATTCAATTCGGCGTGTCACTTCGTTTCATTTCAAAGTTCCCTATCTACGCCCCGCAAATGCAGACACATCCACAGGAAAAAATGCCCCATGTGATGCTGGCAAACGCTGAGGCCGTTCCGCCCGCCGCCCTGACGATCAGCCCACTTGTCTGGCCCACGCGCATCTGCCTCAGCGCCACACATCCGTCAGCAGACTGGTTTACTGGCTCTTCATTCATCCAGTCCGTTCAAATCGTTCTGTTCCTCACCGCAAAGCGCTGCCCTCCGGCCACCCACGTCAACATCCAGGAGCTGTGTGTCACTTCCCTGCGGTCATCGTAATTACACGGCGGCTCCGCCAGACAAACAGAAGGGACACACAGGTTCCCTTTCGACTTTTGTCTTGTTATGTTGTGTGCCCCCCTGCTGCTCTGCCGCAGGTACGTTTCCAGGAAGCTGTCGTGGTCAATGCCGCGGAGAATGCTCCGCCCCCTCTGTCTGTGCTGTGGATGTGAGGCCTTTTTCTTAGGCGTGTGCAGGACGCTAAAAAAAAAAATAGCAGTGCACGCTCCCCGTGGCATAAACACAGGAAATTACACTGGCAGGCTTCGCAATGTGTCGGCTTCAAATCCCTGCAGTCCAGGAAGAGAACACACACACACACACACACGCACACACACGCACACACACACACGCACGCACACACACACCAAGGGCCATTTGAAGGAATAACATACTGTGTATAATAAACTCTGCTTCATGACGTAGCTCCACTGACCTGCTGCACCTAAAATACTTTCTTTGCTTCTGTGTCAGTGGTGAAAAAACATTAATTCCGGTTCATCTCTTTAAACAAACTGAACACCGAGGACTGATTTCAAATCTTTTGGCCTCCAGAACTTCCAGCTGCAAAGCCTTTTTGCCATCATAATTCATTTTCTTTTGTTGGGAATAGTCCGCTTCAACCACATACTGAAGTTTAAAAGAACACAACAGCATCTACGGTGCAATGCGATTATTTTTGGTTGTGTTGAAGGCAAATTATGGTTGAGGCAACACAAGAGTGGCTTTGCGGAGAGTAATGACTTTAAGGGTAATTTGATTCATTGCTCAGCTTCAGGACGGTGTTTCGTTCGAAAGTGAAGGTGTGGATGGTGGTGTTTGGTTGTGACAGAGAGACAACAGGCAGGACTAGATTGGAGCTGATGAACTATGTGGTTGAGATGAGCTGATCGTGGCCAGGTGAGATCCACTGCTGAGGCAGAGCAGCTGTGGGGAGGTGAGCAGAGACCAGCAGGGGGCGGGGACCAGCAGGGGGCGGGGACTAGCCATGCAATGTATTACGTGTTGCATTTCTGTTTTTATTTCTTTTTCTGTGAAGCCCTTTGAGATGCATTGATAATGCATGAAAAGCGCTATATAAATAAAGTTTTGATTGATTGATTGATTGATTGATTGATTTGATTGATCCACGCTCACACTCACCGACGTTCTAGTGGTGCCCATCAGCCAAATGTTCATGTTTACGTGCACAGTAGATAGGAGGGAAGCCGCGCAGACACAGGGGGAGCATGCAAACTGCAGCAGACAAACAGACAGAGAGAGGGAGCGCCCTTCAATTCAAAAACACGTTTTGGAAATGTCAAGCGTGAGCAAACAGAGCAGCTTCTAGTCATTGCAGTCTGTGTTGTTATTCCGTGTGAGCTGTGACCTTCCAGGCGCTGGGAGATCTGCTCATCCTGAAACTTCCACACAGGTTCCTCAGCACAGTCAAAGGTACAGCGTGGCATATAAGAAAGGTTAGAACGCTTAACAATCATTAAAGAAAAAAACTTGTTCTCCAACCTGGAGGTCGAGATAAGAGTCTGTTTTTTGTTTTTTTTACTGTCTCAGGGTTCATAATCATTCAGTCAACTGCTGCCACGTTGAGGAAATTGCACTGGTTTAATTCGACCGCGCAAACAAACCGTCCATCCAACGCTGACGCTGACGGGAGGAAATCCTTCGTGAGCCAGTGAAGTAAACATCTCAAGCAGCGGCTCTTAATCTCCCCTTTATGCCGGGGATTACATCATCGAGTGGATGGCAATGGCGATGCCCTGAGGCACTCTGGGTAATAATCGGCATGGCTGCTTTTGAGGTTGTACAGCCGCACGCGGCATCAAAGCACTTCCTCCAAAGCAGCAGTGGCAGGTTGTTTTGGCCTCTGGCCTGCAAACGTCACACGCGGCTCTGCGCGTGAGGAAATGTCCGCCGCCGAGAACAGGAAGTGGAGCGGCGCAGCCAGGAAGTATCTGCCAAGATCCCGGAAGTCGGATCTCAGGTGGGTGAAACTGGTGGTTTCAAGGCGGTGCTTGCAATGAGTGTCGTGATGTTACGGTGCATATTTCACTCCAAAACAATTCAGCTGTAGTCATGTCCTTCAGCCGTAGGCGGCACAATGTTTTTGACAGCTAGCCTATGAATGAAAGTACGTGTAAGAAGCTAACTAAAGCTTTTGCCCATTGAGCGAAAGCTTTCGTTAGCTTCGACGGGTTCATGCCCACTGAGAAAGAAACTGGAAAGAAAAGGAAACTGGGCATAAAAACTGTTTTGAGATAACAAAAAACAGAATTTCAAACATGCAAGCCCGAACGTGATTAATCGCAATTAACTGTGGAAAGTCAGAGATTAATCTCAATTTTAAAAAATGCATCGTTTGACAACCCTACTATAAATATATACGTTAAATAACATCGTTACTGCAGTTTACTCCAGTTTACTCAAATGTTGTCGGCTGTGTTGTGCTTTTTTTTCTTTTTTTAAAGGCTCTCGACTAAACCAAAATAGAGCAACAAAAAAAAAACAAAAACAAAATTGCGGCTCAGCGAGGAGACTGCAGTGAAAGTTGCCTCCTCGAACGTCTGTAATTATTGTGATGCGTGCGACGGGCGGAGCAATCAAAGCTGAGTGAAACCACCGGAACGTGCAAGCGCGTCCAAACTGGCAACTGTCCAAACTGGCAACCATCCTGCGGGCGGAGAGCACTTCTCTTCATCAGCTCATCGGCCCCTTTTATTACGATCCTTTTTATTTTCTTCCTGTTGGACAACGATGAGTAATGTCGATGACTAATGACAGAAGTAAAACACCTGCCTCCGTGAGCCACTTTACCCACAACGGGCGACCCTCTGTCCCCGAGGTGGACCTCTGCTCTCCCCCCCCCGACCCCTTGCTGCCTGCCTGCCTGCTGGCCAGCTCTCCGCCGCTCAGCTCAGCTCTGACTTCCTGTTTGTATAGGAAACAAAGCGGCAGGAAGAGGAGCTCCTGGCAGAGAGCAGCTGGAGGAGAGAAGGAGGAGGAGGAGAAAGAAGTGGAGGTGGAGAACTATTTCTGTGCGGCCCCGGCGGCCGTGCACAGAGAAGATGCACTGATCTTCATGAGGTAATTACAAGGTTTATATGACAGGGGAACAATTACCGAACTTCGTCAGCAGCAGCAGCAGCAGCAGCAGCCGTCGTGTCTCTCTGGACCTTTAATTGCCGAGCTCTGCTGTTTGTCAACATGTATTTTTAGGGACGGGCTCGGCAGTAATGGGAGGGTTCCTGCGAGGCTGCAGAAAAATCAAAATCCAAAGTGACGTCTCGTCTCTTTGTGCTCGACGTCAGAGAGCCGGAGTCGGCTGTGAGAGGTGAAGAGGAGGAAGGAGGAGAGTCTTTCGACCTCTGTGAACCCGAGGCGGTTCAGGTCACTTGAATAGCGGCACGAGACATGTCGACCAATCGCGTCGGGTCAGGACCGTGAGCATCTTCGTGCTTGACGCTGAGCAGCTCGCTGCGAGTCAGAGAGTCCACAGCGCATGAAATATGAGTACGAGTGTAATAATATTATGGCAACGAGACATCTGGCCGCCGTCTCCACACGCACACACGCACACACGCACACACATGCAGACTCAGAGGAAGGAAGAGGGGCTGCAGGAATACCACATCCTGTCCCTGACCTGCCTGGAGGGACAGGATTGACCTGCCGCCTGCTGATTGGAATTCAGACATGAGGCAGCAGTTCACTCGGCTGATCAACTAATCGGAGGCTGCGCTCATGTTTTATGCCGTCTGAAGTCCGACCGCAGCTGCTGCCGTCGCCGCCGCCTCTCCATGACAGTGAAAATCATGTTGCCTTTAAGCCTCTTGACACGGCTGAAGATGAGCTATGAGCTCGGGGACTCGAAGGGATTTTCACAGGTGCCTGAATTCCTGAGCTGTTGGGGGTTGGAGGGGGGGGCTGGAGGGGTGGCCAAGGAGGGGAGCTCCGCGGCGTCTGGAAGCCCACATTCCTCCGGCAGCATGTGGAAGAGTCATTTCTCCTGGTAAGAGGCCTCCAGCCAGTCAGCGAGGGAGGGGGTTGAGTCCGAGGCAGAGAAGGTCAGCGGAGGTCGCCGCAGTTACGGCCGATCTCCGTCTCCTCCGGGAATTCCAGTCTTGTCTGACGGAGCTCAGAGACGTACGTGTGTTTTCCCCGCGTGCCGTGACAGATGTAGTGTCACACGATGAGTTTGGGATATTTTTGTGTTGTTGTTCCACGCGTTTGTTCACCTTCGTCGACCTTTCCCCGATCTTCTCGCGTCAGGATTTGGGTTTTGGGATTGATTTTAAAAAATGTTTCTTTTGAAGCTCTGAGCAGGGTCACACCACCTTGTTTATCTTGACACATTAGTTCTTGAGAAGCAAAGCAGGCACTGATGACCCTGAGGCCTCTGCTACAACTCCACAGGTCAGGGTTGAGCTGATTGTGTGATTTTATCTAGAAAGCCTCTTAAAAACTCTCCAGAGCTGCAATATTGTATCCCTGTCTTTGAAGGGACTTTACTGTCTGTAATGTGTCTTAAGTTTTAGAATTTAGTTTGATGTGTTAGTGCGTGTCCTGTCAGAACAAATGCACAGCGATAAGTAAAGCACATCCCTCATTTCCTTCACTCACTCCATTGTTGAGAAAGTGTGTGCTGAAACACTCCCATATGGAAAAATCCGCTCTTGGTGATGCCACAAAGGCCACTTACACACCACCCCTCGCCAGGTGTTGGCTCCGCCCCCTCAAGACCACCTTGTTCACGTCCTCTTCCAAACAGGTAGGAGGCTCAACAGAGCAGAAGGGTAAAAATCCCAACATTTCAGCTGGATGCTGCAAACAGAGGGCTAAATGTGCTGTTGTATGAACTGTTGGGTTCCTGGATTTAAAAATAGACGTGAAAACGGTTTGTGATGGGAGCGTGAGGGAACTTCTCCGCCTCCAAAAACCGCAAATCGCTTTCGCCGCTGTCGGGTTCTTGCGATTTGTCACGGTGTCAGGGGCCGATTGCATGGCGCAGATTTCACGCTCCGTGAGGAGACACATTCCTGGCCGTCAGCTCCGGCCCGGCACGGCGCTCTAAATGCAGAACAGGCCCCGACCTGCTCGCGACTCCTCCGCCGCCACTCGCCGATCCGTAACCAAATCCCCCTGCCACCACGCTCGCTCGCTCAGCTCAGCTCAGCTCAGCTCAGCTCAGCTCAGCCCTGCTAGGTGTGAATGTGACTCTTTGAATTTGTTCCCCCACACTTCCCGCCGCTCCTTCCCTCAGCTATCTCTGAATGTTTCTTTCAAAAAAAAAAAGAAAAAAGAGAGTGATAGACTGTAAACAGCAGAGGTATTTACATTTGAAGCAGTGTGGGCGGGGCGGGGGGGGGGGGGAGAGGAGGAGGAGGAGGAGGAGGAAATTAAAACCTCGGATTACTCTGCAGGTTCTTCAGGGTCGCCTTCTCCTCTCTTCCCTCTCTCTCTCTTTCAATAACACAGAGCGGCTGCAGGTTCAGACACGCAGGTGAGAACGGAGCGGTGCCGATTTGAAAGATGCAGTGATGTTGACACTGTGTCAGTGTGTCAACATCACAATCGCTCGTGTTGCTCGAGCTGCCGTGTGAGTGTCCGGAACTGAAGTTTAAATAAACAAAGTTAAACAATTCTGTATTAGAAAAAAAAGGGAACTCATAAGTTTTATTGCCCATTAAAGTGCTCCCATTAAATTAACCTCCACTCATTATGTCTAAAAGTAAAATAAATAAATAAATACAAAATAAATTATATATATATATTTATATGTATATATATATATATATATATATATATATATGTATATATATATATATATATATATATATATATATATATATATATATATATATATATATGTATATAAATATATATGTATACATATAACCATTTATATATAATTATATATATATACTATATATATAATTATATATATAGTATATATATATAATTATATATATATACTATATATATAACTATTTTATTTTTTTCTTCTCTATTTTGTTTTATTCTATGTATTTTGCACTGAAGGAGCTGCTCTAAATATAGAGAGATCCTTTAGATGTTTTGACAATTCATCACGCAAGGGCGGCCAAACTGGACTCTTGGGTTCCGAAAACGGGTTAGAATGTGCCGTCTATTTTAAATGTCGCACAAATAAGCCGACAGCAGGCAGGAAGTGGCCAACAACAGCAGGACCTCCAGCCAGCGGTTCCACAGAGGACACACTAAGAACAGAACCTGAGGTTTGCTGCCGCTCTACTGTCACATAAACAAAAATAAAGTCTCGTGGTGATGTCACGGAGGGGGTTTTGGGGGGGTGTGGGGGGGTCGTGGCTGTGGGCCAATTTCCAGCGAGGTCGTAAACAACCGAGCAGCGTTACGGAAGGCACTTTAGCACTTTAAAATTGCAGAAATGTGCAATATAAATTAAATGTATTGTTATTAATTTTATTATGCACCTCCAAAGGTCGGCACAAGAATATAATTTCTCGGATTCATTAACAACCGATGCTGAAGCCCTCACAGTAGAACGATGTCAGCAGCTCTTTTGTCCTCTGTTTGGCCAGAGCTTCGGCGGTGATGACGATGTGTGTTTATTCCTTCCCTCAGTGAAGGCACACTGGCATCCACTCCAGTCGCCACTCTGGCACGCCATCTATTTTGACGACAAGAAGACTTCCTGTCTGCGCGCCGCCACGCGGGAACTATCAAAGCCTGTGCGTGATCGGGGGAAAAGGTGGGGAGGCGCACGGACGGACCGTCGTTATTTTGGCCGTTGGGCGGTCGGTGCCGGAGCCAGCGGAATGATAATTAGGCCTTGTTTTGAATATGTCCGCGCCGGCCGCTCCGCTCGTGTTTGCTGGTTGCAAAAAAACGGACGAGGGTGACGGTCGGGGCCTCCAATTATCCTGCCGGGGCCTCTTTAGACGGCGGTCTGGGACAGGCAGACGAGCGCGGTGGGGAGCCGGCTTGATGTGGTCGGGAAGAACAAGAATCGTCTCCGACGATGAGGGGAGAACACGGTGAGAACAGGAAGAGGGAGGATAGTAAGTGCTGCACTGACGACGGCCTCTCGCCTTCCTATTAATTGACGTTGCGAAAGGCTCGAAAAATCTGGAACCCCGCGACATCGGCCGTGCCAAACTGAGCTCTGGAGTGTTTTCAGATCATTCAGCGTTACACAACCAGTCGGGCTCCTTCCAAAGTTGTGAGGGTAGAGGAAGAAGAAGAAGAAGAAGAAGAAGAAGAAGAAGAAGAAGAAGAAGAAGAAGAACAAGAACAAGAACAAGAAGAAGATTTTTTTTTTGATTTTTGAAAAATAACATTTATTTGCCGCTCTCATTTCCATTCAATCAATCAAACTAACTAAATAAATAAATAATTTTCTTGTTGTTTTTTTACGCAAGCACGTCGCTAAAAAATAGTTCCCCCTCTGCCACTGCACACAATGCACTGTTAAAAGTCCACATGTCACAGAAAAGCTCCAAGTCCCCTGCCCTCCTGTAAAACATGAAATCAATGCGCAGCCTGGACTGGATGAGTTTTTTTTTACAGATGACAGAGGGGTCGACCTCTGCCCCATCAACTATCTTTCTCTTACGGCTCAACCACACCCCCAACTTAGCCTGGCTTAAAACAAAGTTTAAAACCTGGCAAGAAGAAGAAGAGCTACCACTGCAGGGGAGATTTAGTGCAGATGCAGCAGATGTTGCAGGACTAAGTGGTATTTTCACCTCTGAAGGCAAACAAAAAAGAGCGCACGGAGGCTTTCCTCAGCGAGAGAGTTGTCATTGTTTTAATCCCAGACGTCTTTACTCCCTTCAACACATCTGACGTTGCACAGCGTCGCAGGTATGACTGCCAGCGTGCAGTAAAGACAAAGAGTTTACTCATTGCCACTAAATCCGTTGGAAAGGCGACGATACAGTAATTGAATTTGAAATTTTCCTTTCGTCTGCTCAACGTGCGCGTCAGCAGGCCTTTTCACCGGGAGCTCGTTCTTCATCCTCCACCGTATCCAAGTTTCTCTCCCGTGACACAGATGAAATTTCTCAGCCGCAGGCACCAAATGAACGACCTCGAGCCGGAGCCTAATAGACAGTCTGTGGCTCCGCCGGCTGGCGTTTGACCCGTGGAAAGTGCTGCGTCTGTAGCTACCATCAGCATGTGAGAGCGCCGCTGTCCAACCCACAGGCTTGTGTAACAGGGCTGCGGCTGTGTTCCGCAGCGAATGGAAGCCGGTTTCTTCCTCCCACACACACATGCACGCAGCCAGGGCGGGCCCAGTCCGGTGCCGGCGAGAACTGGATCCTCACTCCATTTCCAAAAAATCTTGGGAACCAGAGACAGAAACGTTCCGCCCAGGAGGGAAAATATTTGCATCATTCTAGCGAGGCGGGCCTTCTTAATGTTTGTCAGATGAGCAAATGATGCGGCAGAATGTGAAAATCTGTTGTTTTCAGTCCAAACACGCACACACACACACACACACACACACACACACACACACATGCGCGATGCCGTGGAGATTAATCGCACAAAGCTGTTGCTTCTCCAAACTTCCCACAGCTCAGGTTTTGAGTTACAGCAGAAGAAAAGTACATTCCGTCTGTAAAACATTGGTTCAGTCTTCACCTCGGAGGGTTTGACTGTCATCCGTGCTTCCGATATATTCACATATTGACGTCCTCGTTGTCTACTTTTCACAACAAGGCAATGACAATGTCTCTGTGCGTCCATGGGTGTGCACGGTGAAGCTGCCGCTGAGGAAACAGCAGAAATCGAGGCAGGCGATGCGACTCCTGGGCCGGACAGGACGTCCTGGAACTCGAGGACGGCGCCGCAATTTCCAATTTTGCAAATAAAAAAACACTTTAAATGACTTTGAGGAAAAGAACAAATGTTACTCTGTGCAGAACCAGAGTCATGGTGGCGACCGCAGCAGAATTCGGGCCTTGTCTTCCGGCGTCACCGACGCCGTTGCTATTTCTGAAAAAGCTGTGGGAACTTTCAGGGACTCAAAGGGTCGTGATTCAAGCCCGTTAAAAACACGCCTCAGAGTCTGACCGGTCACTTTGAAGGGCTCGCGTTAAATTGGACGTACACGCAGCTGAGTGAGGGAGCTCAGAGGGGGGATTTTTGCTGCCACGAGGCGCAGGAAGCGACGTGTTTAGCTAAGGCGTCGAGCTGGAGCCGGCTCGCCAGGACTGGCGGCGGGGATCAGGCCAACCCCGGAGTGGGATGGCGGCGCTCGGGAGGCTCGCGCGGGGCTGTAGGAACATCTGGTTCTGTTTTAGGCCCGGTGTTTGTTCCACGCGTCATGCGTTCCAGCGTCTGCGCCGAGGTCCCGGCCGATGGGAGTTCAGCCATGAGATAATGCTCCACCTCATCTCCAGGATTGCGCCCGAACCGAGGTCGAGACGCGTTTAATCTGCGAACCCCCCCCCCCCACCACCACCACCACCACCCCCGTATCGCCTGCCGTCCCGGCACTGTGGTTAGCGCGGAGGCAGGTGGTTTCATTACAGGGAGTTTCCTCAAGCGGCTCGACAGCAAGTCACACTGTGCTGACGTTCTGAAATGCTCCTTTGTTTTAGGAGGAGAAAATTGCCCCATTAAAGGCCTGAAATAGAAAGCGGTGGGCCTGACACATTCTCATTCCCACTGTTTAGTGCGCCTGTTGTGTTGCTCCAAAAACAAAAATTCAGAGAGCTCGCAGAGACTCTGCACAGACGCCAGACCTGCGAGAAGCCCACAAGGAGTCAGCATCTTTCCAGTTGCCTGTCAAAGTCCCCTTCCCGTTCCCCCCCCCGACACCACTCAAGACCTCGCAGTCCTCGCGCTTCCTGCTGCCACTTTATCACCGGCGGCACACTGGTGTCCCTGACAATCGACAGGAAGTGGGCGACCTCAGCTTCAGATTCACATCAGGCTCTGTGAACCGATTATCAGGAGTGCCAGGGATACAATGTGCTCCTAGGCCGTAAACATATCTTTCAACCGGGGCTGTTTACAGAATCTACGGCCTCCAGATTTGGTGCCAGTCTGGCTGAGAAAAGAAAAGAAAAACAGTGGCGGCTGAGATAAGTCTTGCCCCGCAGCAAGCGAGGAAAAAAAATAAAAATAAAAATCCAAGATGGCAGGGTGTATCGCAGAGCAAGTGGGCCGCCCTCCTCGTGGGCAGCTGAAAAGCTCCTGCGGACTCGACTGGGATGAGCGGTGGAGACCAACTGGGCCCCAACAAACATGACAGATGGTTGTCGCAGTTTGTCAGTCAAGTTGAAAGACAGCGTTGCACCGTTAAAGCTCCAAAAAGATGGAGCGCGTTTGACTGTGCAGCTGTTGCTCATTAACTTGAGATGCCAGCAATTTGTTTCCCATAGGTAGAAGCTATGAGGGGGAAAAAAACTCTCTTTGACTGAGACGACCTGCTTCAGACAACAGGTCCATGTGTGGTGGAAGCGGTGGCGGCGGCAGCACAAAGCACACAAGGTGGGTGGCGCCCTTGCAACTTACTGCTCTCCTTAATTGGCTCATTACTGAGATGACAGAAAGTGGGAAAGACCCGGCGACCTGCAGGGGCGTTAATAGCTCACACAAAGAAAAAATCCCTTTTTTTCTCCCGGTGTCCCAACGACAACAGGCACCGTAAAAAAACAACAAAAAAAAACACTTAAAGCAGAAGTTGAGGCATTAAAAAAAATAAACCCTTTAAGCTAAAAAAAAACAGTCGCTGGGTCTTTAATTACACCCTGAAAACACTTTGAAACGGGGTCCTGACCTGTGCGTCAGTAGCTTATTGTGCTTTAACATAAAGTGTGAACAATTAGCCGGCGAGTATCAGCAGGAAGAAGCAAAGCAAACAGGTCTGTGGATGTTCACCTCGTTACCTCAGACACCTTTTTTTTTTTTTTTTTTTTTTTTTTTCTGACTGCGGAACTCTTCCCAGCTGAGGAGCAACGTCTCGTCTTGCCTCGTGTCTCGTCACGTCGGCGCCCTGGTTTTGGAATCAGGAGACACTCACCGCTGCGTCAGCTGCAGCGCGGCAACGCCCCGCAGCCAATCAGGAGGCGGGAGCACCTGACGGGCCCGCAGGCCTGAATCGCGGCCAGGGATGCTGTTTGATCACGTAGGCGGAATGTAGCTTCAGGTGTGTTTTTCTGTTTGGAAACCTTCCTCGGCGGTTTGGCTCGCTCGCCCTCAGCGCTGAGTCATGTGACCCGGGTTGCTCAAACTGCGAGGAGGGAGAGGACGAGCATTCGCTGCACTTTGAAAGTGAGGTCATCGGTGTTGGGGGAGGATTGACTTGGTTACGAGCCGCGACGCCCGATTTCACCTCCGCTCTCGTTTTTGTGTCAAGGGAAGCCCCGAAAAAAAGGTTTGGGGGATTTTGTTTGTTAATTATCACAAACAAAGAATATTTTTGGCTGACAAAAAATATTGAGCTGCACTTAAAAACCACAACATATGAAGAATAAGAAGCAGCTTAGGCTTGTTCTTGGATGAGCAACATGATCCACAGCCAATCAGCTGCAGCTTTACTCGCACATGCATGTGAGCAAACATTTACCGAGTAAAGATTTGCAGAATCCATCGCCAATATGAAAATGTAGGCTGCTACTGGAAAAAAAAAAAAGCTAAAGAAAAAACTTGTAAAGTTACAGCATTAGATACGTTGTTGGTGTTTGTTGGTTGTGGTTGTGGCTGCTGCAGCTGCTTCGGCGAACCTCCCGCTGCTTCCACCCCGAGAGGAAGCAGCGCAGCCTGAGTCACACGTTTGTTTCGCTCACTCGCGGGCTCATAACTCTTCACTCTGCTCATTACAAGCAGCCAGGAACAGTTCCGCTCTCGAGCGCCTCCGTTGTCCTGAAGCCCCCCCCCTCCACCACCTCCACTATCCCTCCTCCCATCCTGTCCTGCATACTCAGAACCTTCATCTGTATGAGGAGCAAAATGTCCCGGATCAGGAATCGGGTCGATTTACTTAAAAGTCTGTCAGAAGTTGCGTGACGCCTGCGTTGCTGGGGAGGTTTGAGTAAACGGAGGTGAAGACGAGGGCGAGGTGTCCTGGATGGAGAGCCGCAGCCTCATCTTCATCTCCGAGGTTCTTCAAACAAACATCAAGGGGCATTTTCATCGAGCCCAAAGCCTCCCGGTGAAGATCAAACTCTCAGACTGTGTGTTTGGGTGAGCGAGTCAGTTGGTGAGTGATAGGATAATCCCGTCCGTGCCCACCGATGGACGAGAAGCAGCCAATGATGCAGACGGGGCTCTCCATTAGCAAGGCTCATGACAAGTGAAATAGTCGAAGTCTGTCACCCCCTCTGCCCTGAAAGCCAGCTATAAAGAATGCAAAGAACTGATTTATTGAGTGTAATAACTTTGTTATTAGCTATTAACTATTGTTGACAAATTGACATTTGCCGCCGCACGCAGGGACGTCCAGCCAGCCAATGGGCGATCGCGCGAGAACAGAGCGAGAAGCAAGAGATGGAAAACGTCAGCCAGCTCAGGTCCCAGAAATATGGCTGCAGAGGCTGCAGAGACACTCAGAAGTGGCGCAGAGTTCAAATCTGCAATCTCTGCAATTAGCCAGCGTCAGTGTTTGGCAGCGGAGAGCGGCGGCGGGTTTACAATTGTACTGATTCATTTCATACATTATGCAACAATCTGCTCCTGCAAAAAGTCCTCGGGCCGCCGATGCCGCAGCTCTGACGTACGTTAGCCGTCGTCACGAACACAAAAGGGGCCATTAGCTTCTGTAATTATGGGGAAAAAAAACATTATTGTCATGCCCGGTGAGGGACAAAAAACAGCACTCATTTTTCACATTCTTCACATATTCAGGGCACTGATGATACACATTGACGTGCTAAAGATGGTGACGTGTGTGAAATAACATTCTTTGCCAGGAGGGGAGCTCAACAACAACAAGCACACGTTGTTTAAAAATCTTTCAAAGTCCCTTTGAATGGACACGTTTTCTTAAAATGAAATTTAAAAAATCACTCAGGACTCACATTTCTGTCAGAACGTGATGGAAAAACGAAGGACTGTTTAAATGTTACACTGTATTACACCACTTCAGACGCGAACTGGTATGAATTTAAACAGGCTCCGCCGGCGGAGGTGTCAGCAGATCTCTGTGGGGGCCTTTGAGAACCACTTTGTGGAATGTTTTCCTCCCCACTTATGTAGAAAGTTCCTCTGGAGAGAGGAAAAACTGTACCTGGAGGTGGTGGTGGTGGTGGTGGTGGTGGTGGGGGGGGGTTGTTGGGGAAAAAAAAGAACTGAGAAACTATGTGTCTTTGTAACACATCATCAGAGCTGCTGCCGTGGTCAATCGGGAGATTAGGGGAAGTCGGAGCCGCAGCCTCCGGCTGAGCTCACCGAGCAGTTGGGCTGAATCACAGCACGGGGAGACAATAACAAACACACGATGGGGCAGCGAGGCCGAGGCTCGCGCTGCTCTCCAGGCAGGCTGCGGTTTGGCCGCCGAGGGCCCCCGGGCCACGCTGAGCTGAGGGACGTGGCGGCACCTCTCACCCACCCACTCACCCACCCACACCCCCCAGGCGGGTGATGTAATGGGATGGTGATGTAACTGACGGGCAGCCGGGCGGGCGGGTGGGAGTGTGCGGTGGAGGGGATGGAATAGGGGGGAAGACCCGAACAGCAAACACCAGCAGCAGCAGCAGCAGCAGCAGCAGCAGCAGCAGCCAGCAGCCTGAGTGGGTGACCCTGAGTGCGACCGACCGTCAACGTCCTGCTGCTTCGTCTCTGCGTAGGAGAAACCAGAAAAGCTCAGAGGAGTCGTGCACCTTTTAGCAAACACATTCATTTTTTACTAGGGATCCACTGATACCAATATCAGTATCGGGCATCGGTACCAATACTGGGGTTGAGTACTCTACTCGTACGTAAAAATATCCCGATACCAGTTGTACATGCATGTATACAACAATTTTGTACAATTTCTGTTTGCGCTGCAAGTGAAACTTGTGACAGTCACTCACGCTCTAGAAAAACATGCTGAGGAATGTTAGTCAAATAATAGAACATCTGCGGGGAAAAAAAGTAATTCTATGATGTGTAATGGTGTTATTAAGTACTCAGTATCGGTGTCGGTGAGTACTTAAATGCAAGTACTCATACTCTACTTTGTCATACACTACTCTAATTTTTTAATGGAGCCTTTTCCTGTCCAGTCGCGTTGTTACGCCCCTTGAAAAATACACAAATTCTGCATTTTGTCGCACGTTATTCTAAAAAATAAATAAACAACCAACCAATTTCTTTCACCCAGACACACAACAACCAGCAGGATGTTCCGTGTCGCCTCCCTCCAGGTCCAAGAGAAAAGTTTCGCCCTCATTCAAACGTCATTCGCAGAGGCTTTACCGAGACGCTCATGGAGACGCACAAAACCTTCAGACCTCTGGCGGCGGCGGCGGCGGCGGCGGCGGGAGGGAGGGGAGCGCAGCGGCGGGACTAATGGTGCCGCTCAAACCCAGAGGGCTTTGGAATATTTCATCCGGGCTGCTATTTTTAGGCCCCCTGACAGCGGGAGACGCGCTCGGAGGGGATGGGGATGCGCACGACTCAAACACGAAGCTTTGGAGTGCACGCTGCCCCCGGTGGACAAAGACCACACAAAGACGGCCCCTCCACCTCTCGCTGGGAAGAGGAATCTAAAGATCTAAAAGGAAGATTTTGCAGCCGTCGTTACGTCACAGTAACCTCGACTTTCACCCAGCCAGCGTAGCGTCGACCTCCCGGCGGCCTCCTTGACGTTTGACCGAAAGCTGCCTGCAAGCCTTGATTTGGCGGAGGAATTTTGCCCACCAATGACAACACAACCGCACTGAAGTTGCTAGGCAGTCGCCCTGTCGTGAGGTGGAGCTCAGACGGACCTTCAGTTCGCCGGAAGCGGATGAAAAAAGTTTCGCTTTGTCGGCTGGTTCCGGCTGTAACAGGGGCCATTGGGTGTAAATAACCAATGAACTGAAGGAGGTGCGTTTGAATTTTGAAGCGACTTTTTGAAGGGAATGAAAGAAAGGAGGAAAAAAGTGTCGGGATCCTCCGAGGTCTCGATGTTTTCAGCGGCTCCGGGAGGATTAAAAGTGCCGTGTAAACATGATAAGTGGGGCTGTTGCATAAATACGGGATGATGGTATTAACATTAACTCTCGACTCTTAGTGTGCTTACTCATTTTCTAATCCTCCTGCCCCCAACTAAGAAAAAAAAAAAAATGAAATAAAATCAACCACGTCTCGCTGGCCGCCAAGACACAACACACAGGGAGCGGAACATGTGGGAGGACAGTGAGTTGGCCTCTATCGGAGGGGGGTGGGGGGAGAGAGGCTTTCCCAGCCTTGACAGACTGCGTGTCAACAGGATTTATAATCCAGCCAGCAGACGCTGCGATAGACTATCTTTCCTTGTTGCAGCTACACCAAAAAATATCACCCCCATGCTGGAATCCAAGGTCAAACAACACCTGTGGGGGTCAGACGTGTGAAACGGGACGTAGTGTTTGCACTCGCTGCCGTCACCTCTTTCGGTTTCGACCGGCCGACAGAGTTTTCAGGGGGGAGAGTTCCAGTTCCTGGACTTTGGACTTTCGGGTTCCCGAAACCCAAACACATCTCCTGTCTGGGTAAATAACTGTGTTTGACCTTTTTCCTTCCTGGTTTCCTCCAAAAAACAAAACAAAAAACACTAAAAAACAAAAACAAAACGAATAATAAAAATAATCTGGCTCTGCTTTTATTTCCGAAGAGCACCGTGTCCCCAGTTTGTCCCATTTTATCAAGCAGATTATGTTGAATTTGCTTAAGCTGGTAAATGACACAGTGAAAGACGCCACTTCAGACACAGCACAGGCCAAATGATGTCGCGCCATGCAGCCCAAGGCTGCTGTTGTCCTTGTCGAGGGAGGAGGCTATAAAAACTAAAACCCTACCACACGCCAGTCAGGTTGCCGCTGCCTCTCCAAAAATTAAACGTGGTGAGATCAAAGAGACGCTCATCGCTCAACAATCTGGATTAGAAGAAGCAATAATATTTACACAGTTGGGATTGTGTAAGCGTTGTCATGCCAACCAAGGAACAAAATCGGCAGGTATTAGATTAAGTGTCGGGTTTCTGTGCAATAGAACCGTTTACCAAGAACCCGAAGCCCTATTCTTTCTTTCTGTTTTCTCTGTGGGTCCACAGGTCTTCCCTCGGGCCTCTGGGATTAACCTGTCACCTGTGGAATAATGCCCCCATCACCCTCCCCACTTTTACTTTACACTCAACCCCCCACCCCTCCGCTGTGCTCACAAATTCAAGGAATGTTTTTACTGCGGAGCGGGGATGCAGGGAGGGAAGGGGGGTGGGTGGGTTTTGGGGGGGGGGGGGGGTCCAGTATTTGGGGTAGAAGGGGGGAAGGGGGGGAGGGGCCAGTCTCAGCATGTTCAGCTCAATGCATTAACCTAAATATGGGGCACTTTGTTTGTCCGTGTACTGTTTGTCATGTGTTTCCTGCACATTCCATGCACGGGAGAGGGAAGGAGCTAAGGGGGTGGGGGGGGGCCTTAGTGTTTGTTTTGTCACAGCAGACAGAGCGCACCTTCCCCCATCCCCGGCCTTCCCATCGCCTCTGGCTCCGCGACCTCCGGGACCGACTGGGATCAGCGATCGCAATCAGCGCTAATCCTGATACACGACAACAACAGATACCGTAATCCAAGTGCATGTGACAATGGGGGTCCAGTGGGGGTTGGCCTGGGGGGGTTGTCGAGCCCACCACTGCCGCCGCCGCCACCGCCGCCACCGCCGCCACGAGTCATGGCGGCGGTAAACCTGAAGAGGTGGGACGGACAAAAGACCCCGTTGAGATCTCACCCGCATGTGCATCCACGTTAATGGACTCCGGATGCGGTCAGGAAGCAACAACAGTCCCGTCTATTGTCTGTTCCTCCGGGCAGCAGTGAGGACAGGCGATGGGGTTGGCAGGGGATTTCAAGGTGTCCCACCTGGCTGCCGCCGTGACATGAATCATCAGACGGGCTGCCGGCGAGCTGACACACTTTATCCTTGCGCGCGGTCAGAAAAACGCACAGTATTAATACCACCAGAGATATTAATAGCACGACCTGCGCACCAGCCGTCCCCAGGTGGTACAGCCTGCCGGGCTCGACCCCCCCCCCGGGCTATTTTTAATCCTCCGTTCAGTAGGTTTGTCTCTGGGTTTGGCACGCTGCGGAGACTCTCTGTTGACATTAGTTAGAGGCATCAGTAGTGAAGCACGACACTGGAGCGCTTCGCAAAGGATGCCGCCCACAACAAACTTAGAATTTAGGTCAGCCGCCCGCGCATTCCGTGGCGCTAACCTTGCTCATGGGCACACGGACCAGCTGCGTCTGACCGGCGTCGCACTGAGAATAATGATCTCTGTCTCTGGTCTGTGGCAGCGTGCGGTGGAGGCTGGCGACTGCAGAAGATCAATATTTGTTTTATGATTGCGGCGAAAAGAAGCACCATTAGTCGGCCCTTCTGCACGGGACGCTCGCAAAAACGCCTGCGCTGCTCGTGTGCGTGGGGGTCACCAGGGCCACACGTGCGCAGAACGCATGTAAAAGTTTTGCAATGGATACCTTGGAGTGATCACTAATGGATCCGTCAAGCTTGTGGCTTGAATGTAATCGTTTGATAATTGAAGTTTTCAAAATATGACCTAATTTCTTCCCACAGCACAAAACAATGCAAGTGATACCTGCCAGTTTACAGACACTTCTGTGCAAACCAACATCTGTTGGTTTAGGAAAAACTTTTTTGTTTTCATTGCTAGCGTGAATGTGACCCATAGCCGGCGGACACCTGACTTGGAGTGTTTGCAAACAGATTGTTAGCATTATTAGCACTGGCACGACAAGTTTATTATGCTAAACATGGTGCAGTTTGATTCCTCA
The DNA here is from genome assembly GCF_046127955.1 of Nelusetta ayraudi. NCBI lineage: Eukaryota > Metazoa > Chordata > Actinopteri > Tetraodontiformes > Monacanthidae > Nelusetta > Nelusetta ayraudi. The sequence continues at coordinate 2,162,325 of NW_027466065.1, forward strand.
TTGCTCAAACAACAAGGCCTCGGAAAATGAACTCAGTTTGGCCGTTGTTGTTTTTCCAAGAAACAAGAAGCACTCAAAGGAAACAATACCCTGTTTTATGTTCTGTTTGAAAAATCCCAAATGATCGCACTGCCTACATGAATGACGGCCTGCCGAGCTCGCACTCTTCTCGACGGGCTCAGGGACATTTCCTCCGTGGAGTCGGGAGTGAAAACAGAAATCCGCAGTGTGGGAAAATCCTCGCTGCCAGCCTCTTCGCCTCAAGGCCTCACGGTGCTTCGGGGGGAAGGAAGTGCCTGCGCGGCTGCGCTGAGGTGTTGACGGCGTGCCAGGCGACCGTGCGAAAGCCGGAGCCAGGTGTGACAGCCGGTGGCGTGACCCCATGCTGCTGCACGAGCCGCGCAAACGCCCGAGTGAAAACGAGATGTCGTCCGTCTCCGCTGTGGCCGCCGAACGGCAGCCCGGCTCATCGCTGGCTCAAAAGAATTCTGATTCCTTTCACTCCTTCCATGAACATGGTTTACTGTGTCGTAAAGCTGATTTTATTCCCCGAGACGGCGGGAACTTTTTTTTTTTTTTTTTTTTTTTACCAAATCCAGGATGGATGATGATTGAACTGACAGCTCTCATAAACATTCTTCTCCAAATTTTCACGTGGCATTTGTCACAGAGTTGGACACTGTCAGAACTCTAACTGTATCTGCAAAGATCCACTGTTTTGTTAACTAACACGGCACTGTGGCTATGTAAATGAATAAAATACTTCATATTTTTGACATGAAAGGACATTGCTCACTTTGCAGCTGATCTGCACTAAATGTATTGGAAACAATTTAACGCATGGCTGCGCCCCTATGAATAAAACACTGAGGAGGGGCTTGATTAGAAAGCGTTTGATCCTCTCCCACCCGTGAGGCCCACGTAAGGCTACACTCTCCATCCGAGCAGCGTCCGCACTGAACACAGCCAGTGTTGTGTTACCATTGTGTATTCTTTTCACTGTACCATCTGGTGACTCGCAGCCCTCCGCCACCACCCCCATCCATTACCGTCTCACTTTCTCCCTTGTTGTTGCTGTTGCTGTTGTTTTATTTCCCCCCCCCCTACGTCCCTCCGTCCTCCGACGAGAGGCGAAGCTGCGAAGCGAGGCGACGCGACGATGACTCGAGCGTCCGAGCGGGAGAATGTTTGGCCCTTTTGTGTCGCCGTCACAGAAGCGATTGTGTCGCCTAAACAATGGAGGGACGCAAAAAGCGAGTGCAGTTACTGGGATCACGCGTTATTGACAATGAAAACGCTGTTTGAACCTTCCAGGGAGAAATTTTCCCGGAGTTTTTGAGGGTTGCTTTTCACTTTTTGCATGATCAAACCATATAATGAGCTGCCAAAGCTTTGCTTCTGCTGCTCGACACGCGGAAATCGATTCTCTGGCAGCTTTGGATGAAGGTAATAGTGCAATAATTCAGATCGATGTGCCCACCTCTCTGCCCGACTGCGGGGAATTCGGCTACTTTCTGCGGTTCTGCCTCCCCGACTTAACTTTAACGGCACTTTTGGGCTCCAGAGTTACGACTGCACTTTCATCGTAATATTACAAGACAAGGAAGTTAGTCTCAAACCTTTCAAGAAGCCCCTTTCAACACTCATAAAGTGAAGTTACTGTACTCTGGAGTGCATCGCCCATCCCCCTCTTTACCATCACACTTTTAGCCCCCCTCTCACTCCTTTGAAATTTCACAGCGGGGTTAAATTATTGAATGGACGATCTCATGCGACCGACACCTGCCTTCTGGCCTGACAAGGCAAAAGTGTGATGCTAGGCTTGAAACACAAGCGCCCACCTTTCTTGCCATCGTTTTATTAAAAACCCATCTTTAAATAAATGAGAACTCTGCGCTGACAGAACACATTGTTTCTTAGGATTGCAGTCTTTTATCCCCCCATGTCAGCTCTCTCTTAAGCTAAATGCCTGAAAAAGAGTTCCGTCATCACGTCGGTGTAGGTTGTCACGCCGAAATCAAATCAAGTTTACAGTAAACTTTAATTATCTTTAATAACACGCGTTCCAAATGGTGTTTACACTGAGAAACTCACCGTTACTTCTGACAGGCTCAGCCAGGATCGTTATGATGTCTCACAGCAATTTGAAGGCGCTGCAGCGCGGCATACGTCCAGGCCAGAACAGGAAGAACGCAATCGCTCCAAACTATTATGCACACTCCACAGCATGATTGTGCCAGGATCAAAGCGAACTGAGTGTTTGAACTCAACCCGATTTACTGTCTTTCATGTTGAATTTCTTAAAAGAACTATTTTTGGCCTGCGTTTAAGTGGTTGCACTGTTTATCGTATATGATTGTCCTGCAGGAGAGACTCGTTTGTTTATGAAAGCATTTGGGATAAAAACCACAAAATGTTAACATGTCATGCTAAAAGCGCAGTTCACATACAGGGGTCTCAGTCCCACATCCTGTGGTGATATTTAGGAGGACAGTACAATATCTATAAATGGGCTTAAAAATAAAAAAAGGCAAGTTGCTTGTGTCACATTAGGGCCAAGAGAAGTGATGATCATATAATGAATCACTACTCATCTTTTCCCCTTGGGGCACAGAAACACACAGGGGTGCTACTTCAATTAGCCACAACAAAAAGGCCAACCTGCTCCCTGAGCACCTCCAGCCCAGCCAGAGAAAAACTAATCAAATCACGGTGGAGGACGATGCAGACAAAGACAGCACTCTGCTGATGGAGTGGAGGGACGAGACAAGGCTACAGGACGGTCAGGTGCTTCACATCTGGTTTGGTTTTAAATTCTGCGCGCTTCCAACATGACAGTAACATGATCGGTCCGCTGTCTGGTCCAGAGAATGGAGCTTCGTGGTTTTGCTTCTTTTTTTCTTTTTTTTTGAAAAGATCTTTTAAAGAGCTTTGTCACTCATATAGGCTCGCTTCTGATGTCACTTCAAAGTCATAGCCCTGGCGGGGCCAGAGGGGGGTTCACCAGGCACACTGTTACACCCCCTTTTCATGTGTGGCACTCCATTTTTTCTCCCTGACAAGCAGTAGGAGCAGAGCGTGGGCCCCTGTGCACTAATTACAGGTCAACATGTCAACGTAAAGGGGGCTCTCCCCAGCTTTAAAATCCTGCAGCTGACATCATGGGCCCACAGGGAAAACACTGAGGCCATTATGCAAGGAATTATTTGTCATAAAGATGGAGATAAGGCAAGTGTGTGCTGATTATCATAACACAGCTGGTGAGCACTCAGCTCCATGTATTTCCCCTGTACGTAAGCGTCAATTTAATGGTTATTTAGAGTTTGTAAATGCAATCAAACTCCAGAATTCCCTGTTTGTTTGTTTTTTTGTTTGTTTGTTAATTTGTTTGTTTTTAAACTCTATTTCAAGGCTATGACTTATTTTGGCTCCGTTGATTATGTAAAAGAAACCCAACTGCAGAATTCAAAAATATCACAGCCTATGTCATTACATCTATGTTTTGTTTTGTTTTGTTATTTTTTTTTTTTCTCTTAGCCACACGTTTTAAATGCGTCGAGGTTATTTCTTCCCCCGCCGGATTCCAGTGGAGTTTATGCGGCAGGCAGAGATCCAGTCGGGATGGATGGAATGGGAAGCAGCCGTGGGAGATACCAAGTCCACTTTCTGCGGGGGTGACAGCCGGGAGCGGAGCGGGAAAATGTCAGAAAGAAACGGCACGACAACACAATGGAACAAGGTGGCTTTTTTATATGCGGTGACACACGGCCGTCATAATTTCACGCATGTGTCCAGCGCCTGCGCGCGCCGCTGCGTTGAATAACAAAAATGTCCTTCTTCAAACGACCAACCCTTCCCCCCTTCAGTCCCCTCTCCGCCACCCCTAGCACCGCACATGTATTGCCAGCCCTGGCTCGGCGGGCAGGCGCTCACCTCGGTCGGTCCCAGTAGGAACGCAGTGTTGTGGGCTCTAGCTGCGGAGCAGGAGAACGGTGCGCCGGCCGTTAGCTCATCTCCAAAACTTACCCAATTCCCCTTTTTCTCCCCCCCCCAACTCGCCGTCGTCTGTCGCTTGACTTTTGCCAAAAGGGAGCGGGAACAACATTGGACTATATATATACACACACGTGTGTGGCTAAAGGATATTTATCTCGCTTTCTCGTCGAAAAGGTGAGTTGTTTTTTTTTGGGGAGGGGGAAGATGGGTTTCGCTCCCTGGATGCTTCGCGTGCCCTCGCCCGTTTAACGGTTAGCTCGCGCTCACGACGACGTCACTCCGGTGGCTCGTGGTGAACGACAGAAAAGACGCCTCGCCGAGCATGTAAACGGCGTTTTGACGCCTCAACTCGGCCGTTGTTACTTTGGCGCTCTGCGTTTGTTTTAAACACGTTCAACGCTGCCTCGAACTCTGTGTAACGTTATCCGTCACATTCTTGTCCAACTGCCTCTTGAGCTACTTGTTGAGTTAGCGCCTTGAAAGTTTGCCAACTTTCCTCAACTGTTTGCGAACTTCTCCGCCTTCCACTTTGGACTTTTTCAAACTCTCAGTGTACTTAAAATAATGACGAAAACAAAGACACGGGACAAGGGACACAAATTCTTTGGAGGATTCTGGAAAGAATCGGTTTGCCATCTTTTCATTTTGCTCATGTCTAACACATTTTTTAAAGACCAACAACAAAGTACGGGGGCGCCTTTGAACATTTTTTATTTGTGGATGAAAAGTCTAGCATCGAAAATTGTACAGTCTGAGGCACAATCTCAAGGAAAGTATGCATTTAGATCCGCAAAGAAGTTTTTGGAAACGGGACATTCAAAAAAAACGTGTGGGGGAACCTCCCACTTTGAACTGCTTTAATAATCCCACCTGGTGCCGTCATAGATAAGAAGGGGCTAAAAAAAAAAAAAAAATCCCGTGACCTTTTGGTTCAGGGTATGGCTTTCTAATGACAAAAGGTTTTGTTTGCTATGTCATTGGAAAACAGCGCTATTGCCCCCTTTTCCAAACCATTTTTGTAACCATGGCATCAGTGCCCCCCCCCCCCCCATACACTTGGAAATGTATCCCTCAACCCAGTAGTTTTATAAGTATTTTTGATGGCACAGAATGATGTATACACCGCGTCATTTTTCATTTGGCTCGCCTGTGTCTCATCTGACTGCAAAGTCCCCCCCCCCGCTTCATTACTCAGGAATGACACAGGCGTTATTCATTTACAACGATTCCGCTGTATGCCAGTGGCCCACCGTACAAGTATTGCGGGTGTTTGGTTAGTAAGTTGGTAAGATTTGGGCTCGTCTAAAAGGCGACTATGACTGTTTTGTTTCCCCGGGATGTCCGAGTCCTTCTCGTTGTTATGAAAGCGCTCTACTGCCTTGCTCGAGGGCTCTTGCACATGTTAAAGAGCATGAATATGGATGTTTTGCATTCAGAACTTTTGTGTTGTGTGTTTTCTTTCTTTGTTTTACTGTGTCGCTGTTTTTCTCCCCCACTTTTCAAATACTTGTCATACACAAGTCATAATTCACTGCCGTTCTTAGCACATCGCTGCCAGTTTAGTGTACACTCTGGAGTCCAACTGTTCTCTGTACCAGAATGCTGTTCGACATGCCGGTTCTAGCCATTAGGTGAAAAAAAGCAACGCAGAAAGGCTCAAGGTTTTTTGTGATTGCCACACTGTGTTGTTGGCTCAGCGGTGTGACAGAACACAATGAATGGGCAAGATGGTGCAGGTGTTGTCTGGACAGGAAGAGCGCTGCTTGAGTAGGAAACGCAAAGGAAACCTGTGAACAAAGATGGTCGGAATGCCGGATGAGTCATTCACATGAATCCCTGACGGAATGTGTAATGGGATATCACATAATTGCTCAAGCTGCACTTACCAAATCCCATCATATTTGCAAAGTATGGCATTGATTTCACTCTCTCCTACATAATAGAACCACACATGACATTTTGTGTTTTGTATATATGCTGCTGTAGATCTGCTGTTTTTTTTTTTGTTTTGTTTTTTTTTTAAATTATTATTATTTTCAAGCAACTTTGTATCAAAGAAATTTGTAGCCTTCGCCAGTCTTTCGAAAGCTTTGATTACCTGAATGCCAAAACTATCATACACATCTAATTTACATCCAACAGAAACATTATGGGAATATGCTTTCAAGGTCTGGGTTTTCCTGCATTTCCTGCATATCCCCCAACTTTTCCTCCTTTCCTGGGATTGTTTTTCCTCTTTGCTCGGTCTTTTCAGTGATGTTTTGATGCCTTTCAAGGAAAAGGACAAATATGATTTATTTGCATCCACTTGTCACGCAGGCTTCTTGTTTCCGTGCTCAGTTTTTCCTGAAATATATTTTTGTGAGAGCAGTGTGGTAAGTCTCTTGTTGATTCCCAGGTGGCACAACGGGATCTTATTCAAGACGCATCTTTAGCAGTGTGATTTCCTGCACATTTTTAAAGTTTATTTCTTGCAATGAAATACATGCAGAGCTCTTTTGACACTCGAATGATGTGATGGTGTGAACGAGAGCAGTCAATCCTGTTGGTAAATCTGCATGCACACACAGAAAGGATCAGTTTACCTGCAGCAACAGTTTTCATTTCAGGCCAATGTATAATCTTTGCGTGGACGAAAACATCAGAGTTTGACTTATGTTATAATTGCAAGTCATTTTTTTTTTTAACCCTCTCCTTTATGGCTGCCCGCGCTATTTCAGGGAAGCGTAATGGTTGGTTTGGCTTTTTCCGCGGTGTCCTGCACTGCGATTGCTAGTTCTGTGGTGTTACTCAGTCACAGCCTGCCTGGATGCTTAGCAGGGAGGAGAGCGAGGGAACGAACGCTGCTGACTCTGTTCTAACTTGTTAGTCCGTGCCATCAGTTAGAGAGGTGTGTGCACCTTTCTGGGCCACATGAAAGCCAGAGATGTTCTGAATAAATGTTAAATTATCTGTCAATAATCATCTGTGAGCATGATGAAGATAAAGCCATTTTGAGTTACTCAATATCTTGTTGTTGTTCACGCAGAACCTACATCAACCAACAGGCTGGGTTGAGATTATGGAAGGCCGAATTCACATTCTCTGGCAAAAGTTTTTTGTTTTTTTTGTTATGCGTCATCACGGAATATGTTGAGGTTTGAAGAAGAAGAAAAATAAAAGGTATCCTCCTCAAAACGGCTGTCTTGCTCGAGGCATGACCGTCCTGTCTTAACTTTTTAAAGGTGTGTTATTTAATAAAATTCCACCTCACTCCTAGCAATTAAGAGGGTGAGATCTTGAAACCTCAGAGGCTATTAATGAGGCTCGTCAATAGGGTAACTTCTATTGTCACTTCCACAATTAAATCCAACGAGCGCACATTTAAATCAAAATGCAGACGCAACCGTTAAGTAACCTTCAAAGTATTACGAGGCTCTCCACTGCATATTCACTGAGCTATGATAAAGCCTGGAGCCACCTGCCAGCCAGTCCCTCCACTTTTCTTCCGGAAATACATAATAGCATTAAAACGTTTTGTCTAGTCTGAAGTAGGCAACGAACCGGGGAATTTATTCAGGAAATTGCATTCAGATTTTGCATAAAATATTGATAGTCTGTGGCATTGCATGATTTTGTGGTCTGCAGGCATGTTTCCCCTGTTAATAATTACCTAATTTCTGAGGAATTACCCAGTTTAAACGTCGGTGTACATTCTCAGATCAGTCTCGAAGGCCAACAACACGCAGGACGCTCTGATATTTAAGGTTTAAACAGCTGTAAATGTGCCTCCAGTCACAGCAGGGCAGTGTGTCTTCCAGCTGTTTGCTTTATCCAGCACCCGGCTCCTCCTTTTCAACGTCGGTGTCCAACGGTGAAGGAGAGTCTCACTGCTAATGCTAATGCCATCTTGTGACCAATGTGATTTAAAGCTACTCGTCGGCTCAGCACCATTTCACATCAGCTGAATAAACAGCCCTCCTGGCAGGGAACCTCTCCCACTCTGATTCAGTCGTTGGCACCATTTACAAAAGTCATGCCCTTTAAAATTGGAGCCTTTTAAATATTTCACCAGGGGGTGTTGGTGTCAGCATGTGCAGCCTCTGAAATATGTTTCCTATCATGTAACTGCTGTTTTTGTTGCATACACCCGAGAGGCTGTAAAGTTTGTTTTTTTTTTTGGCCCATTTTAAATGCTTGCGTTCATACTTTTCTCAGGTGGAGGTTTATAATCCTTTTTAGGGGAAGGGGGGGGGGGTCAGTAAACAGTTTAGCTGCTATTAATGGGAAAGCGATTCAGCTCCGAACACAACAGAGGTGATCTCAGGTGCTCTGCGGTGGAACAAAGGAACGGGCTGAGAGTACAAAGCAATCATAAACAGAACTGGGCTCGGCCACTTCAGCCTCAGATCCGGGGGGGGTTCAAGGCGAGTTTTCGCGAGCTGTCAGAGCATCCATTGTTTGAAAACGTGGTGAAGTTGGTGGCTGCGCCGCTCGCTGCGTGCATCAGGAATCAAAGGCCGTCATTGTTGGAATGAGAAGCAGATGTTGGCGAGGAATTTCTCCTGACTGCAGCAGTTTTGTGTTTCATGCTTGAACTTCAGATGCTGCCTCGCTCCGTCTCGCTGCCTCCCTCGCCGTCTCTTCCTGAACATGAACGTGCTTGACTGTGAACCGTCTTCGCTCCTCCGGGCTCGACTGTGACACGACACTGTACCCGAAGCTCTTCTTAAATCAGCGCGTCGACCTGCACTCCCCCAGGCGGCCTCCTCTCCTCCTCAAAAGCAAAGGAGCTTTTTTTTCCACCCTATATAACAGTCAAAGGTTCTCCACCCCTACCGAGGAGGGAAAGACTGAGAGGGGCGAGTGAGGCTGTGACAGGGGCCTTCTCTCTGTTTCTCCCTCTCTCTTTCGCCGTCGGCTTCGGTGTCACGCCTGGCCCTGAGCTTTGCCACGTTGACAAGGATCCCTGTCGGAGGCTGAAAGGCTGCTCCAGGTGGGCCCCAGTGTTGCATCACGCTGTGCACAGCAGTGAAAGGGGGATGGAGAGCAGCGGTAATTTCATTAAACGGCACTCTCCGCACTCACGTGGCGCTCCCAGCACGCTGGCCCTCGCCGGATCCACCCTCTTTGATTGTCACAGGGGACGTTTATTTCCTTTGCGCTGATGTCCAGACATGATGCAACGTAATCTCAAAGCTACTGACGATGACTGTAATCTGTGATGTCTGAGTAACAGTGGTGAACTTGCAGACGTGAGAATTCTCAGGACGATGGCGACTCCCTCAGTATCCGTTTGCCGACTGCTGTCTGCTGAGTTGCTGAAGCCTCTGCGCGAAATTAAAGTTGTTGTGAAGAACCGCGCCAGTAGCTGCGTTTCCATGACCCTAGAATTGCGCAAAACCTAAGTATCTAAGTATCAGGGTCACGTGACCAGTTCACCTCAAGTGAAAATGCCGTGTTATGTTTGGATGGAGGAGGAGGCCGAATATTTTTTGATCAAAGAGAAAATATATAACAAAAAGTCTTGACTGCAAACAAACAAAAGCAAACGTAATTCTCGTAAAAATCTCGTAATGGAAAAATGGTGATACCGTGAAACTGTTCACACGGATGAATTTCACTTTGAATCTCTCCTTTGTGTGGGTGCATTTATTATATTTATTAACGGCAATACTTTGTGATGCATCCGGTGATGTCCCTTTGTCTCTTTGTGTGTTTGCGTGTGCAGCATTGCAGCGGTGATGCATTGAGTCAAGGTCGCCAGCAGCACAAGCTGCCACCCCGGTCACGGCTCATCAGCAAACTTTTGCTGAGTCGATGTTTGACCGCCTTACTGAGATTCTAATGACCAACCCCAGTGAGAGCCGCTGCTCTGTGTCAACAGAATGAGTATTTATGGCTGCTGCGGCTAATGCAGTGCTATATGTTGACAGTGGGTGCCTCAAACAGCTCTTTCCAAACCTGCTGCTTGAAACCTCGGTTAAACTCACGCCTCTTATTTTCTGTGACTCCTTTTATATTCCACTCCTCCTGCTTTGACGTGGAGCGAGCGCTGTTTCTCAGCTATGCGGTTTCAGTGAAACCTGACTTTTTAAGCATCTCACAGCCCTCCCAATGTCGTAAATTCCCCGGCATTCTCTGATAGGGTCCCTTTTGAAATGCTAATTGTTTTCACCCTGTAACGTGAGCCTCCCATTATCCGTCCCGTCTGTTTGTGGTGGCACACACGGCTTGAAGGTGAGGCAGCGCCTGACAGGAAGAGGTGATAATCTGCTCTGATTGTTCCTTAACATTCTTTTGTCTGGTGCGACACTTTTCACGCCTGCTCAGCGTCTCGCGTGTCCCCCGGCGGGCTTCACGCTGCGAGCAGTCTGTTGCCGCTCACAGCGTGTGGATGTTGTCGCTTGAAAGAAGTCAACTTTACATGCTCCCGAGGTGGAAGGCAATCCACAGGGGTCACAAAGTCGAGTCAGAGTCATGAATATTTAGACCAACCAAATTGCAACCAAAAGCAATTTGCAAACCTCCTGTTTTATTTTTTTGTTTATTTTCTTTTGGGGTCAGCGGACTGGGATATTGAGGCAGGAAACCTAAATGATGTCTGCAAACATTTACTGGAACGACTCCTAGTCAACCTCAACATGGACCTTCTAAGGCTTTGTGTTCTGAAGTAACTGGAAGCAGAAGTTCATCCACACCGTCTTTTCACCAGCGATCTTTCTTTCTGCTCTCTGTGGTGCTAATGTTGTTAGCGAGCTACTGCTTCTTTAAACACATCGTGCTTAAGGTGTTCTTCTTCTTCTCCCGCCTTCAGGGAGTAAACTTGCGGTGCCACACGAGGCCTGGCATAGGTACTACATCGCTTTCAGTCGTTTCCAGCGTCTCCATGTAAACGGGAATTTTTTTGGAATACGACTTCGTGTTTAAATCTGTCTCCGTGTAAACGGCCCCTAAAACTAAACTAAAAATGTTTACGTCTACTTACGGTGCAGAAATCACCTATCGGGGAAAACTTTCCATATTGTGAAGAAAGATTTGAGTTGATGAGTGATGTTTCCGTTATCTGTGTCTCCACAGTGGCTGACTGCAGCTCAGGTCCCCATGCCCTGTCCTGACGGCGCTGCTCGGCCTGCTGAGCCTGTCGGTCCGGCCGTTTCTCTTCTTGGGTGCAGCTGAGGGGGAAAAAAAACACTGGTGTTGTCGGCGGCCGAGGAGGCGGCTCATCAGTGGGCCCGGAGCCCCGGTTGCAGGCAGAGGAGCCTGTCCTGTCCCAGCCACACGAAGATGAACAAACTGAACTTCCACAACAACAAAACCATGCAGGACCGCCGCTGTGTTTGCGTCTTTTTGCCCAACGACGACACGCTCAACGTCATCGTCAACGTGAGTTCGGGCCAGAGTTGGTTTTGCCGCTTTCAGACAGTTGTGTCGGAGAATCCTTGTGCTTCTTTGTGACTCAAAGACCACATTGGAGCCTTTCTTTGTTGTGCTCCCTCTTCAGGTGAAGACCCTGTGCCAGGAACTGTTGGTCCAGGTTTGTGACCTTCTGAGGCTGAAGGACTGTCACCTGTTTGGACTCAGTGTTATTCAAAGTAAGATGCTCAGATTTTCTTCTTCTTCTTCTCCTCCTTCTGCCTGTTTCACATCAGCCAGCTCAAAAAATGCAAGGTCAAACACAATCTTCCTCCTCCTCCAGTTTTACACAGCCATCTTTCAAAGCATCCTGACTTCATCCATCACAGTCTGCATGGTCAATCACATAACAAACTCCGTCACATGATCAAAAAAGCATTAAAAATCACAGGCCTCCTCCCATCACTAGATTCACTTTACCATAAACACACCATTACAAGAGAATAAACGATAGTTTCTGATCATCTCATCCAGTTCACCACCTGTTCCAACTGGTTGCCCTGCGGTCGGTGTTATAGATCTACTCCACCTAAACAACTCTTGTGTGTTTCTATTTGTATACATTAAGTTTTCCGTGTGATGTCATCATAGCCACATACTTACATCATGCTGTGCCAACAACAAATTCTGCCAATATTTGTTGTGCAGCTCTTCATAAATTGAACTGAATTGATGCCACACCCTCCACCAGTAACGCAAAAATAGCCCGACTAAACAGCCACGTTTCTGAGAGCTGCGACTTGGCCAAAGAAAAAGAATCTACCCCAACGTGTAGCATCTCTCACCTACATGCCACGGCGAGCTGCCAGGAAACGGGGCCTCATCGTCCTGACTGGCTCCCATTGTTCACTCGGCCCAGAGTTGTGTTTTTACAGCGACCGGCCCAGCCCGGCACGGCACGGCGCGCGGTGGTCGTAAGTGGAGGGTGAGTCACCGTGTCTGCGCCGCGGACAACGGGGGCCACAATTGGAAGCGACTGCAAAGAGAGAGAGAGAGAGAGAGAGAGAGAGAGAGATAGTGAATTGCAGCGCCGGCAGTGTTTTCAGACAGCTGGCCCCCAGATGAGCCAATGGCGGGCCGGCGGGTCAGTTGAGCAGGAGCCAATGGGTCTGATTGTGGGACATTCCTAAAGTGCTTTTGTGACCAGTGTGAAATCCCCAAGGCAAACACAGGCCACTCAACCCCTGGGTGACACCAACTGTGCCCCCCCCCCCTCCCCCCCACCCCGGTCCGGACCGGCATGTTGTTTGGAGCAGTTTTGTCACTTTGAAGCTCTCATATTGTCTCCCTCTGCCGTCTCTCTTCAGGCTGCGAAACTAAACCCCACTGAACTGAATCTCTGTGTTTTATATCTTTATTTTTTTAATGAATTCCTGTCAATTTGAACCAAGTCAGATCCGACCAACAGAAATATTTTTCCTGGAAGCGCACGCCCCCTTTGTGCTCTCGCTGCTCAGTATTTTGGATTTTGAAATCGCTGCGATCCAAAAGTCACTGACGTCAGTCCTGTGTCGACAGGGACGAAATCATAATAATCTTCATGGGAAGATGTTTCCCTGGCATGCGTTAACTTTCTTCTTTGTGGAAGCCAAACAGAGTGCGCGGTGGGGTTTTGGAGATCGAATACAAATCCGTTAAAAAAAACAAAACTTGTAACCTTTGTTTTTTGTCACCACGCCTAACATATTTACATTCACGTTTGCTGGGGGAACCCGCTGCAACTTGTCGTGCTTTTTCTTTTTCCGCGCTTTCCGTCGCACAGAAGATTTAGGCTTGTTTATTCACTTTTAGATCAGCAGGTATGCCGAGCGTCAAAAGCAGATTTAGAAAAGGCGGCGTGGTGCCGAGTAATGAGACGGAAACCCACGGTGCCTGAGAACAAAGACAAGAGCCGGGGAGTTCTGATGTGATGCCCCTGGGCCTCGCTTTGAACAGCAGCATTCAGCGCACACACACATTTAAAGTGCATACACAAACACGATGGCGCCTACACACACACACACACACACACATAGATCAAATAACAAAGAGAATACGTTCCTAAGGTAGATCTCCCCCTTCTCTTGACAGATAATGAACACATCTATATGGAACTGGATCAGAAACTTTCCAAATACTGTCCTAAAGAATGGAAAAGAGAAGCCAGCAAGGTGAGAAACACAGGGAAAGTCAACAGTAATTTGTAAAATAAAGAAATTGTTGAATAAAGACATGTTGTTATACTTGAGTTCATTTTAAAACAAGGCTGCTGTAACTCTGTCTTCTAGGGCATCGACCAGTTTGGCCCCCCGATGATCATTCACTTCAGAGCCCAGTATTATGTTGAGAATGGGAGGTTGATCAGGTAAAGCTGCTCTAAGTTGAGCCAAACACTGCAGCAACACCTGCACCGTCGGCCCTTGACCATGCTAATTATATTTTAACTTCAATAATATGTTTTCCTTCTCCCCCTGCAGTGACCGCATGGCCCGGTACTACTACTACTGGCACCTGAGGAAGCAGGTGCTGCTCTCCCAGTGCATCCAGCGGGAGGAGGCCTACTTCCTGCTGGCGGCCTTCGCCCTGCAGGCCGACCTCGGCAACTTCAAACGCAACAAGCACTTTGGGAAGTACTTTGAACCCGAGGCCTACTTCCCCCCCTGGGTGAGTCAATTCCTTCGTCCCTCTGTTCGTGCCACGCTTTGAGGTCGACGGCGTCCCTGTCAGGTTAAGGCCGCATCTTTAAAGTGTTAAAGGTCCAGTGTGTATTATATGGTGTGATTTATGATTTTTACAGTGGTAAAAGCTTAACATAATCCCCATTGGTACATTAATAAAAGTGTATAATCACAGCACAATAAAAGAAATTTGGTCTTCCTACCTTTAGAACAGTTCTCATATAAACAGTATCTAAGAATATACATATAGCAAGGGCTAGCTTCCAGTTAGCCGCCATATATCTCAGGAAGCCCGGTGTGGACAATCCAGCACGCTCGCATCTTCAAATAAACCAACGAAGAAGAAGGTGGGCAAGGTATCCAAGGTTTGGGTGCGCGGGCCACCGTAGCCCACTGGCAAGCTCAGGAGAGGGAGGCAGGGTGAAGACACTGCAGTCTAATATGTAACCACTTGATGTTGCTGATGTTTGTTCTTCAGAATCTGAAAATATTACACGCTTATCCTTTAAAGAGGTAGCAAATTTGACGAAGGCGGTCAACGTGTCGCTTTATTCAGTTGATAAATCCCCATCGCGCTGACACTGACTGTCCGATGTGTCTGCGAGTCGCAGAGTAAAACCAAACGTTCCAAAATGCCGGGGCCTAAAAACCAGGTCACTGGTTGACTCAGTGAATCAGTGTGTCTGTACTGGAGGAGCTTGGACGCGTTGAAGTCAATGTTTTTAGTCGTTTTAGTGTTTTTAGCTAGTGGCGGCCCCCACCACAGCGTTAGCCAGCGGCCGCCACTGGGTCCGGGTGCGAGCTGCAGCAGAAGTGGGCCGCCTGGTTTATTTCCGTCCCTGGAAGTGGCACACGCAGCATCGTTCTTTTTTAAATCTTGAAAAATGCTCCGGCCGACTCCGGCTGTTACGGCTTTACTGTCAGACCCCCCCCCCCCCCCCACTCCCACCCCTCCTCGCCGGCAATGACCGCCACACCCGTATGATTGCCCCTCCACTTCCTGTAATTTGCCTCCTGCCTTCTTATCGCCACTTGGAATCAGGAAGCGGCAGGAAGTTGTTTTGACGACGAGCGCTGGAGTCGAGCGACTCCCCCCAACACACACACACACACACACACACACACACACACACACACACACACTGCCCCCCGCAGGCTCGCTTAAAAACGTGCTTGCGAAAGCTTCAGTATTAGTCATGTGCTAGTCCCAGCGGGAGTGTGTTCAGCCGCCGTCCCTCTGGGTCGCCGTCTGTTTGCCCAGCAGTGAGTCGAGCGACACCGTCGCGCTGTCCTAATGAAGAGCGGCCGAGTCTGACATCCACCTCTCTTTCTCTCTCTCTCTCTCTCTCTCTCTCTCTCCCCGTCTCTCTATTCAGGTGATAGCCAAGCGCGGCCGTGACTACATCCTGAGGCACATCCCCAACATGCACAAAGACCAGTTTGCCCTCACGGCCTCGGAGGCGCACCTCAAATACATCAAAGAGTGCGCCCAGCTGGACGACGTCACCGTCCACTACTACAGACTCTACAAGGTGTGTGTGTGTGTGTGTGTGTGTGTGTGTGTGTGTGTGTGTGTGTGTGTGTGTGTGTGTGTGTGTGTGTGTGTGTGTGTGTGTGTGTGTGTGTGTGTGTGTGTGTGTGTGTGAGAGTTGCGCCATTTTGATGGCTCCTTGCAGCAGCCTCTGTGTAAAATCTTTCTTTTCCCAACAGGACAAGAAGGAGGTGGAGGCCTCGCTGACGCTGGGACTGACTTTGCGCGGCATTCAAATATTTCAGGTACTCGTAATCTGTTGATTGCTGCATCTAGGTTTTCCTTTCTTAACAATAGCAAGAGATGTAACTTTTTTCTTCTTTTTTTTTTTTTTTCAATGTACGTGATCTGTCGGTTGACTCATTTTGACCTCGTCGGTGTGCTCTCGTGTTGCAGAATGTCGGGTCAGTGAGGCAGCTGTTGTACGACTTCCCCTGGTCCAACGTAGGAAAACTGGTGTTCGTGGTAGGTCAAGACCAGTCATCGTAGCTTCATTGTTTTATTTGTCTGTGCTAGATTCTGACGTGTGTGTGTGTGTCTGTATGTATATAGATATATATATATACATATACATACACATATATATTACATATACACACCTTTTTTGAATATTTCCTTGGCGCTGAAACCCAGCCGCCCCTCCTCCAGTGCAGCTTACAGTGATGTTGTCTCCTGCTCTGGGTTGTGGAAATTCTTGCGCAAGGCTTCCTTTTTTTTTTCATCTTGCAAGTCCTCTGGAACTAATCAGGGATTTAGAAAGACTTTCTCTGCGATCCTCACACACACACACACACACACACACACACACACACACACACACACACGCTGTTACCGTGTGTTACCGTGTGTGCGTTCAACATGCAGTCAGCTGCGGTACTCTCCCCGCTCTGACACGCAGCCCTGTTGATTTATTCTTTTATCAGCCGTCTCCCAGTGCACATTAATGGAAATCCGTCTTCTTCTTCTTCTTCTTCTTCGACCTCTTTCCATTCTAATTTCGGCTCCTTCATTTGATGTATTTGACATTGTGGGGTCTCAGCAGGTTAGCGTCAGCGTAGTGGCCCAGAAGTACCGCGCAGGAGTGTCTGCAGTGTTTATTTATCCCAAAGTTGTCGTAAAAAAAAAACAACGCCACATCTGCCCCTGCGTTGACACCGAAGACTTCCTGTTTTCCTCGCTCTTGTTGTTTTTCCGGCGGTTTCCTGCCGTCTGCTGGCTGCGGCGTCCTCGCAGCGAGGCGGGACGGCGTGACTGTGGTTTCTCCCCGGGCCTGAAGGGCCCCTGGTGGCTCCGTCCCCACCCTTCTGCCGAATAACAGGCCTGCGTCTCCGCCCCGAAACCCACGAGTCACGTCATCCAGCGCCCGCCGCTACCGCGGCCGTGGCCTCGGTCCAGAGCCGTGCAGCTGGACGCGGGGACACGTGGGTCAATAAACACCAGATGCTGCGACGCCTTCCGAGTAGGTGGTGGTGGGGGGGCAGGGCAGGGGGGAGGTGTGGTTCTACCTAAGGTGCGCTGCGGCGTCGGTCTTTGTTTCAGATTTTGAAAGGAGCGGCGGGGTGTAAAAGTCCAATCTGGCGTCCGACCCGGTGAGCTCTCTGGTGGTCGATGCTCGTCCATGTCGAGGGGCTGCTGTGCTGGGGTTGAGAATCCTGCTCCGTGTGTGGCCTGCGAGGGAGAAGCTCTTGGACAGGAGACGAAGGTCACGCAGCTGTTCTGAGCATCTGTGGTGCGACACCGGAGAGGGTTTCTCAGAGGCAGCGCTGATTCCCGACCCCTTTTAAATTCAGAGGCGGCACTTTTCCTACATGTAATGCACTGAACCCATCGGACCGCCCACAGAGCTCAGAATAGAATAGAATAGAATGCCTTTGTTCATCAGCATTGGAGAAATCACAGCAACAATATGGTGCAAAGAGAAGAAAAATATTGATTAAAAAGAAATAAAGGAATAAAATAATATTTAAAGAGTAAGATGACCAAACTCGGGATGCAAATTATCAATCAATTAATTAAGTTAGTTGATTGATTATTAATCGATTAATTTGTCAACGTCCCTCTATCAAACGTTTGAGTGACGTAACTCGACTCAAAGCGGCCGTGAGCGCTGGGACAAGGCAGCCGAGACCCCAAGACATGCGTCCTGAACGTCCTGAACGTATACAAACCCGGTAAAAGCCCGGAAACACCGTCGCCCTCTGAATTTACGCTCGGGGCCCCTTCCACTGCAGCGTCTGTATTCCTACTGGTTGCCAGCTGGGAGCCACAGTTTGAGGTTGAAAGTCAAATTTGAGGGAGAGAAGAATTCTTTCTCCGTTCTCTCGGCAGACATCCCCCCCGCCCTCTCGGGGATTCGAGCAGGAAGTCTCGCGGCCTCAGAGGAGCCCAGAGAAAACACCACCGCTCAGAGGAGACGGCAACACAATGCTTCCCCTACCTACACGCGCGCTTCAAAAAAAAAAAAAAAACACCAAATCTGCAGAAACATCTGGATGAACGGAGCCGGGCCCTCGGTGCTGTGGTCAGAAATGTGCGCCGCTCTGCATTTTCCACTTTATAAGCCACCCGTCGCCTTTGAAAGGCCAAACCCTCGCAGAAATGTTTATAGGTCTGTGTTGAAAACAACCCCGCTGACACTGAAGACAGCTGCTATTGGCCCAGGCCGCTGCCAAAGAGGGAGAAAGCTCAAACCCACCATTTTAGTTTTGTTTTTTCTTTTTCTTTTTCTTTTTCTTTTTCTTTTTCTTTTTCTTTTTCTTTTTCCTTTTCTTTTTTTTTTTTTTTTTTTGCCTTTAGCCAACATGTCTTCTTCCTGGAAAATCAGTCTCAAACGGCCCGGAACAGTTTATGAACGTTTTAGTATTTGCACAGAGAGAGAGAGAGTGAGAAAGAGAGAGAGAGAGAGAGAGAAGAGAGAGAAAATGATCCACCGCCGGCAGTTGAAGCTTTGATAGTTCCAGATAAAACCAGGGGGCCTCCGTGGGAGGTGTGATAGGGGGGGGAAGAAAAAAAAAATCAACATTCCAGTTCATAACTTCCTAGTTTATGGAGGTACTTAACAAAAGTTTCTTTGTTTTTTTTTTTTTTCTTTCTTAAAGGGCAAAAAGTTTGAAATCCTTCCCGACGGTCTGCCCTCGGCGCGGAAACTCATCTACTACACCGGCTGCCCGGTGCGCTCTCGCCACCTCCTGCAGCTGCTCAGCAACAGCCACCGGCTCTACATGAACCTGCAGCCGGTTCTCAAACAAGTCCGCCGCTTGGAAGAGAACGAAGGTACATTGAAACGCTTTGTGTCGCTGCGTTGAACGGGAAGTAAAAAAACAAAAGAAAAATATGAGCGGTAAATCGTAGGTGTCGAGCTCTGGCCCGTGGGCTAAATTTGGGCCTGCAGTTTAATTATATTTGGACCACCGGTTTTATGCGGCACATTTACGGCTAAAACTGCAAATCCCAGTGGCCACTCGCGGTACTGCAGCAAAAATATCCCATGGCCCCAAAAAGCAGAAAATCACCAGAAAATAGTTTATTCCCGCACGTGCCGCTGTGTCTCAGCTCGTTCTGATTGGCTGCATTCTGACGTGTCTCTAAGTGACGTTCTCCAGAATGGTTCTGATTGGCCAAATAGATGATGTGAGTTACAGAGGCATGATGGGAGGTGACACTGTTGCGCTCTACCCTCTATGGTCCCATTATTGTGGAAGTCAGAAACTTTTTCGGCGTATGCGCTGGTTGAGCAACCTCATTGAAACGAATGGGCCGTCATCTTGGATTCTGGGGGGGGGGGGGGGGGGGGGGGTTGATCAGGACAGGACGTTAATCGAAGGATATTATCTTTACTTAATTGGTTTATTGTTGTTATTTCATTTTTGAATGTATTATTAGCACAGGGAAAAGGGTTACTGATGAAATTTGAAAAAGGCTGCAAATAAAAAAGCTGGGTATAAATCTTTCTTGACATTTAATTTATTTTGATGAGTTTTGCTTGTTCCATATTCAGGTTGAGGCAAAACCTCAACCCTGCCATGGATAAACTGATGCCACACTCCTTTGAAACCTGCAAATATTTTTTTAACGCGTCGACCAGCTTGGTATGAAAGGGTTGTTGGTTATGAGAAGTCATGATGTTGCTTTTCAGAGTCTAGCAGACTTCTTTTTTTTTCCCCCCCGCTGTCCGCTGAGCTACCGGGCACCGGCTCTGTTGTTTCCAGTAGCTGGAAGATGTTTTCAACGTGCCTCGTTCTCGTCTCCACCTCAGAGAAGAAGCAGTACAGGGAGTCGTACATCAGCGACGCCCTGGAGCTGGACATGGACCACCTGGACAAGCGCTCGCGGGCCAGCGGCAGCAGCGCGGGCAGCGCCTCCCACCACAAGCGGCTGTCTCGCCACTCCACCACCAGCCACGGCAGCTCGCACACCTCCGGCATCGAGGCCGACAGCTTCCGGGTCTCCGGCCAGGCCCCGCACAGGCCCCTGCGCACCTGCAGCTCCTCCACCACCAGCCACGGCAGCTCCCACACGTCGGGCATCGAGAGCGGCGGCAAGGAGCGCGTCCTGGACGACGACGGTGAGGTTCCCGAGGAGGAGGAGGAGGAGATGGCCTCCCCGCCGGGGTCAGACGCACGGCTCACGCTGCCACCGTCTGTGTTTTTCAGAGATCGAGATGCTGGTGGACGACCCCAAAGACTACGAGGAGCTGCACGAGATGGTTCTGGACCAGGAGCTGTGCATCCACATCACAGAGGACATGTTGACCATGTCGCCCGATCAGAGCAACGGATACTCCGGTATCTCACTTTTTTTTAAATGCAATTATTTTTCTTCTCCTGCTTGCATTCCGACGTCAAAACGCGCTCACGGCGAGTTTTTAACACGTGTTCTCGTTTCTTGTGTTCTGAAGGGCTCATCGTGAAGGACGTCAGCTCGTCGACCTCCAGCTCGTCCGAGACGGTGGTCAAGATGCGAGGACAGAGCATCGAGTCCCTGCCGCAGGTAAACATCATTTGTCAACCGTTGTCATAGACAGACGGAAGGCAAATAAAAAGGTTACGTCATTGGTAGCTTTATAGAAATGAATAGAGTGCCTTTATTATTCCCACATTGGAGAAATCTACATAATTCCAGCAACAATATAGTGCAAAGAGAAGAAAAATTAGTAAATAATAAAATAAGAACATTATAAAAAGGGAATCTTATGGACAGTTGGACTATACAAAAGTTATCTACATAATACTGACATATAAATAAGTGTTTTATTGCACCTTGGTGAAATGTATAGTGGTTAAGAAAGATTATTTTATGTTTCAATGTTGGTTTTTCATCCTGACTTTAGTGTCACATCTCGCTGAAAAACAACCCAAGAGCTGCTGCCTTGATTGTGGATTTATTTTGTATTTTTGGGACCATGACATTCACTACACTGCGACGCGGGACTGCTGCTGGATGACTTCCAGCCTTTTCCTCTTAATGTTATTTGACTTGTCTCTCTCTCTCTCTCTCTCTCTGTCTACTCTCTCTCTCGCCCTCCAGACGTCTGCGTGCAGGAAGCCCCAGTCGTCCACCGACCGGCACAGCCAGTCCCTGGACGACGTGCGCCTCTATCAGAAGGACTGCCTGCAGTGGGCGGAGCTCTGCCAGGACACGGCCCACAGCTACACGTTCGGCTGCGCCCAGGAGCTGAGCGACGGCGGCGGCTACCAGAGCCTCGCCGAGCAGCGCGCCAGCATGCTGGCCGACCAGCACCCGTTCGCCATCAAGAGAGCCAACAAGTACTTCTCCCTGGACCTGACCAGCGAGGAGGTGCCTGAGTTCGTGGTGTGACGGAGGCGGCGCGACACGTTGGGCCGCCTTCTCTCTCTCTTTTTTTCTTTTTCTTTTTTTCGCTGCTGCTGCTGCTCGGCGTCCCGGTGACGGCAGGCCTCAGGGAACAGGGTGGGAGGGAGGCGGCGAGAGCGGCTCGTATTGATGGTAGCGACGAGGCCGCAGCCTCCAGCTCCGACTGACTGGTGCATATGAACCAACACGGGGGAAGGAGGGGAGGGAGGGGAGCTGGAGCTGCAACAGGAGCCTAGAAAGGAACATTTGGCTCAGCGGGACCCGTGTTTGGAACTGGCAACCAGAGCTGCTCTCAGTAAGAAAGGAAACAAAAGGGATCCTGTCAGAATGTCTGGAAAATACAAAATAGTGTTCCGTTTAGTCGGAGTCCAGAAACCACACTTTACTTCTTTTTTTTTAATAAGATTTTTGGACGGACATGGACAGCATATCAAAGATTTCCTCCGGAGGACATAAAGGACAAAGTCACTGAGCTGCAAACCAAAGAGAAGAGAAGAAAAGTGGAAATAAAATGCGCAACTTTTTACTCAGCTGCGTGGAAAACAGAAGAAGAAGAAGAAAAAAACAACTTGTCTCTCTCTCCAGTCTTCTTCTACACCTCGTCATTTATCTCAACAATGGAAGCCATCCACCCACCCAACCCACCACCACCACCACCACCACCACCACCCTCCCCCCAGGACCGGACACATGACTCACCTGCCGTGCCTTCTCTTCAACTCTATGCAGATGTCAAACCTCGGCCACGACAATCACGCCCTCGCTCGCCCGCCCACCCGCTCGCTCTCCTCACTGTCTAGAACATCCGAGCCATTCGACAGCTCGCGGAGCTTTCCACCGTCTTAAGCCCCGCGTTTGAAACTGTCTCCCGTTCTGTGAAATCTCTCGAAGGAATGAGCTTTCAGACTTGTCCCGACGCGTCCAAAAAGCCATGCGAGCTCTCCTGTAATCTCAGCTCGAAAAAAAAAAAAACAAGAGTCGCAGAGTCGCGTTCTGTCACCATTTCTTTTGCATTTTGAACTGGAATCCGTGAGCGGGATTTTGACTCCTTGCATCCTCGCATTTACCCCCCTCAAAACCGCCACCCATTAAGATGGCTTTATACATTGTTTTTGTTTGTATAGAGACTGTCCTCACCCGTTGTGTGTCAAAGGGTTATCCTGCCCTGCCTGCAGCCGAACACATTCAGTATTATAAGCAATGTACGAGACAGTATTAGTGACGTGTGACAGGAAAGACTGGTTGAATCTCCCAGTCCAGACTGAGCCAGCCCATAGGGCTCCTGGTGCAGTCGACTGAATCAACAGAGAAACGGCTTTAATTGTGAAGTCGCGTAGCTCAGATTCACACCGACAGTCGGCCCTCTCACACTTTCACAAAGGTTTTAGCCATTGCGGTGTGTTTAAAATACAGTTCCTTACAGCACACACCATCAAATAACTGCAAAGAGGTTCACGTTCACCTTTTAAGTTTCTACGTCTCATTAAACACTGGCTTTTCAGTCATGTGGTGGTAAAAGAATCGGGTCATAAATAAATTGGGAAGCGCGTTTTGGAGTTAAATTCACAGCTGAAGTTTAATATCACTCGTTTGGGCCTCTGAGTTGAAAAGAAGAATCCTTTGCTTAGCGTAAGCTAAGCAACCAAAAATATCCTCCCTGCAACTCAAATGATTAACACCAGACCAGTAAACCGTCAATTATTGTTAAATTAAGAAACGCATATCTGCAGTGTCCCAGAACACGGGTCTGCTCAGGGTTTCTTACCACTAGATGTCACTAAATCTTCCACTCTGGTCCTTAAACTCAGTGGTTTTTAAGTTGTTTACTGTCACCCATTGATGGCTCTCCGTTGTCTGTTCCAAGTTCGCCCTGTGTGGATTCTGGTTTACCCAGAAAATGAGTGATAATAAACTTCTTGGGAGTTTTTACATCAACTGTTTGACATTTCTAAAAAAAGAAAAAAAAAGAAAAAAAAAAAAGGATAAAGACGATATGCAAACGGGGAAAAGAAAAACCTAAGAGTTCTTTCAAAAAATGTCGGCGGGAAACAGCGACGCGGTGGCGGTTTTGTGGAACTGCAGCTACTTTTATTCACCCCTCAGATCCTTGTGGTTCTGTTGATGTGGTGTTTCGTCTCCTCGTCTTTTTAACCTCAGAAGACTTTGTTGCTTTATTTTTTAAAACGAGCCAGTGATGCCAGTTTTCACATATTTGCAATACATTTGTAAAACATTTTTTAAAAAGCAACCAAAAAAAAACCAAACTTATTTTATACAAATAAATATGAGTTCCATATTGCTATGTAACGTCTCCTTTAAAACTTTGATGTTTTCAACCGAGTGGAACATTTTGTAGAGTCGGACTTTGACGGACATGATGATGTTTATTGTATGAACTCTCAATGGGGTTCGCACACCATACAGCCATACATTAATAACCCGCTTCTTTAAAGTCTTAATGGGTCGTCTCAGCGTTGGTCTTTGACTTCATTGTGTGCTCATACTTACACTAAGTAAGCGTCTGTGTGTCTGTGTCCATAATCCTTTCTGTGAAAGGATCTCTCTTCAGGAAAAGAAAAAAAAAAACATGGTAAACATGGTTAACATGGAACGTTTGTTTTTGTTTTCTCCTTTTGTTACTATGAAGTCTGTTTTGTGCCTTCCTGGTACTAATGCTCTCACTATACAATAAAAGGTACATGTATTTCACCGGCCTGGCTGCAGTTTGTTTGGTCCCAGTAGATAGAATATTGGGTCACGTGATAACAGCACAGCATCGTCCGCAATGAATCGCACATCTTGCGTAAATGACCGTTTAAAGATGAACTTGGAAATTAGATTTTCATTTGAGATGCTTCGGCTTTCTTGAAGCATTTTATTGAGTATGCTGCCCCCTGGTGTTGTCATGTTTAGTGTACGAGCGTGGCCACTAGGTGTCGGTGTTGCCGCGTGAGTGAAAGACGGGGCTTCCAACAACATCATTCATTCAGGCGCGAGCCACGCAGTTCGAGATGTTCTCCTTTTTTTTTGTCTCATTTTGAAGAGAATATTTTCCATGTTTGTTCCTTTGCATCGTCTTCTTCCCATGTCGTGTGAGCTGCCCTGGCTCTAAACCAGGAGATATACTGTACCTCGCTTGCCTCCTCAATCCGTGGGGCACGGTCAGCTCTATAAGAGCCACCTGCTTGGGACCAGAGCACGATCTCTGCTCGGAGGCTTGTGACGGCGACCCCTCCTCTGGAAATTTGGGTTGTCTTCTGATGTCAACTCTCGCATCCCAGTCCTTTGCTGTGCCGAGGTTCCCTTTGCCCCTTGTCCTCCTTGCCTGCCTTCTCCGCTCGCCTGAGAACGGCAATAAAGCAAAGGCCTTTAGCTTGGGTGTTGTTTTGTCATCCTCTTCCTCTCCTCTTCCAGTCCATCAGTTAGTCGCGCCAGCGCCCGATTGTGACACCGTCTGAACCCCCCGTCGGTCAGGCTCACTTGACAGGGTGACGGGATGTGTTCCAGGTTTGCTTGTTTTCCACAAAGCACACAGCCGGGAGCCTCTGTCAACCTCTACCTGTGGATGGCTTGATGGTGTTGGCAGCACATCATACACGGAAGAAATTTATCCGATGACCATCCATTTTCCAGATGTCCTTCCGAGTGAGTTGGGCTCCCTGTCAACAAAGAAAGTGGTTGGCTCCTTGGGGCAGCACAGCTCTCCTCCCAAATCGAGTTCCTCCTCTCGCCATGGGTAGCTGTGCACCTTGCCGAGGTGCTCCTCTCCCTCCTCCTTTCAACCCTTTAGTTCTCCTGATCTTTTGACTCCCAGAAGCCCTGACAGATATTTGCAGTTTTTTTTTTTTTTTGTTGTGAACTTAGCCCTGTCCTTCTCCTGTCGCCTTCGATCCCTTCGATGGCACTCAAGGGCACACGTGTGTGTAAAGACACGCAAGGTCTTTACACACACGCCCTTAGGTTGTCCTGTATTTCTTTTGGAGCTTGTTTTTCCCCCCGTCTGGCACTTGGAGGAAGGCCTCCCTCAGCCTTCTCATGTCACCTCGGATTTTTTGCAATCTCCTTTGAGCGTCTGTTCCCTCCTGCCTGTTGCAGGCCTTTGACCTTTCCCTCTTCCATCCCAAAGCGGTCTGCCCCCATGGTCCAGATGATTGTGGACAATGCTTCCACTTTCCTGCCTATGTCGCCGGCTAGGACAGCCTCCAGCACCTGATCTACTTCTCTGTCAAATGACTCCCATTCATTCCGAGCTGCTGCTGTTGGCCAATTCACTGGCCTTTTCCTCTCCTTGTTTTCTCCTGTGAGGTGGCTCACCAAAACACGACATCCATCTGCTCCTGCTCCCGCCCTCTTTGTCAAATTTCAGAACCCACTGTCGCCCACCAGTCAAAAGGTTTTGGGCACCCCTGAACTAGAGTGTTGCTTCGCCAGAGAAAGACTCCCATCTTCTGTTTGTATTTGCTTGTAGTTGTAGTGCACCTGTCATTTTTATTGAAAATGCATATCATTTTATAATAAGTGTTTACAATCTGCCAGAAACGCCCCCAGTCTCCTGTAGGAGACCAGAACTCTGCGCTGCTGGTGTGAGTTAGCCAATTATTTATTCATTCATTCATTCTTTTTTTTGCGCGAGACCTCAAGTGGCTCACATAAGTCTATATATTTATACTGTATAATATTTTCATCACTTTTATTCTCCTGTTTTATTTATTGTTTCTATTGCTATTTTCTTTTCTTACTTTTTTGCACACGGGAGCTGCAACGACAAATTTCATTGGCATGTTCAATGAAAATAAAGATATATTATCTTATATGTATGTATTAATTTCAATACCACCAAACTCACCTCGCCCAACCCCAGGCTGGAACCAATCCATCCTCTCACCATCGTGTCTCCTGCACCCATTCTGACACTCAGACTGATGTGGGATTTTTTAAAATATGAGGGGAAACACACGGTGGAGGTGAACTAACACCCCCCCCCACCACCACCACCACCACCACCACCACCACCACTCCCTGCCACCTCACACCCTCCTGCACCCTCCGCCCTGAGCTCCACAGCTGTACAGGAAATCAGTCATCCTCCATCCGCCGCTGTTGCCATAGCAACACAGCGAGCGAGTGTGTGTGTGTGTGTGTGTGTGTGTGTGTGTGTGTGTGAGATAGAGAGAGTGAGGAGGGGAAAGGAGGGGAGGGGAGGGGAGGCATCCTCAGCAGCAGCAGCAGCAGCAGCCTCCTCCTCCTCATTTCTTTTGTCTTGCTGAATAATGTGCAGCTCCATTCAGAAGCTGCTCGCTGCTCGCTGCCAGCCCCCACCCCCCGTTTTTTACTTTAAAAAAAATAAAAATAAAAATAAACGGCTGCTGGCTTGATTTCTGGAGGTTTGCATCTTTTTTTGATCATCATTATTATTATTATTTCACGACGCCGCATCTTATCCTCTCAGCTGCGCGCGTTGAGCCGATTGTGTGGAAGTATTAGGTTGACGGTGCGACTCTGGCAGTGGCAGCGGCGGCAGTGGCAGCGGCGGCAGCGATGACCTCTTCCCGTAAATCCCATGAGGCACTGCAGGCGGAGCGGCTGCGCTCGGCTGCGGGAAGCAGCTGCCCCGAGGAGCCAGATGGTTGCAAATCAGAAATGAAATCCGGGCCCCACCCTCCGACC
The DNA here is from genome assembly GCF_046127955.1 of Nelusetta ayraudi. Lineage (NCBI taxonomy): Eukaryota > Metazoa > Chordata > Actinopteri > Tetraodontiformes > Monacanthidae > Nelusetta > Nelusetta ayraudi. Next base: position 2,189,403 of record NW_027466065.1, read on the forward strand.
CCCCCTCCCACCCCCCACCCCCACCTCCCGACAGTCGTGATATAGCCCCACCTCTCTAACACACACACACACACACACACACACACACACACACACACACACACGCACAGAGAGAGCTCTCATATGTGAATCCCCCCCCCCCCCCCCCCTTCGGCCAGAATCCACCTTGTTTCCATTCATGCCCTCATAAATTTTCTCGGCACGGTGAAAGAATTTCTCCGAGTTTTAAAAACCAGCCTGCAGTCAAACCCTGGTTCCCGACCTCCCGGGAGGCTCACGTTGCCTTCGCCTCCAGTGCGCCAGGCCGACCCCAGCGGTTGCCTGGATTAGCAGCCCCGTAATAAAGCATCCTATTAACCCCAAACAGCTGCAGCGACACCAGCGGCCTCGCAGATGATCCCCAGATCCGATAATAAAACATAGTAATCAGATTACAAATAACTCTCTGCATTCATCTGTTTCTCTTTGGCCAAGCGAACAGGCAAGCGGGCGCATGGTTAGAAACTGTTTGGTCTGGCTGATGGTGTTGCTGCGCTGCAAGCAAGCTCGCTGGTTGCGGTCGGAAGTCACCAACATGGTGCCTAACACCAGGTCGCCGCCCACGGGACCACACGAGTCGCCCACAGGCCTCTTCTAAAAATAGCACAACTCGTTGAACCTTCTAAAACATTGTTGATGTCTGCTGAGAACTCAAAAATGTAAAAATTGGACAAAGTCGTGGGACAACGATCGATTGATTGATCGATGGATTGATCGATCAATACTTTATTAATCCCGAAGGAAATTTAAGAACAATGATATTTATTAAAAAAGAAAAAAAAAAAAGAATCTTCCTTCAGATATAACAGTGAACCTTTTTATATGGACCCAAACAAGTGTTGCCTCAACCTGAATATGGACCAAGCATGAATTTCAAATTTGAAAAAAAAACAACTCATCAGAATAAATAGAATGTCAATAAAAATCGTACACCTTTTTTTTTTTAATTTGCAGCCCTCTGATTTAAATTTCGACAGTAACCTTTCATACCAGCGGAGCATTCTGGGATTTGTAGTATTAGTGGTGCATGTGCTGTATAATATCTCGCAGGGCAAATACGCGGGCCAGACTTTGACAACTATGCTGGAGCCCGTTCAGCGGACAAGTCCGGGCCTCACTGGTCAGACTGGGACCCAGGAAGTTCTGTCCCAGATTAGCGCGGCTCCCTGGTAACAGACGCTTCCTTCCTGTGTTTTCGCCCACACACAGGAACCATGACTGTACTCCAGTCCCACCCTCCTCCGTCTCAGTCTTTCCTTCGACATTTATTACGTTAATAGCGGCCCCGCGTGAATGGTTCTCAGGAAAATGTGATTGAGGGAAAAAAAAGAAAACGTGACGCCAACTTTTGACAGTAGGGCAAGAGGAGATGAGTAATATTAGCTGAGCTAGCCTGCAGGCTGAACGCTCACATGGAGGGAAGCAGCTGCGCCAAGTGCTCATTACGTGGAGACGCGTGCACGCTAAAGTGAACATCACCGGGGGGGTGCTGTTAACGGACAGAAAGAGCACATATATATTTGGATTTTTTTTTTTTCTTCACATTTTGAAAATGCTAGCACAGCTACCAAGGTGTCGCTTGCCAAACGGAAGTTTGCCAATTTGCACGTGTCAAGCTCATAATCAGGCAACTACGAGATGGTCGACTTTTCCTGCACATAATGTGCAGCTTATCAGCTGCAGCCAGTCACGGCACGAGTCCCGAGAGGTTTTAATTCCACACTCTTATTATCAGGCTACTGGACGAAATTTGTAATCTTACGCCCGTGTTAAGAAGCTGCAGCCGACGTCCACCTGCACGCACCTTGTCTCGTCTGCTTTTACACACACACACGCACACACACACATGCACGTCTTACTATCACTTACTTACACTATCGTACGACGCAGCTTTGGGCTACTGAAGTAAACAAAAAAGGCAACAACAGACATGTTTTGTTTGTTGTCTCACTTCTCTTGCTTTTCTTTCTTTTTTTCCCCCTACAAAACGGAACATCTCTCACCCAGTGCGTGACGTCATTCTCCCCTCTGAGATTTCCATCATTGGGGATGAGCGTTAGTTGTGTTGCAACATGTTAAATTGCGACTGATTCTTCAGCACTCTGTGTGATCCCGGCCAGGGTTAAATCTCCTTTTTGCTTGGCTGATAAAGAAAGAAAGAAAGAAAGCTTGAACCTATGGCCAGCGCTGGTCTGGACTTTCAGCTCTCCTGCTATGTATTTGTTTACTGGAGGTGTTTAGAGAGACGGTCGTGGCTTTTCCTCTGGACCTTTAGGGACATTTGAAGAGCAGAGAGGCGGAGGGGATGGATCCTGTTAGAGAGAGAGAGAGAGAGAGAGAGAGAGGGAGGAGGAGGGGGGAGGAAGAGGAGCCTGGTTTTTCTTGTAGCCGGAGTGTTTGGCTGAAGGGTGGAGACTCGGAGCAGCAGCAGCAGCAGCAGCAGCAGCAGCAGCAGCAGGATCTCAGAGAGAGAGAGAGAGAGAGAGAGAGAGGAGTGTGTGTTGAGTGGATGTGCCGTCTCTCCAACTGACTGACTGACCCACCGACTGTGTGTTGTGTGTGTGAGAGTGAGTGAGTGAGTGTGTGTGTGTGTGAGGAGGAGGAGGGAGAGGAGCGGAGACACAACGCGTGGATACTACTCCACACCAGCGTGTGTGTTTGGAGGCAGCAGCAGCAGCAGCAGCAGCAGCAGCAGGACGGACGGCAAACACACACGGTGACGCACACAGACGCACACTCAGGTAGGGACGTTGCCTGTTTTTGTTCACGTGTTGATTTCCTGTTTGCTGGGTGTCCTGTTTCCTGTTTCGCCTGGTGACTCCTGGGTTAATCACATCCCAAACAGGGTGTGTTCCACCGCGAGGCAGTGCCGGTAGTGGTACTGGTACTGGCGCTCCTAGAGGTGCCACTGGCGATGGTACTGCTGGTGTTACTGGTGGGGTGCTTCACAAACCACGCTGCTTTTTGTCGAGGCCAAACCAGTGGTGCCACCAGCTGCCGTCTCCCTCCCTCTCTCCCTCCTTCTCTCCCTCCCTCCCTCCTCCATCAGATGCATCCTGTCAGTGAAAAAAAACCTGTTTCACGTCAGGTGAGCCGCCGCTGCCTCGTCTCCCGCCGCCGCCGGCAGCCTTTCGCTCCTCTGCGTTCTGTTTTGTTCTGCTGTTTCCCCGCTGACGGCACACAAACAGTGGAGGAGGAAGAAGAAGACGGGGAGGAAGAGGAGGAAGGGGGGAGCAACGGAGAATGGATTCTCCCTTCTCCTCCTCTTCACACCCCCAACCACCACCGGCCCCTCCCCCCTTATTTTTTTTTTTTCTATTTATTGTTATTTTCAGTTTTTTGCACCGTGCCAGAGAGCCAAAGGAGGCGAGGTAGCGGAGCGGAGCATCCCCCAATTCCCTTTGTGAGGCGCGGCGTCGTGGCAGACCACACACACACACACACACACACATAGAAATGTGTGTGTGTGCGTCGCTGTGTTTGGTTCGTGTAGGGCAGATGGCTGGAGGTGGGTGTTGGGGGGGCGGGGGGGGCAGGGCTGGTTGCTGCGTTTTTGTTTATTATATTATCACCATCACGACATTATTTTTTTTATTTTTGTGCCGCTCCACACTGACGACAGCCTTCGTACCCACCCCCCCGCCCCCACTCCCCCCAACCTCCTCCCGCTCTTCCCCTCCTCCACATGCAAGGGCAGCGTCATGTGCCGCTCACATTAAATCATCCCAGTGTGCATCCATGTGTGTGCGTGTGCGTGTTTGCGGTGACGCTGTTACATGCGGGCTCGTTACAAACGCACACGACCACAATGCAACCCAAAAGCCTCACATTCCTGAGGGAAGGCAGGAAGGAGCCGTCCGCCGCACCCTGAGCACCCTGGGCACCCTGGGCACGCTGACCCCCTCCCCGTCGAGTCACCCAGGCGGAAGGCCGCTGTCTCTGCCGCTCCTTCACTTGTTGCACCCATTGTTTCGTTTCTTTTTTTTGCCGTCGTTGTCGTCGTTGTCCATGCATTTTTTTTTTTTAAGCCTTTCCTTTAAAAAGTCAAAGTCAGTCAAAGTTTTGATTCTTCAGCGGTCAAGTCACGTGACAGCGAGGAGCTTCCAGATGCCCCCCCTGGTGTTGGACCTGGAACCTGCGGCAAGTATTTCTTGTGTTGAAGGGGAAAGTTTCCGTGAAGCAGGAGAGGAATCGCGCGGCTCGCACACGTTCAGCCTCACAAACAGTCGCGTCCGAATATTCTCTGTGGATTTCAAAAAAGCGAAGCTAGTTTAGCCGATGCTAGTACACGATGGCCATTCCGTGCCAGAAGGATAACAGGGTGGCAGTGGTCGCCGGCTAGCTTCCTCCCACATGTCCGAGTGTCCTTGAGCAAAACACTGAACACTAAGCGGCTCCTGCCTTGTTGTTCAACGGCATGCCGTTGTCATTGTTGACTCGCACGCACTAAACCCAACCATCGCCTGTGGTGCTGATGCCAGCTGCTACAAGCTAACTATGCTAGCAACAGCAACAACAACAACAACAACAGCAACAGCAAGAGCAAGAGCAACACATCCCTGACTTGCCACCGACAAAAACCGAAGGCACTCTTTGCCCCCAAACGCTCGTCTGGCCTCAGCCTTGTTCAAAGTTCTTCTCCAGGAAACTGAAACTCTCAAGACGTCTGAGCCACTCGTACGTTCGGAGCGCAGCTCTCGGCACAATCTAAACACGCCCGGACGTTTGCGATATTGTGAACAGGCCGGCAGTCTGGCCGTGTTATTCTTGGCACGTTGACGGATTCCAGAGGAAAAACTGTGTTTCAGACCCCGGGGAAGGAAAGAAAAGTCACTGGCTGAAGTCGCTGAAGCTCACTGACAAGTCTCTGCTGCTGATCACTGGCTCGACTTTTGGTTTTGCAACACAAAAAAAAGTTCAACCACTTCCTTTTTTTTTGCTAGTTGCCTCAACTTAACCCCTCTACACGACACTACGACAATCTGACCGACTGAGAACCTTCACAGACATTGTTTGGTTGGGTTTGGATGGATGGAGTGTTTTGGTGAGCCACCTCATAGGAGAAAAAATATATCATGGCATATTTAGAAAACGTGTGCTTTAATGCCAATTGAAAATGAACAAAAGCAGTTGCAAACAAACTATCCGTCTTTGAAGCCACACAGTGTTTAGCTCTTTCCTGAACTGACTCTTGAAAGACTGAGAAAATGGATGAAATACACACAGCTATTTTATGAATTGCTTTGCCCGTGCCTGGGTTAGTTGGTTTGTCACAAACAGAATTCTTCAGCTCGCCATGTTCATTTTCCAATCCTGTCACAAAACACATTCTGCGGCTGCTGCTGCTGCTGTTGCTGCTGTTGTTGTTGACCCCCCCCCCCCCTTCCTTTCCATTCCTCCCCGCTTACATCTGCTCTTACGTAACGCGCACGCACAAAGAGGGTTTAAACGCGAGTCTTTAGCGGTTTGAGGAGCAGGAAACCTTTTGCTTTGCCGCTTTCATCCGACAAAGGCAGAGACGCACTGGGGCGTCCGTCGTCCGATTTACTAAACATAATGGAGCACATTTGTGGCTCCCTGGGGCCACGAGCCTCCTCCCCGATGCCTCCTCCGCTCCCGCGGGACGCATCATTTCCTGGGCCAATGCCTCCTTCCCATCCCGTCCCCACCCCCTCCCCTCCTCTGGGACCCAGATTAACCCTCCAACACGATTGTACACACACACACACACACACAGCGTGCACAGTCTCCGGGATGGGCAGGGCATACAGTGAGGCTTGGCACAGATGTCCCGGCTAATCGAATGTTCACGGGTGGTGGCGTCTGACCGGGAGCGTCAAGGAGACACCACGATTCTTTGGGGCTGAATTTGAATGTAACTTGATGCAGGTTTAGCATCGTTCAAAAGCACCTAAAATATGTTATCATTATTATTATTACCATTATTATTATTTTACCATATAAATCAGAGTTAAAAAAGGGCCTGTTTTTTTTTGTTTTTTTTTTACTCTGAATGTCAAGTTCCATTTAATCCGTGTCAGCCAACATGAATGCTCACTTCTGTGAATGATTTCATATGTTCTTTCACAAGTCTGAAATGTCACTTGTCCGTCATGGTTTTTTCCAATCAAAAGCTATGAATTCACTCGCTCAACCAATCGCCATCTCCGACTTGGACCGAAACAGGAAGCAGTTGCTGCTTGCTATTCCCCTAAACAAAGCAAACAAAGAAGAAGAAGAAGAAGAAGAGCGTGAGCTTGTGGCTGCAGAGGCTTCAGCAGCAGCGGCACGTTTTTGTTTTATCCAAGCTGGCTGAACGGCGCTTAAGTGTTTCTTGGTGGAGGTTCTGCTCCATGTCTCCACTTGGCTTTCAGCAACAGGTCAGTTCAACACTACAGCGTTCAGAAGCCTTGTGCTGCTGCTGGGAAATGTTAGCGGCGCCTTTCACCTTGTTTCCTTTATTTGTTTGTTTTCAATGTTCCTCCACTTTCTCCCTCAAAGTATTTTAACGGCTCTTTCCCAGACGGTTGTGTAAAAATCGCACCTTCAGCATTGGCAGATTTAGCATCTGGTGTGTTGGGTGACATCTGTGGCGCATCTGTAACAGAAAAGAAAGAAAGAAAGTAAAAAGAGTCGCCTGTGAGTCGCTGTGACAGGGTCCAGATCGCTGTCCTGCTGCCAACAGGAAGTGGAACCGTCCCGCTCCAGGCTGCTCTGTCCTTCCTTCCTCCTCCTCAAGGACGGGGCTCCGCCGCTGTATCGCATTCAGCGATCAATAGCCTGATGATGGCGCTCATTAATAACTCGGGAGGTCACTTTTACATTTGGCTTCCCTCTCGGCTAACTGAGGAGCCACTCCGGAAGGACGGATGGACGGACTGAGGCTGCTGGGACATCTTGGCACAATCAAAAACAAAGCCAAACTGAAGCTCACTGAAGCTGATGGTCACTCATACAATGCCAGAGTGCGTCAGTGTCGCAGTGTGTCGGCTGTGTTTTCACACCTGCAACTGAATCGGAAGCCCTTAATGTTATTTCCTAACTGTTTTAAGGATTTTTTTTTTTTAGCTCTTGGAAAATGTCACCGTTGTTTGCCGTCTTATTGACTAAACAATCAGTCGCCCCGGTCGCCTGGAGGGCCGCCGGACCTGTTTGTCTGTGAACTTGCTGCTGCTGCCAGCGTGCTGTTGGGTTCCGCCCCTCTCTGCGTGTCCTCCGGCCTCCCTGCAGACCCTCCCAGGCTCATCGCAGGCCCACCTGGGTCCAGATGGCTGAGCTGCGGGGCGACAGATTTTTAATTACCACGGTCCAGTTTCACACCCGGGGCGTCCCTGCCTGGCCGCCCTGCTTCCTCCAAATGACAAATAATCTATTTCAAGAGAGATCGTGAATCTCACACTGGTGCTCTGGGATGATTTACTTTTTTTTTGGCGGGGGGGAGTTGGTTTTTTTACACACAATGATTCAGCACCTAATCACTCCTTGAAGTCCCACCGAGGGCGGAACAGCTGATCTACTATGACTATGCAGAGGGAGTTCTTCCGAAACCACTTCCAACAACGCGTCCTTCACTAGCCGCTTCGCTCCAGACACCTCATTGGCAATTGGAGTGGAAGAGAGTGACAGTAACACAGCAGGAACAAGTGGGTGAAAAGTCAAAGTAGAGTGCAAGCAAGAGTAGGAGTTGCCAATCATGCACATGTTCTCAGAGAGAACGTCTTGGTTTAAAGGTTTCACTTAAGTTGGCAACTGTTGGCATTCAAATTTTTTGGGGGGGGAGGATTTTTGGAATATTAATGTGATGTAAACTCGCTTAACTCTCTCTAGCAGCCGCAAATTAATGTCTGGCTGGTGTCACCTCGTGTTTGCTTTGTAGCAGGAAGAATCCGTTTGGGTTTGGCTCAGCATCTCTGGAGATGCGAGATGACTTTCTACTGTGCAGTCGTGTTGGCGTCCTGGGGAAAACTCCCAGATGTCACCGTTGAGTCCTGGTGACTGGCGGTGGCTCTGCTCTGTGTTTCAGTGAGTGAACACGAGTCTGTGAGCAAACAAAGTAAGAACCCAAAAAAAAGAAAAAAAAAGAAAAACAAAGTCACGGGTTCCAGGTCATGTGGCTCCGACTGTGTTTGTCATCAGGACGTCGTGTCACTGAAGACAAGAAGCTCCCACGTTGGTCGGTTTGCTTTACAGATTCCCTGCAGGTGTTTGCAGGTTGAAGGTGTTGCATTGGACTGACAAAGGAATATTTTTCAGGCCATACTGTACACGTCATGTACTTAAAGGCTGAATACGCAAAAAAAAAAAAAAAATTCCATCTACTTAACTGAGGTTTTTAATGGAAGAAAATACACTTGGTGTTTTTAATTCGATAAAGTGAGTTAAAAAGTAATTTTCCTGGTGTAGATTGTTTGCTAATAAGAAACATTTCCGTTTACAGAGGGAGGCGGCCAGACTGTGGCCTGGACGTGGAGCCGCTCTGGGTTTAGTTGTTTTACCAACACACCACGTTGCTGGTGTAAGAAGTTGGAAGGGAAAGAGATCAAGATTAGCCTTGTTTGCAACATGTGTCTCCACCATTAGATGAGGCTAAATCTAACACGCTGGCCTTTTAAGTCCGCTTTCATGTCCGTTCGGGACATTTTATTTTTTTGCAAGCACCTCCTCAGATGCTCAAAATAAGCAGGGAAAATCCGCACTGGAATTACTCGCTATGCGAGTAATTCCAGAACGTAGATGAAAGGACAGATGAATGCGGTGCAACAATAAAGAGAGGCTCTGCTCTTTCTTCTTTTCCCTTTTTACCATTTCGCACCGCGGTGCGGCTGCAGCATATTTAGCAGAGAGCTTTGTTTGGCGGATGCACGGCTCCGATATCGCACGCCGGCATGATTTACGGCGACTGGAATTCCCTTCCTCTGCAGATCTGCTCATGCAGGGTAATTGGCCCATTTATCAGAATCATGAGGAAACCGAGCTGCAGAGTCACAGATGCATTAAGAATGGATCCACTGGCCCGGGGATGGTGAGGGGCAGATCGGGAGGAGGAGAAGGAGGAAGAAGTGGTGAAGGAAAAGGAGGATGAGAAGGGGGAGGAAGAGGAGGAGGTGACAGGTCAGCAGCAGGAGAACATGTGACACAGCTGGCGAGTGCACGCATCTCCTGCTGGCCAGATAATCGACCTCGTGTCTGTGCCGTTAGCTTAGCATGAGCACTACAAAGTCAAAGGCAAAAGAGAAGCTCCATTGTCGGTATTTTGTGTGTTCATTTGTTCAGCTTGAACAAAAAAAAAAAAAAAGAAAACAAACAAGACCAAGGCAGGTGTAGCTTTTGACTGGAGGCCTGGTTTGTTCTGCCCGTCGGCAGCTCGCTTTTCATGCTAAACTAAGCTAATAATACACAGCGGATGGTGTCAGACTTTTCATTCAACCCTCAGAGGAAGATCTTACGATGACGTCTGACTTGTTGGGTTATTTCTTTCCCTTTGGAATTCCCCGTCAGTCCAAGTTGACGGTTCGTTTGGGTAAAACGTGCACCGTCCACAACTCTCGAGGAAGATTTTGCTCTGCTCCCGCTGTGTTGTTTCCATTGGCTACGCTCTGCTAGAGCGCCTGGCTGCCAGGGCCCCAGATTACTATCAGCAGTTCCATCAATTTCAAGTCGCTTTTCAGGAAGAATAAAAGGGAACATTTCCCAGAATTCTTCAATTGTGCCTGGCGCTGTCTTTGGCTTGTGATCGTCCTTCTAAATCCACGGCACGCGCTGCGGCACACACACACACACACACACACACACACACACACACTCGAGCATGGATTGGGCCGAGCTTCTTCCTCTGATTCGTTGCCTGTGTTTGCTTGCAGAGAGACACTCGTCGTGCACAAGTTGCTGCTGAGTGAACTGCAGGCGGGACTCCCGGCCGGAGGAGTGAGCACACACACGAAGGTAAGTCGTGTCAACATGGGCCTGTTTTTTTTTTTGTTTTGTTTAGTTTTTTTTCATACGACACAGTGAATAGCATCCGTCCTGGCTGCCACCACCTCTGCACGGTATTTTAGGCAGCTGGCAGATTAGAAAGTGGTGGAAGCTTTGCGAACGGGCGACGTGACAAGAGAGCAGTTTAAAATCACGAGCTAGCGCAGAACCGGGGACGTCAAGTCACGCCGCTTCCATTCACTGAGCAGCTCTGGCCGTCCTCCAGAGCTCCCAGAGATCCTGCAGGCACGGAGTCCGGCTCCTCACCCCTTCCTGCCTCGCCAGATAAGAAAATGTCAGGTTGGTATTCTTGCTCCCTCGCGCGCCAACAATCAGCAGGGCAGCAGAAGCCAAACACGTGTCCCAAACATCTCCCAGCATGCTTTGTAATTTCTTCAACAGCGAGTTGGGAATTTGCCCAACAGATACGACGAAAACATGAGAAAAAGGAAAACGACAAACCTGAGGAACGGGTCAAGTGTGTTGAGTGTTGTGAGTTGGTTGTCATGCTGGCGTTAGTGTTTTGCTCACCTTAGAGGAAACAGATTTTTTTGTTTTCAGCCCGACTCAAACTGGACTTTGTCCAGACGTCTACATGGACACAGTATTCTGAATAGGATTAATATCAAATGGACTGTGTTGTATCAGCAAACTCGGCTTGGGACTCGGCTATCTTTGCACGTCAGCTAGCGTGTAATGTGTATGTTCAAATTGTTTTTATTCCAGGTTGAAAACGGATTATTTTCGAGGTGGCTTCGATGTCACCATTCAGCAAAGGTAGCCGACTCTTGTCACGTCTCGTCGGGACTGAAATCGCTGGCCGATGGTACCAGAACGAGGAAGCAGTGTTGCCTGACTGAACTGTTTAATCTGTAAAAATGCAACAACTAGAAGTATTTCTGTAGATGTTGGTCAGTTGATCATGCAGTTTCCTTGCTGTTCTTGTGCACCAAGGCAAAGACGGCGGTCCACATGTCCTCCAGGGGCCGTTTTCCCTTCGGTCCAGTTGTTTTCGAGGCTAATATAAAAACTGGGTGTTTTATTTCCCGGCGTCCTCGCCCCCCCCCGAGACACTTTTCCCACTCGCCGCCGCCTTCACTCGTCCTCGCCACTCAAACCAGGCTACGGTGTCACAGTCTGATTACTTTCTGTGAAGCGCCGAGCTCCACTTTTCACCAGACATCCCAGAAACCCCACAGGGTGACGCCCGTCCCTGTCAATAGTCTCATGATACGCTGGCCTGCTTCGGCGTCGCTCCCCCCCCAACCAAAACTGTTCCGCAGCCTCGATACGCGGAGGAGACGGCAACGACTCATTTCTTGGCCGTCAATCACACCGTTGTCACGAGTCTGCGGCCTAGTTAAAGTAAAGTTTGCGTGCATGGGAAACAAGAGTGTTTGTCCAAAGAGCCACGCACATGATAGAAACCCCCCCGGGTGGGTTTAAACAAGAGCTGAAGGAAAGCAGGTTCAACTAATTTCAATGCATTATCAGTGTTTGCGATACTTCAAGGAACAAAAGACTCCCCAACATGGAGTCTGGACCGATGTATGTACTCGTTCCTTCCATCTTCTACCCTGCCCCTTGTAATTTAAACAGATTTTTCACGTCGCTTTAGGCGCAGATAACAAAAGCAGCAGCTTCAAGCCTAACTCGACTGGAGTTTGACTGAAAACAGGCCCTTAGCGTCGCGGCGGCCGTCAGAGTGAGAACTTGCAGCCGTGGCCGTGAAACACAATGTTTGTATTACACTGTTGATACTCTGCCGTCCGCTTCACACTCTCAGTTTGACTCCAGAGTTTCCATTCAGTTGTGATCCGCAGTTTCAGGTCCACTTTTTATTTTTTCCCCCGTCATCAAGCTTACGTGCTTGTGTATTCCTCTCTGTAGTTTATTAGTTCCTGTGGTATTTCCAGCTCCACGCCCTCCTCAGTTAGTTTCTCATCCCTCTCTATTGCTTCCACCTGCTCTCTGTTGACCTCTAGGCTGTTTGTCTCTTCCTCTCTGTCTCTGTTAGGTTTATGTTAACCATTGAATTGCACCTCGAACTGACATTTTAGATGGAAAACATGCTTCAATGCACGAGTGTCAATAAAGTCCGTTTTTTGTGCCAGCATTAGGTATAATTTCAGGTGATTCCATATACATATCCCATGCATATTTTGCTAAACTGCATTGATTTGCTCAAGAAGTCATGACATGGAGTTTTATGTTGACTCAAAGCGACTGACATATTTTTTCAGTGATATCATGATTTTAGTTTAATAAATCACGCCTGTGTTTCATCGGGAACAGCAAAGAAATGCTTCCATCGATAGACTGAACCACAAGTATACGTTTTCACCTTTAGCCTTTGCTGACCTGCGCTGACACACCGCGCTAACAAGCAAACAAAACAAGCAGCATCCGGAGACTCTAAATTGCCGATAAGGTCGACAAGGGGAGCAGAGTGTCGCGCAGCAGTTAGCCCCGCCTCCCGAGGAGCAGATGCGCCATCAATAGTCGCCGCTCAGCATCCAGCAGCTTGCTGAGATCATTGCTGATCCCTCGCTGAGTCACACCCCCGTGCAGCGGAGGTGCAGTGCAGGCAAGATTGATCGCACGCGCGGCCAAGACGACGCTGTCCTGGAGCGCTCACTGCGTCTGATCCTGTAAATCAAAGAGGTTAAAAAAAAAAGAAGCTGGAGGAGCCCGAGACAGAAATTAACACAATGGCAGGAAATATGGATTAAATGCATAAACCACCATCCAGTTCCAATGGTCCACATTGCTTCTTCTTCTGTGGTGCTTAAGGGAGGCATTTTGCTATTCTCTTCCTCTCTTGCTGATTTGCTACTCAGTTCAAAACTCGTTTTGACTGGAGCTTTCAGAACTGAAAGTGTTCCAGCTGCAGTGCAGGGTTTAGCTGCCGCAGCTGCAGGAGCCGGGGGAACTGGGTTAGCACTCGCGACGGAAAGACCCTGCAATCTAAACACTGATTGCATTTAGCGTCAACATCCAAACTGCTTCCAAACTTCACATGAAAGATCTAAATGCCACAGAATCCCCGTTAAACATCCGCCTACAAAAATGTGCAAGCCAGTTGACGTCGGCCGTCTTCTCCCTCCCTGCAGACAGCACACGCACAGAGGCCCGAAAGTGACGGCGCTCATGGCGAGCAATAACACGGCCGGCATTGCACAAGCCAGGAAGCTGGTGGAGCAGCTGAAGATGGAGGCCAACGTGGACAGAATGAAGGTGAGCAGACACGCATCCAAACCCCAGTTTGCTCATTTTATGCAAAAAAAAAAAAAAATCAACTTTGTGGGCCCGTAAAGCAGATAACATGGTTGTTTGCGCCGCAGTCGCTGTTAAAGGGAAGTGAGATGTGAGACATTGACAACAGGAGGAGAAAACAGCTCGTGTGGGTTTTCCTGCAGATGCTCGCTCGCTCCCACACAACAGGCAACATCTGCGGTGCCGCGTGCGCAGCTCAAGGTGCTACTCCAAGTCCTCCAGCCCATCTGCTGATTAAAATAAAGCCGTTTGTGCGCTCGGATCATCAGCATTTCTTTCCGCTGCCAAAAAAACGAAAATGTCTGGAGACATTTTTTTTGGAGAGGTCATTTCCATGGAGCCCGAGTGTAATGCAACAACCAACTCTGCAACCGAGCCACTCCTGCACCTCCTTTCTCTTTAGCCTCAAAGGATGCTGACTGGTTTGCTCAGTACTCATTACTGGCTGATGGAAACGAGAGATGAGAGTTTGTTTTGTTTTTTTTAAGAATGGATGTGCGAGAGTTCAGTAATGCGCCTGTCAATAATCTGTGTGTGTGTGTGCGTGTGCGTGTCTCTCCTGTTTGATTCCAGGTGTCAAAAGCATCGGCAGACCTGGTGTCATTCTGCGAAGCCCACTCCAAAGAGGACCCCCTGCTCTCGCCGGTGCCCGCGTCAGAGAACCCCTTCAGGGAGAAGAAGTTCTTCTGTGCCATCCTGTGAGCCTCGGCATGGCTCCTCGGCAGTCTGCCCAGTGTGGGACTCTGGGAAACAAGGCAGACAGACGGTCAACTTATGTAGACATGTTCTGGTGGGTAGGGCAGAGGGGTTTATTGCCCTTCCTTGTCTCGAACCGCACTTAAAAGTTGAGTGATAAAATGTTTTAAAAAAATGAAAATGATTTAAAAAAAAAAAAAAAAAAAACAACGCAGAAGTTTACATGTAACCATTAAAAGGAGGTTGTGATTCCCTTTGTAGAGGGTCGTTGCAGCACATTGAAGGGGTCTGTGCTTTTAAGTGACACAAAGGGGATGGTGACCCTGACGACGACCATGATGATGATGATGAACCCTAAGATGTGTTGGATGACCGGTCAGCTCATTAAAATATTCAGGTTGTAATGTATTTTTTGGGAGGGAAGGAACAAAGAAACAAAAAGTAGGTAAAATGGTGTTTAATGGTTTGTTGCTGGGTTGAGATTTGTCAGACTTGTCACACCTACCACTCGATTATTGGAATGTTTTATAATGATTATTTTACGTTGAATTTGACTCCCCCGCCCCCTCTGTTAGATATCTTTCTATACCTGTACGTGATTACCAAGGCTTTTCTTTTTCTTACAACAGGTTAGTGAAAGCTTTTTTTTTTTTTTTTTAAATGGGAAGTTTGGAACATTCTACTCTGTGACTCTCTTTACAAATAGCTGGGGGAACAAAAAACAAAAAAAAAGTCTCTGTGTATCAACACCTATCTGAAAAAAACGTGATGCAGTCCGTCTCCTGAAAAATCCCTCTTTCTACTCTTTGTATAAAAATGACTAGCAAGTAAAAATGTGCTGTGCTGTGAGTTATGAACGGTTGTGTGTCTGTCTTATTGCTGCGGGCATGAAAGGGGGGAAATGTGTGTATGTTTGAAACACCCTCCACCGAGAAGCGCAAAACGCTCTCACACACACACACACACATACACGAAGAACGCATTACAGTACAGTTGTTTAAATAAAATGAATACATTTGACGTATATAAAACACGTGCTCGTCCCGTAGGCGTTATTTTCTCGGCGGTAAGTCAAAGAGATTTGCCATTGACTACAATTTCCAGGAGGCTCGTTCTCATGCGTTTAAAAAAAGAGAGACGACGCCCTCTGCAGGGCGTTTAGAAGATGGACGCTCTCGTCTACACCGTGTTACTGTCGGCCTGTTTACTTTCTTCATCGGAGTCATTAAAAGCATTGGCAGAAAAGGAACAAGACATAGACAACCGTTACAACAAACAAGAGCAGAGATCAGTCCTGATCTCGCAGACACACAGTAGGCTATCAAGAAAAGCGTCGGCCGCTCGAAGACGGACTTCCACACGTATCTCCTCCAAACATGATAATGGTAGGCTTTTGGCCTATCGGGGTCGCTCTACTACAGGACGTCGTGAAACCTTGCTGATAGCGTGGCGTCGACAACCGGCAGCCGACTCCAGCGTGATAAAAAAAAAAAAAATAAATAAAAATAAAAAATAGTATGTTGTATGTTGAGACCAAACACGACATTGGACTTTCAAAAACGTATCGCACAGGAACAACGACGAACCCTTTCGCTAATATTGACGGAAAGCGGAACGAAAAGATATTGTCAGAAGTGGGATTCGAACCCACGCCTCCAGGGGAGACTGCGACCTGAACGCAGCGCCTTAGACCGCTCGGCCATCCTGACGATGTGTGATGCTGCTGAATATTTCATAATAATACAGTAATACAGCAATCACAGACGCTGGTTTATAATAATGTTTGTAATTTTTGTAGCAGTTGCGCCCACAATAATCCCTAAAAAAGGTACCTAAAAATTATTTTCGTATCGAGGTCACAGCGTGACGCACTGCGTTGAGTAGTTATGGCTTCGGTCTGTTTTGACCCCGTTGGCTACCCGTAGTTCTGTCAAAACTAAAGCTCTGGTTAAAGAAAGAAAGAAAGAAAGAAAGAAAGGAAGAAAGAAAGAAAGAAAGAAAGAAAGAAAAGAAAAGAAAATAAATATTTTTTGTCAAGGCTGTCTACAGTGTGCAGTGTAGTACACATCGAAGTCACAACCAATCATCTGGCCCCGTCTGACCCCATCCTCGTGAATTTTAACGTTGTGTGCTCTCTTACAGCACATCCATAAATCTCTGCTCTGGTCTTCTTCCAGGCCTCCTGGCTGTCTGCTTGCAGTTCTAACCTCAGCATCCTTCGACTGGCATGCTCCTCCTCGACACACGTCCACACCATCTCAGTCTGGCTTCTGGTTCTTCGGCTTTATTACTTTTTATTTATTTATTTTTCCCCCCGAAGTGCCCTGTCCCTCTCATGTAGTCATTCCTGAGTGAGAAGCTCAACATTATTCCTATCTCTTCATATATTCTCCACTCCCTGTGAAACCTCAGCCTTCCACTGGGATCCCTCTCGCTCACACAATTCAACATGTTCCACCGTTCCACCGCCCCGACAGTAAGCCCTCCTGCATACCATGGCAAAAGATTGCTGGTTCGGAGTCGCCATAAACTCCCCCGCTGTGATTGGATGAAAGCGCAGCTGCGTCTACGCCAGTAGTTCCTTATGACGTCCCCCCGGGCGGCCAGCTGTCAATGTCCACACTAACCTAACCGATCGGACTGTGTCACGTGTCTCATCTGAGAGGTCAGTCAGTTTTTCGCGCATTCATATTTGTCTCTTACCCCGCGTGATTGTGTCGTTGAATCAACGATTATTTTTGGGTGCGCGACTAACCGTTAGAATTTGAAATAAACAAATAGCGTTTTTCATGAAAGGCTGAGAGTGCGGGGCAGGCAGTCGGCAGCTAGCTAGGCGACATGTAGCCTAGCTCCCCGTGTGTCAACGCATTTCCTGTTGGAAACCAGTCGCCGCTTTACGTTAAAATATCACAAAAACATTAAGATTATTGTCGTTGTCGCTGAGCTAGTGCGGGGCTCAGTCGCGCGAGCTACACTTTAAAATTGAGTGCGTGTTTAAAACACCTCTTACGGTAAAGCCTACGAACAGTTTTTTTTTGTTGTTATTATTTAAAAACCAAAATCAAAGTGTTTTCTGTAAACTCCACCAGATTATTGTTCTACATGTCCTCAACTACCTCTGAGGTGATTTTCAATTTGATTCACTGTAGCATTTTCTGATAATCGGATGCTTAAGTTATATACAGCATACAGTATAAAACTTGCTTCCATAGACAGATTCAAATATTCATTAAAAAAAAAAAAAACTCAAAATGTTTTCTGTACATGTCCTCAAGTACCTCTGTGGTGATTTTTTAAGTTTTTTCACTGGAGCATTTTCTAATAATCTGTTGCTAAAGTTACACAGTTAGTCAACAGGCAGTTTAGGGTGAACGTGGTGGGCGTGAGGATGATGAACTGATAAGATGTACAAAGAAGGGGGAAATGACTGGTTGGTTTGGGACGCTGCTGGGATGACTGGATGTCCTGGAATATCGACACACACACACACACACACACACACACAAGATTATCCAAAAATGGTACAGTGAAACAAGTTAAACATCACCACACAGGTAGTTGAGGACATGCACAACAGGAATGTGCTGGAATTTGTAGAAAACATTCAGATTTTTTTTTATTATTCATATTTGAATTTGCCTATCAAAGCAAGTTTTGTACTACATTCAGCATTCAGCATCAGATTATCAGAAAATGCTAGAGTGAAACAAGTTGAAAATCACCTCAGAGGTATTTGAGGACATGTAGAACAAGAATGTGGTGGAATTTGTAGAAAATATTCTGATTTTGATTTTTAATCAGTATTTGAATTTGCCCATGAAAACAGGTGTTGCACTGTATGCTGTGGACAGTTTCAGCATCAGATCATCAGGAAAAAAAACTACAGTGAAACAAGTTGAAAATCACCACACAGGCAGTTGGAGACATGTAGAACAAGAATCTGATGGAACGCACCACGAAGCCGCTCCCACGCTTTACCGTATGAGGCGGTTTAGACGCACACGCGATTGTGAAGCGGTGATAGCGCGACTGGGCTTTTCCGAAGCGCGGCTGGCGTGGCCGCAGTGCTGAGCTGTCCCAGTAATCACTAACATACAAAGTAGGTGGTGTCTGATGTGTTGTATGCCAAACTTCTTCCATATTAGGTCTGTCTGTGGAGAAAGAAAGAACTTGGACAGGGACCAGTATTTATTGGTCCCTGGTAGAAAGACAGGTATTTTTTGGATTCCTGCCCGATGTTTTCATTGGGAATTGAACTGTTTGGAGGGTTGGAGACAAAAAAGGGAAAAGAAAAAAAAATGCCTAAGCGCTGGAGTTTTACGAGAGGAAAATGGAAAATTCACATGGTTCACAACCATGCGAGGCTGAATACTCTGGGTTTGGTGTCGCCTGCTGGAGCATGCTTGATGGACAGGGGTGCCTGAGCTGCAAGCCCGGGACAGGTTGTCCAGCCACATCCCCTTTCTAAAGCCCTGCACGACACCGTGGGAAGACGAAAACAAACCAGAAAGCTCGACACACACACACAAAAAATATATATATCCCTCGGAAAATACCATTAAACATAAATGGCAATGCGATTCCACTTGGGCGTTGTCTTGAGGATTGTTCGCTAGGTGTGGTTTAAGCACACACTGATCGTGCCCAGTAACTTGTTTGATGACACGCGTGCCTATGAGCGCGAACCCGCTCCTTGCTTCGTGGCAGACTTCCTCTCCATTTGTGTGGCGCCTTTACATCTTGTCGTGCGGTAACTTAACACCAAGTAAGTGATCCGCCTGTTGCCAAAGAGACGAGGAACATACAGTACTTACTGTTTTCTATTTAAAGTCTTTTTAGTTCGCATTTCGGCACCCGGTCCCGCGCTGCTGTCCTCTCTGGCTCTTCTGCTTCGTCGAATTTTGCTGCGAAAAGACCGAAACGATTACTTAAACCCATAATCCTAACCTTAACCCTACAAAATGAAACTGGGTGAAACAGCACATAAGCATGAATAGGTAATAAAACGCGATAGAAAGTGTCTCACACTAGCACCTGTTAAAAAAAAAAAAAAAAAAAGGCTTGTGTATCATCATCTCTGCGTGTGAGTGTGTGTTTATTACACATTGGAAATGATTTGAAGACAAACGATATGTTATCTTTATCGTTCCTGTAAATGACAGAGTGACTCTGGGTGTGGCATTGGTTGTCTCTAGGTCATTCCGCGCGCAACAAGGTGTGGTTTGAGTATAGCTGACGAGGAATGACTGGGTTTAATGGTTCAACTGAGATGAAATGACATGAAAGAATGTGTATGTGTGATGTTTTAGACAAATTGGTATTTTTAGTTACCCATTTTAGATATCACTTGCCCTTTAAGGTAAATACAGGTACAGTTACCACACTCAAGTAAAAAATAAGAAAGGCTTTTGATTAGTATATGAACTATTAAATTAAAAACCCGGCGGAGGATCACTGCTGATTCAAATGCAGATTGCTTCAGAGCAATGCTGGATTTATGGTTTGCTGTGTTTTCACTCCGCAAACACAGCGAGGATGCCGCCGCACTGTTTGTTTTCTGACTAGTACATTTGAATGTGTCTCTCCTCAGTTGGATAAGCATGGCCTCTACCCCGCCGCACAATTTCTCCTGGGTTGAGCTTGGAAAACTGGCGGGATTGGCACTACCGAGGATGACCTCCGAGTACCAGTACCTCCTGGACAACGGAATCAAGCACCTCGTGTGCCTGTGTGAACGAAAGCCGCCTTACCACGACACGTGTCCTGAGTTACAGCTGCACCACATCAACATTGTGGATTTTACTCCTCCCTCACCGATTCAGATCGAGAGGTTTCTCAAAATTGTTGAAGAGGCCAACTCCAAGGGCGAGGTGGGTAGTCGGCTATTTAAACGAGTGCATCTGAAGGAGGCTTACGAGTATCTTTGGCTTTACATTATGAGAAAACAAGCTTCAACAAAGCTACATGTCGAGAATATAATGTGTGAAAGATGAATGTTTGTTCCCCCAGGGTGTTGCTGTTCACTGCATGCACGGCCACGGAAGAACTGGAACCATGCTGGCCTGCTACCTCGTGAAAAAACGGAAAATATCTGGGATCGAAGCCATCAACCAGATCCGCACACTGCGACGAGGCTCAATCGAAACTCATGATCAGGAAAAGGCAGTCATGCAGTTTTATCAGCGCTCACTTTAGCGGTTTATGGTTTACATTTGAAAATCATTAGTGGATTATTAATTATTCTGCTACTGAAATGAACGTGTCTGAAGGACACAGTTTCTATTGTAGATTTTATACAATACATGCACAGTACGTCATCGTTAGAGGTGGTTCTCTTTGTTTATGCACTAAGTCGAAAGAGAATGAATGTGAGGCATCCACCTGTTTTTTTTTTAATGAACAAATATCTTAGTATCTATGCTTATAATTTCTGAATGCAGGAATAAATCATTAGCGTCTCCTCTTGTTAAAAGATAATTTTAAAATATTGCAGATTGCAGGTTTTAAGTTGAACATCTTTTTCATACACTTGTAATTTATTGTTGTTTCTGACACTTTGCACAAATGGGTCCTTTCTTGACTGACAAACTCACTCCTTAATGCAACATGTCAACATTATCACCTGTTCTTTAAGTCTTTGTGAGGCTTAATAAATAATGATTAAGGCAATGCTGCTGCATGTAGTGAATGACTGGTGTCAAGACTGATGACTTTACCAAAATGATTGGTACATGATCTTACCACATTTGCCTTTTCTCAAGAGTAATAACTGAACATGATAAAAGTGATAATTTTGTCACGGTAAAGGAGACTAGACAGAGTTACAAGACAGATGTGTTTGCTCATGGATTTATATACAGTACACAGCTGGCCTGTCGCGATAATCGATAATTCAATTAATCGCTCGGTAAACAAACACCAGGTCGGTCATTTTGCCGGTCTCGATAAATTGACACGTGCGTCTGTTTTTCTCCTCTCTCGCTACCAAACACGCTGGATGAGAGAAGAGGTCTCATTCTGTGCATTTGTCTCGACACCTGTTCGCGTTGGCTCCATAGCGGAATGAACGGAGTGAGTGAACTCTCCTGTCAGTCGTTAACCCCTGTTTTACAACCGGAAGCGTCTGCAGAGCGTCAGCAGAGGTGCTCACGTTCCAGCACCCTCCCACACAGGACGCGTTTTATGAGCAGAGCGTCTCGCGCGGCGGCTCGATCGGTTCACGCGAGGATTGCAAGATCGCGCGACAACCCAGGTAGTTTTCGCGTGTTTTTAAAGACAACGACAATGAAACAAAACATCGGTGTCTCGAAGTATCGATGTGTGTAAAAAAAAAAAAAAAAGAAAAAAATAATAATAATAACGCGAACTGCTGGCATCATGCAAAATGCAGGTATTTAAAGTGTAGATGCATTTTGTTCATCATAGTTTGAGATTCAAAGTGAAATCTGTTTTTGTTTGACGGCCGACCTGAACAGCGTTGAAGCCGATGCGTCACGTTGATGTTTCACAGTAAAGTACAGCACATATAAATACAAAATCCAGCACATTGTGTGTTACGATGAAAATCAACCGGATCCACCGTGTTTTTACACTCTCTTTGTCACGGGATGGGCGAGGCGGGCGCTGGCGCACACACACACACACACACGGACACACACGGACACAGAGCTGCGAGTGAGCGAAGTGAAGGAAAAGCGAGCAAACTCTATGACTGACGAACAGTGCCAGTATGGGAACATTCCGGCTTCAAACGAAACGAACGAGGTGAGCCCATGAACACGGGCGAGCCGATATGTCGCATTTGTTCGAAAGTAGTGGTGGTGAAGAAGGGGAATACGACGAACATGCACGCGCACCCCAAGCACAATCATCCCCTCCAATTTTCCCAACTGTGGGGGGGAAAAAAAAAAAAAAAAAAAAAAAGTACTGGCAGAGGTTCCGCGGAGCCATCGTCCCGACAGGCAACGCTGACTGAAGCGTTTGGTAAGCAAAGCAAATATATATATATGTAAACAGCTTACAGACAGCATCAAAGTCCTTCTTTCTTTTTTTTCTTTCTTTCTGTTTTTTTTTTTAATTGTTTTTAGTTGTTATCGTGGTTTTAAAGTGCTATTTTTGATAAAAAACAGAATGTGAGTACATTTTATTTTTATTGTTTTTTTGTTGTCTTTTATGTTTATTATGTTCGTTCATCTTATTTGCAACCTCTTAATCTTGAGAAATGAAAGTTTATAGCTTTTGACATGGTGTACTTGCATTATTATGTCATTTATTATCATTATATGATTTAAAAAAAAAATGGTGTCAATAATATCGTTTATCGGCAATAATTTGTAGCACAATTATCGTCCAGCAAAATTTGTTATCGTGTAGGTATTGGCGAACCAGTTATTCCTGTTTCTTTCATGTCAAGATTGTCACTGCCAAATACAACAAAACTTGCAATACATACTATATACAGAGGGAGTGTATTTTTCCACCCATTGTTATTATTTTACTTTTCTTAGTTTGGCCTTAATTACGTTGTTGAAATCATTACTTAAGAGGATTTTTTTTTTTTTTTTACAGAGGATGCTGGGAAATGTCAGGTCCGATAACTCAATTAGCATAAAACACGGCCAGACGGAATAATGTATAGCAGTTTGAGAAATTAAATTAGTGGCATTTTGAAGGGACGAATAAAACGCTCAAAGGGGAAGTCAAAACAACTTGATTAGCCACCTGATGAGGCTCCATTAAAGTTAGCGACGCCTATGTTAGCTTAAGGCTAACGTTACCTTTATGAAGTCTACACGGTAAGCTATGTGAGATCCGCGTCGACAGGACGAATGTCGAATGGGACCAAATCAGTTGTTTGAGTTTTAACAGCGTGGACAACGACGTACTTCCTAACAGGTGAGTACTGGCTTCTTCCGTTTGGACAGTACTTCCCCTCCCCACAACATGTTACTGTTTGAATGTCATTCAACAAACCTACACACACACACACACACACACACTCTCTCTCTTTCTCTCTCTCTCCCTCGCGATTTTAGCTTATGTAGCCCTCACTGGCAGCACTCACAAAACCGTTGAACCCTCAGTTCACTGGGGGAAAAAAACGAAACCGATTGGCGTAGAAACGGGCCCTCAAAACGCTTCAGTAGGCACAGCGACTGGATCCCGTAGGACACCCCAGTATCCATCCACACGAAGAACCAAACAAACTTTTAACTAGTTTTCACAACAGCAATTCAAACAAACACAATTCAACACATTTTAGTCAGTACACTACACTCTCCCCCCACAAAAAAAAATGGTCATGCCCTTATGACATGTATAACAACATAACCTTTTATGAACAGGATAAACACTCCCCTCTCAAACCAATCCACTTATAAAAAGTGCTATTGTACCTCAAAGGTGATGAAGATAAGCCATCTGTCTTATCATCAACCTTAGCTAGAGAGACAGTATGAGTACTAACTGCCACAGAGCTTGGACTCCCTAACAAGTCATAGGTTAGTCGGGTAGGAACCCTTTTCAGTCTTTGAGGCCGTCGTGCCTCGTCTGAACTCTCTGTAACACTGTCTTGTCTCTCAGTCGTTACATCGAATGTCTGTGCTTCAGTGTCTCTTCCAGTATCAACAGTACTTTCAAAAGTCTCATCTTGCACTACGGATCCATCGTCATCTGTTGCTGCAGGTGCCTCAACTGTAACCTCATCCATCTCTTGGTTAATTGGAGGGACAACTTGATCCAAATCCAGGCTGACAGGTTCTGATTGAACAGTTTCCTGAGCTTCTGAGTCAGATGCAGACTCAATCTTTTCAACATGATCAGGCGCTGGTACACCAGAAAGATTACAGTTTTCAGCCTTCTTTGCTTTGAGTCTTTTGCTGGCCCTCCTTTTAGGTTGAAGTGTATCTTCGTTCTTTTCCACATTCAATTTCACTTCCTGTCCAATGGGCAGAATGTGATTTCGGTGCAATACTTTGTTAGAGCCTTGTCCATTCTCTGAATTCAACTTGAACACAGGCAAACCAGGGAGTTGACTCTCCACAACGTATGGTGTAGCTTTCCAACGATCAGCTAGCTTGTGTTTTCCTTGCAGTCCAAGATTTCTGATTAACACCCTGTCACCAGAGACTAATGGACAGAAACGAACTCTCTGATCGTAGCGTTGTTTGTTCCCTTCATTTTTTTTTCTAGCCATGCTCTCGGCGAGCTGGTAGGCAGTCTGTAATTCTCGTTTCATGTTTTTGACGTACTTCAGATAGGACTTGGTGGGTGTACCGTCACTTGAGACTCCAAATGCCACATCTACTGGCAGTCTAGCCTCTCGACCGAACATGAGAAAATATGGCGAGTGGCCTGTTGACTCATTTAGTGTGCAGTTGTATGCATGCACCTACAATGCATGTAACTACAAGCACATTACATATGTTTCTGGAGTCAGGCTCAATTGTCAAGCAATCCATACAGACGAGATCCATCGGCCCCCTCACTGGTAAGATGTGACAACTCAGCAGCTCTCTTAGGCAGCGTTTTCCTCTGAATACACCTTGGACAATTTTTACAATACGTCTCAACCTGTGTTTTCATACGAGGCCAGTAAAATCTCTCTCGCACCAACCCATAGGTTTTGTCAAACCCAAGGTGACCTGACTGGTCATGCAAAGACTGAAGAACAGTTTCTCTGAACTTGTGTGGGATTAAGAGTTGTTGTCGAACTGGTTTGTTGGGAGGCTTACTGATTCGGTACAGTACAGAGTCCTTGACCTTTAACTTTTCCCACTCTTTTAACAAATACTGAAAATAGTTTGTCTTCCAATTCATATGAATTAGTTCATAGTTCTATAGAAACAGGAGATATGTACTTGTTGAAGGTTAGAGGCTTGAAAAGTACTGCTGTGATAAAGAGTAAACTTTATTATGCAACAACACCAACAAAGGACCAAGACAACCATCTAGTCAAAAACAACACTACTTTTGTTCATTAAACGTGCTGAAGAGTTTTCTCTATTAGAATGACATTTAAGTGGACTTCACTTTCCTCCATTATGCACGGGGCACAAGTGAAAAGAGACTCTGTCGCTCCTTAAATGTGAGCTTTTCTGGATCTTCATTTCCCTCGATTTTCTCCTGGATCCTGTAAAGCGAAGACATGACACAGCAGTGTTTTTTGGGGTGTGCTTAAAACCTCCGACGCAATTTAATTTGCAGCATCTGTCAACTCACTTTTTTGTAGCAGTCTTTGTTACATGCTGGCTCACTTTGCCTAATCTCTGATCTGTGAGAAAAAATACATTTTGTACATGTCTTAATGTGGCCGTACAATATTACATTTCCTGTAGCGTACAGGTAAATATCTACCTGTCTTTGCCGTGTTTTCGTCTTGGGAGAGAGGAGTTCTTTGCTGTTTCTCCAACACTTTCACAACAGTAATTTCATTCCTGACAGAACT
This sequence comes from Nelusetta ayraudi, assembly GCF_046127955.1. Taxonomy (NCBI): domain Eukaryota; kingdom Metazoa; phylum Chordata; class Actinopteri; order Tetraodontiformes; family Monacanthidae; genus Nelusetta; species Nelusetta ayraudi. Next base: position 2,214,832 of record NW_027466065.1, read on the forward strand.
TCTCTCGATCTAAGAATGGAAATGAACACCAAAATTCACTGCTTTGTGGTTAAATGTCCAAAAGATCAAAAACATAATTTAGAAGCACTTGTGGATTTTAAGGTGCATCTTCCACCGTTGTCCATTACCTGCGTCCTGTCTCCCAGCTGCTGGATTGTCATCATCATTTCCAGATCCTCGTCTTCCTCCTCATCGTCATCGTCACCTCTCCTCTGAATCTCCCCTAGCCTTTTCTGAAACTGCCACTCCAGGCTGAGCTTCCGCAGCCTGTCATTCTCCTCTGCTGAAAGCTTTGCTTTGGCCTGGAGCTCCTGCACCTCCTGCTCTAGGAGTGCGACCATGTGAATCCTCTGCTGCTGCTCCACTTTCTCCTGCGCGTCTCTCTTCCATGGGTCAGAGAGCTGCAGACGATCTTTATTCTGTTGTGGTCCTGGGGTTTGCTTTTGTTTAGTTGGAGGCTCTTGAAAGGAAACGTGTTTTGTTGAAGTGGTGCCAACTTGGGTTTTTGTGACTTGACTCTTTTGTGCTGTGGGTCTGTTCTGCTGTGATAAAAGTGACAGTGGAGGCAGTTTATTGATCGCAGGAAGTGGGCAGGCATAGATGTTATTTGCTGGGTTTGGAATACTGTGTGCATTTCCCTTTGCTTTAAGGATTTGACTCATATTCAGTGTCAGCTTGGATGGGCTCTGGAAAGTCATGAGTGGAGGATTGATCTGAGTTTTGGCAGCCCTGGTGACTGGGATGTCTATTTGTATTGGCTGGATTGAAGGTGTAGGTGTTGGGTGTTGTGAAAAAGGAGTTCTCCAGACACCGGCACCACTAGGGCGGCTGCTCCGCTGATGTTTGGCAGCCAAACAATTATCTAGGAGGATGTCATCTGCAGAAACGCTTGGCTGGATGTAGGTCAGTTTTGTTGGCTTGTCCTTCTGCGTCCAGAAGTCTTCTTGTTTGTCCATGCACAAGTTTTCCTGTGACAACGCTTGGCGCTACGAAAGAAAATGAACACGATTCTGAAGGTGAAACAGCAGCACATCAAGCAGCGTTTGCCATATCAATGAGTTTGTTTCTGGTGTAGGATTTAAGATTTACCATCAGAGTCCCTTTACTGGTGTTTAGGACACTGGAAGGCCATGTAGAGTCTTGAAATGTTTGCTGCTGTTGACTGGATTGTGTCTTGTCCTTGTGTGATTTTGGATTTGGAAGAGTCATATATTCTCTTTGAAACGTCTAAACATGAACAAAGAAAAATCACTGAGTAAGAAAACTTTGAAAATCCAGACATGTTTGCACTGGAAAAGCATTTCTTCTTAGTTTGTGTTTTTGTGTTGATGCTGGTCTCTATGATAGATAGACATTATAAAAATGGGTTGTTAAAAAAAAAAAACAACTCACATCACCACAAAGGTTGCCACTGGAGACAGCAGCCATGTTGGTCCATCTGGTGCCAGGGACAGCAGCATCGTTGCCATTGTCAAAGTCAGCTGGTTTTGGCAGAAAACACAAGCATGTAGTGGGGTTTTCACTCTGCGTCCCCAGCAGCATGAGGCAATGATACTTACTGATCATATTGGGGTTGGAGCGGTACAGCTGTCGGTTTCTCAGCATCAACTGTTCTTTCTTCCTTTTGCTGAGTCTACAGGGATATTCTGAGATGCCGGAATCAACATTGGACACTGTGTACTTTACACTGTTGGGACAAGTTGGACTTTCATCACCTAGTAGAGTCAGAGAAACAAAGAAAAGAAAATGACCAAAAAAAAACAAAAACAAAAAAATTCCGACCAGCTGTTTCAGCTTATTCTGTATCTACCGGAATGCTGCTGACTCAGCAGTGATGCCAGGCCATGATAGCTCGCTCCAAACTTTGCCACTCGTAAGGTGACAACAGGGCCGGTTTGCATCATGATTGCCGCCGCCCTGAATCAGCAGGAAGAGATTTGTGTCGTTTTCAGACAGTGCAAGGATTTCAAGACAGGTGCAAAACGGGCTGTAATGTGGCTACCTCTCTTGGTTGAGACCAATCAGGCTGCGACCATCCACACTCAGCAGCTGATCACCGGCCACTAAATTTCCGTTCTGTACAGAGGAGATGCCGTTGGATGCCCTCTAGAGTGGCGCCAATCTAAACTCAAGACTGTGCTCGGCAACATGCGTTGCTCCTTACTCACCATTTCAGCCGGTCCTCCCTTGACAATAGATTTGATATAAATCCCAAGACTGCCTTGACCCGCCCCCTGTGTCAAAGCGAGAGCAGATTTGTTCAGATTTGTATTAAATATTCAACTTCTTTTTTTTTGAGTCGTGGTATCATTTTAGTTTATGAATACAGTTGAAGTGTCACCTTGGCAGCCACGATGCTGACGCCCATCCCACTATTGAGAGGCTTGTTAAGCGTAATGGTTACAACTTCCGGCACTTTGTGTCGGGCCTTTTAAGAAAATTAATGAAAAAAATTTGGAATGTTTGATTGCAATCTTCAATGTTTTTAAGGAGTATCGGGTGCTTGATCATACCAAGGACTGCGCAGCAGACAACGGTTGGTCAAAGTGCACAGTCCAGCTGCCTTTAGAGTTTCCCTCCAACGTCAAAGAGCAGAGACCTTGAAGGTAGAGATGTCTGGTCAACAGAATTATCAGATCTGAGCTCATTCCAGGTGTGTCAAAGACATACATATCATGTACCTTTCTGGCAAATTGGCTCCAGAAACTCTCTGAACCCTGGAGGGATCCCTTTCACAGTACTGCAGGAGTACCCCTCCTCCGGCAACAGGAAGGGTAAGGAGAGGTCCTGGCTCTCCTCCAGCCGGATCGCCCGTCCTTCACTTTGAATCAGGCTGTCTGCCGTAGCATTTGCGGCGGCCACCACAGCGTCGATCAGATCCTGCAGTGAAGATGGAAGCATTTTCATGTGAACGTACAGTGGTGGTCCACAGACTGCCATGCTTCAGGGAGCACTTACGTGGGGGATCCGAGGTTCGTTGCTTGCGCAGAGGTATCCACCCAGCAGCATGCGCAACTGCAGTGAGTTTAGCTTGAAACAGGTATTCTGGATGTCCTTTGCGTCTTTCATGCAATACTTATTCATGGTCAACAGCGTGGTTGCCTAAAACAAATAGTCATCTGTAAATAAACAGCTAGAATTGGATGAATATTTGTACCTATGCATTATTTAAAACTTGTATAAGCAGTGGAGGCATATGTCTTACACTTAAAACTTAAAAGCAAAGTTTTAGGGACAGAATCAATCATATCCAGCTGCAGGCTTGTTCTTATCAATGTTTAGGCCTGCAGGCAGGCAGGCTGCTGACCTGGATGATGTGTCCAAGGTGGCAGTCGGCAGCCAGCTCCAGGCCCTGCCGCTCCGCCCAGTCCTCGATGGCCGCGAGCCGCTGGCGCAGCGTGGCGCCCCAGTAGTGGCAGCGCAGGCCGCGGCTGTCGGCCTCCGAGCTCATCAGCTGGTTGAAGAGCCATGCGCTGGTAAAGTGAAATAGTTGGGAGAAGAGCTGGATGGTAAGAGCAGGATTGACCCGGCAGCGGCGCAGCAGGGACATGGCGTTCATCAGTGTGTTTAGGACCATCTCTGCAGGGGAGAAAACACCTGTTTTTGGTGGCTGAGCCCTCAGACTTCTTATGATTTGCTGTTCCAGTTCAGTGTGTATTCACCTACCTATGCCAATTGGCAGGGGGCCATACTGCTCCGGGTCGATTAAAAAGGTTGGCAAGTGCGTCCTCAATTCGTTTTGTAGACACTGCAGCAGCAGACTTGGAGAAAGAAGACACAGTAAACTCATGATTTTTTGTTTTTACGAAATGCAGAGGATTAATGACGCTAAAAGTGGTTGTTCATCCTTTGCGATTTCAGGATTTATAGATACTAGGTAGAGTTATGCATCCTTGCTTGTCACCCATACACACTGAGACACTGAGGCTACGGTTTCAAACTTTGTCAGCACTGCACTTTTTAATTAGATTTGAGATCAATATCAGAAAAGAAGCCTTTTTATGCCTCGGACTCTGTAAAATATTAATTTCAATGAGTCCCAACTGAAGTTTAAAAGAAGTGACTCACCACCAGGTTTGTCCTCTTAAATACTGCAATGATTAAGTTGTGATTTGTTAAAAAAAAAAAAAAAAAAACACCACCAGTGAGGCTCCCTGATATTGCCCGCTGCAGTACTGACTTGTATGCCTTGTGCACCAGATTGGACAGATCCAGCTGACTCTGCTGCGTCAGCGGGCTCAGCTCTCTGTCGTGCTTGAGGAAGTTGAGCAGCTCGGACGAGTTTGCCATCCAGAAGGCCAGTGCCCCAGCGATGCTCCTCTGCCTCTGCACAAGGTGAACAACAAATCTCATTATTAGTGGCAATAAAAAAAATAAATAAAAAAGACACCCAGTGGGAATGACCTTCATCAGCCTTCCTCTCAGGCCTGTACTCGCCTGGATCACACTCTCTGCCATGGCCACGCTTTTGTTTATGATCCGTGTTCCGCCGTGCGTCCGGAGAGCAGATCGCCCCGCAGCGTAGAGGACATAGGCGGGCGAGAGCTTGAAGTGGACCGTGGAGCTGTTGGTGTAATGCAGGACCGCCGACAGGAAGCGTTCCTCGGCTGGAGGGGGAAGAGGGAGAGGAACCAGTAGGGGGCAGCAGCCCGCAATGAGAGGCAAAGGCTGTGGCACTCGCCTGAAGTGAACGGGACAGGTCTGGCTGGTACTCACTGTTTTCACAGAGGTTGATTCCGATTGGCAGTCCGGGTGGACCAGGGACGTCAGAACACGGGCTTCCTGTTGGATTCAAGGCAAAGATGACGTTGACGATGTTGATGTTGCAAAGATTTACAGTCTTTTATTTGGAGCACGAGGCAACCAACCTGGGTCAGTCCGTGTCTGCTTCCGACTCTTCTCGTTCTTCGACATGCACACGCCGCTGTGGATCAGGGGCTTTTCATCTGACCTGATTGTCGAAAAGACATGTTTCTGTATTTCTGGCAGTGTGGACGCCTGAAAAAGAACTCCTGAACAGTGAAATATTTTACCCCGTCTCATCCTCGGAGCCCTCGGCCGCTTTGTTTTTTTTCTTCTCTTTGTTCTTCTCTTTTCTTGACAGGCTCCTCTTGAAATTCTGGATCACGCCTCCTTTTTCTTTCTCCTGATCATTCCCCTGTGTTTTGGTTTTTTTTTCGGAGTGGTTGGAGGATTTAGAAGGGGGGTATTTTAAACACGAGCGTACCACGGTAGCTGTGAGCGGGTTTGGAATACCGCACAGACGGTGTTGATTTTACCTTCGAACAGTCTTGATCTCTCTTCAGCACGAAACGTGCTTCTCTGTTGTCTGTGGTCCAGTTCAGCTGCACCAGCAGAGGTCTCTCATCTACATCCATTTTACGCTCTTATTCCACAAAAAAAAAAAAAAAAAAAAAATTGTTGCACGAGTTAGAGACAAAGTTGTGGTTGTTGGAGAAAGATTTGCATCCAAAGAGGACCAGAGAGTGGCCTCAGTCAGTGCTGACCTTTGTCTGCGTGGATTTCGTACAGGGCGAACCTCGCCGACAGCGTTTTCATGTCAGGCCTGAACTTTTCAGAGAGGGTGTCAATGAGCTCGAGAGTCGAAGAGCTGCTGCAGACTCGCAGGCACTTGGTGGCCACGTTTTCTCCGACGCCGTCCTCCAAGTAGAAGCGCATCACACCGTGAAACTCCAAGTTCTGCAGTCCAAGAGATTGAGAGCCGGTTTGTCCTACAGGGAGCTTTGCTCAGATTTTTTTTCGCAGTGCCATTAATATTTTTCATTTGAGTTGTTTTTACGTCCGTCCATGCATACGTTTTAATTTTTGATTCAAAAAAGAAAACTTACAAACAAATAAATGTATTAATCACAGGGTGGAATTAAACCTATTGAACTTATCATTCCTGTACTGCATATAAATAGTTCCTGATGTAAACTACACAACTGTTTCTATTATTAGAACAGCGTAAGAATCCTGATGTCAGATCACAGCTGTCAACGCAAAACAAAGGGGGGAAAAAACATGTGACTTTAATCCATCTGGGTGTCACAGTTCAAAGAATGTTAATTTTAAGACGTCGCAATGATAAAGGAGAAGAATTTCAACTCAGCAGTGACAAAAAAAATTGTTCCCGCCAGCGTTTTACAGTTTCAACACAAGAAATAGCAGCCGAGTGAGAGTGAAGAGATTTTTACGCTGTGTTTTCTGCCTCTGGCCTTCCAAGCAGTGACTTACCTCATCAGGTTGGCTGATCTCAAACAGGTCCAGTCTGTTGTCGTTCCACAGGCGGATGACTCCAGCCAGTTTCTCTCGTTCTTCCAGCTCCGGCATGTTATTTATTATTTATTTATTTATTTTTCAAAGTCTCTGTGTGACTTTAAGCCGCAGACAGCAACATTAACTTCTTGTCCGTGCAGGGTGAGTCTATCTCCAGCAGGACCCCGCCCTGGCCTCAGTGTGCACCCCAGTACTTCTGAACTCATCAATATAACTCTCCGCTTCATCCTCCACTTCATCCTCCCTTCCCAGCATCCCTCCGCCCCTCATTCCACGGGTCACTGGCTCCTGGCTATGTGAAACAGTAGCACTTTCCTCATCATAACTCGGTCACAAAGCACAACGCGCCTCATAAATATTCAGCTGTTTTCTTTTCATTGTCACCGTTTCCAGGAGTAAAATGCTGCAGGACGCCGTTTCACACTCAGTTTAGCATGTACTGGTGTTTTTTTTAAATCAAATTACTCCATCGAGACCATGATGGGATGCCGGCAGACATTTTCGATAGAGAGAAAGAGAGAGAGAGATGTTCATCTCTAATTTCCACTACCATGTATGTTTACGCTTGAGGGAATCCCACTTCTCATGCATACCACTGATTTGCAACACAATATATGCTCTTCCCATTCAGCCAGCGCTACGCTAGGTATGTAGGGCAGCTATTGTTGGCTGCTGCCATGCTTTCTGGGTAGAAGCTGCAATAGCACAAAAGGCCAAACACAACCAACCATTAATTAAATACACAGTATTGTATTTTTTTGTTTTTTAAATGAACAAGCATGGGTATTGTTGTCTGGGTGCTCTACATACAGAAAAGATCCACAATTTTTTTTTTTTTTGGTTCTTTTTTTTAACGAAGCCCACTTTGCATTACACATTTTTTAAAATCATTTTTTTTTATTTATTTGCCTCATTCACTAGAAAGAAAAAAAAAAGACTCTTTAAACTTTAATCTAAAGCTGACTGTCGCCGTGTCTTCCCAGCTCCCTGCAGCTCCCTGCAGCCCAGTCACTCGTGCTTCAGTTAATCTACTGTGGCTGACGGTGCAGACAAAATATCCCTTACTGATGGCCGGTCAATCGGACTCTGACAGCGGTGAGAAAACAGCACTCTGCCATGTTCGTCCAACAAAAAGTCGCCTCCCAGCTGCAAAGAAAAGGGGCAAAAAATCATCAAAGAATCCCAGAATTAAGCTTTTCTGTATAACTTGCGTGTGCACTTGTTTGGTTGACATCACCTGAAACATGTCTTCCTGCACTGATGGAAGCCCCCTGGGAAACTCCATGTTGTCCATGACGTACTCAGCGTACAGTAGCATGTTCCTGAAGTTCAGCACCTTCTTCACAGATGCTCCCAGACCCAACGCTGTGTACAGCTGCAGCATTCAACAAGTACAAGTACAGGGCTTTGTTAAGAAACAAACACACGTCCTAGGTCAGCACGTTGCTGTGTTGTCTTCTGACCTTTCTGTCGGGGTCCAGCAGCATGTCGTATGGACAGCCGGTCTCCCGCAGCCAGTGTGAAGCTCCTTCCTGGCAGCCAAATGAAATGACCAACGTCTCCACTGAGTGATGCTCCAGGGACCTCTGGAATAAAACGTGCATCACATACGTCGATGACAGCGACTTGTAGCCCTGGTTGACTTCCCTTGTTTGACTGTAGTACCGACTGTAACACTTCTAGCTCGTGCTAGCAAGCGAACCGCTGTGTATGTTTGTGTGTCCGTCAATGGAAAAGATATTTTTTTCCAACCCTTTCTTTCCCGTCACATCAAGGAAACGTCTCTGGCACTGTCGCTGTCACACTCCCTAAATGAACTCAACGGGTAAAACATAGCAAACTGCCTTTGGCTGCTTTGCGTTTACCTGATTTTTCTGGAGATCCTTGACGTGAAGGCGGCAGAGCAGGCAGGAGAGCTGGCGGACGAACACCAGCAGCACCTTTTTACCCTTTTGGAAGTGTTTCTCCAATGTCACTGTTCTGCACAGTGTGGGAAACAGTCAGACTCCGAGGTTCAAGTTGAAACTTTTGGGTAAAGATAGGCGATGAGTGCGTACCTTCCTGTTGTGGCACTGATGAGGGCTGTCTCTGGTGAAACACATGTTGTTGGATGGCCGTGGAGCCCATTGGCTCCTAGTCCCAGCTTATCGTCGAGATCTTGCAGGAAGGCGTCCCACTGCACCTGTGCCACATGGACTCCTTTCACATGTGCTGTTTGGAGTTTATTGTTGTGGGTTTTTAATTTTCTGTTGTTGTCGCTTTGGTTTTCACATTATGACTGACTCACCCCCAGACGCTCAAACTGCTGAAGGGCATCCTGCAAAGCCGCACAGCTGCACAGGTTGAACAAAAGTTTGAAAAGTGACGCCTCACAGTTGATTTATGCATGATTGGCTCGCACAATATCGTGGTTTGCGATGTCCGTCATAGATTTTTCTATTCAGGTATTTTCATTTGCAATGCAAAGCTATGCAAAATTGCAAATCAGGACAAAACTCGTACTTACAAATGTTTGGTCGGAGAGAAGCATTTTAAAATGATGTGTTTATTTCTTTGCTGTTTTTTTTTTAATTTCTTACTGAGTGTTTCTCTTCCAAAGCTCCTCTGCATGGCTTATCCTCTTGACGCGCAAGCTGTCACATCAAAGACAAGATCAAGTCAGCTTACGACTGCGGTCACAGTGGTGGCGAGTTGTCTTGGAGATCGGCGGACAACCGTGTGTAGAGCCGCGCGCCGCTCTGGATCAGGCCCAGCAGTGACTGCTCTCGCTCGATGCGAATTCTCTGGCTGACGAACTCTGCGAGAGATCCTGTGTGGGCCGGAGTGAAGGAAGGAAGCGAGCGCGTCAGGAGGAGTGCGTCTGGGTTCGTTCTCTCGGTGTCTAATGATTGACGGGCCGCCTGCTGCCGCAGGGAGATAAATCACAGGACATTGCAGCTCCGTTTGTTATTGTTGCTGGCCTGTTGCCACTGACAGCCTGCCTGCCTACCTTGCCTGCGCTCCTTCTCAGCCAGTTGCAGCAAAGCTCTACCGTTTGCGACGAAAGCCGCGAGAGCGCTCGCACAGGCGGCGGCGCTTGACTCTGCTTCGTCAGCCATTGAGTGAGAGTCTGGTGTGACAGCTGCTGTCGGAGCAGAGTCCATCTCAAAGTCCCTGCTGGACAAACAGAAGAGGCCAAAGATTTGCACTCAAAGTGTTTTTTTTAAGTGGAGCACTTCACCATTTTTCGTTTTGTTGACTGGCTAAGGGGGGGCAGGTCATCGTTGCACATTCTGATTGTTGACATAATTAGACACATAGTGAGCGTTTGTTTTGTGGGGGGTTTTTATTGTTGTGACTCTTACAAAACTCAAGAGCATTAATCAACGGACTCCATCTCCAAATCCCTCTGGCTCTGGTCTCCAGAGCCCAGCTCGTGTTCTCCATTGCTCACAGCTGCGGTGCGCTCGTCCCCCTCTTGCTGGACTCCCTCAGGGAGCCCTCGCGACTGGCTGACGACTGTTTCTGTGGCCACAACGTGAGAGATGGTGAAAGAGCTGGCGATCTCCTTCAGGCGGGCCTGCTCGCTCTTCAGTTTAGCCAATTCCTTGCTCAGTGGGGTTTCTTCTGCTGCTGCTGCTGTTGCTGCTGCTGTTGCTGCTGCTGCTGCTGCTGCTGGCGTCTTGGCCGGAGCTGGCCTGCTCTGGTCTTCAGCCGCTTTGGAGTTCTCCTGAACGCTTGGCGCCTCTTGATCCTGCTGCGCCTCGGACACCTGCTTCTCTGTCGGTTCGCTGGTGCTGCCCTCTGGCTGACCTCCAGCTCCCTGCACCTTCTCGTACAGGCTCCTCCTCTCCTCCTGCAGAGCCCTGCACAGGTTCTCCAGCTTCTGGTTCTTGACTGTTACAAGCTCAAACTCCTTCTCCTTGATTGCTTTCTGCAAAGTGTGAAAAGAAAACAGGAGGAGCGGCGTGACCAAAAGGTAAAAATCTCAACGCCTTCATTTTGTTTTTCAGACGCCAGGTTCTTACGTCCGCCACCATGTCGAGGAGACTCTTATTGCAGCCATCAAAGCGACTCTTCCATGACTGGCACTCCTTCTCCAGCTTTTTCATTTTCTTTGCCATCTGCATGACAAAAAATAAATAAATAAAATAGATGAATTCCAAAGGACACAGTCAAAGGCCTTGTCCAAAAATAGGAGGACGTTGCCTGAGACAGAATCTCATGGGATTCTTCACGTCTTCACTTATATTTTTATTCAGACGCCATCTGGTTAACATGACCAATATCATGACGCTGACTTCAAATGTTCTGTGGAAAAAGGTCTCACTTTGTCCATGTCTTGTTTGAAGCCGCTGTAGACGCTGTTACTCTTTGATACGGTGCCCTGGATTTCATCAAACTTCTTGGAGTACATGTCGAGCTGCGGAGAAACACATAGAACATGGTGCATTTCTGCAGAAGACTGAGGGTAGTCGGGGAAGTAGGAAGTTTATACAAGTTCCCATGATGCCCTGTGAGTGTACCTGGCTCCTCATGTCGCTCTCCTGTTCCCTCAAGGCCTTCATTTGCAATTTATACTGCGACACCTGTTTTAGCATCTGTAGAAAATTGAAAAGTGTTTTGTGAATTTGAGCACCGGAGGCGGGGCGGGGGGGGGGATTTATTTTCAAAGTGTCACTTTTTTTTTTTTTTTTTTTTGGTAGTGCTCAGCAATCTGTTGTGCATTACGCACAAGCTCTCTCTCCAGCTTGTGTTTCTCCTCGGTCTCCTTCAGGATCATGTTTGCCTGAGCGAGTTTGGTCTCCAGCAGTTTCTCCTTGAGGTCCCTGTGTTTGAACACCTTCTCCAGGTTCTGCAAAAGACATTGAAGCGAGGAGATTTCAGGGTGTGACTGAGAATCTCAACATCAGACTTAAATGTTTCCACTCCTGGCATCAGTACCGCCTCCCGCTGGTCGTATTGTGAAATTAGTCCCTTGAGTTTTTCAGCCAGGGCGCTGTTCTCCTGGCACAGCTTGGTGTTGCGGCTGCTGTGCTCCTCGATCTGGGCCTGGATCTCGCTCAGCGTTCCCTGGAAGTGGGTGGTGATCTCCTTCCTCTTCAGGTCGTCCTCTCTGCATCTCTGCAGAGTTTCCTCCTGCAGGCGAACCAGTATTTCTCAGCAGCACTCTTGCATACGGGCTGTGTCTCAGCAAATTTGAATTCTGCAGAGCTTGCGTATTTGCACATTTTATTTCTAAAGTCAGAATGTGTGAAAGCTGCCAATTATCTGTCCTCTGTCTTGTCAACAAATTCGCAAGAAATTAAAACTCTTACTTTTGCAGTAAGCATATCAGTGTGATGATAGCGTTTGGCCAAAGAATGACTTTATTTCTTGACAGAAAAAAAATATATATATTTTGCCTTTTCAAAAAAGAAAAAAGAAAAACATATAGCTCCCAGGCAGATGATGAAAATGAATGCATTAAACTCACATCAGATTCATGTGTGAAAAAATACAACAGGAGATTTGAGTCACAGCTTGTCTTATCAAGTCTTTAAAGTCAACTGAGAATATACAAAACACATTTCATATGTTTGATTTGTTTCTTAACTGTAGAATTGTCCAGCTTTCCTGTTGTCTGTTGGTGTGTGTACGTGTGTGTGTTTTAAGGGGTCACCGCTGTTTGCGACAGTGTCAGCTTGATCTATGGCGCCAGCTGATGGCGCCCCCTGCAGTGCGGGACATACGGCCGCCATGCATGCATGTCAGCTAAGCAGCGACAGCAAACGGCTCGTCGCTCAGATGAGCACGGCTGTGTGTGTGTGTGTGTGTGTGTGTGTGTGTGTGTGTGTGAGTGAGAGAGTGTTCGCGCACGCGCTACCTTCAGGGTCTTGTTGTGCCTCTGCAGCTCTCGACAGAGGCCCTCCAGCTTGCTGCGGGCCAACACGGCTCTGCTGTGCTCGCTCTGCAGCTGGTCCTTCTCCTTCATCACCTGGAGCAGCTTCTTCTGCAGCACCTTCAGCTGCTTCTGATCACTCCGGTGCTCCTCCAGCTGCAGGATAAAAAAAAAAAAAAAAAGCCAACAGGGAGAAAGTCTTATGCAGCACGAACGATAAGAGCCCGGACCCGCCACGGCGTGTTTTTCTCCATTTCGTCAACTCACCAGCTCCGCGTGCTTCTTGATGATGGCCTCCAGCTTCTTGTCTGGAGTGTCGAGCTTGTTCAGACTCTGCATCAGTAGCATGGCGTCCTTCCCTGAACATCCACATAGAACGTTATTCACTGGTCGAGTCGACTCTGGGCTTCATTTATCTTCATGGCCACAGAGGATGATGTTGGCATGATTGATGTAGGGCCGTCGTGCGCTCTTGCAAACCACTTGACTCTGGTCCAGTATCAGATCATTCTCTCATCAGCTCCTTATAAAGCGGTAGCCGGATAACCAGGAATTTAGCTTTCAATCTGAGGAGTGTCTTTGGAGAGAGAGGCGGAGCTACAACCGACCTGTATACAGTTGCAACTGCACCGTATACATGGAGAATCTCCTTGTGCACCAGTAGAAACCTTGTGCTCTTCCTAGTTCCTAGAGAAGCTAGAAAAGGAATCTGATTGGCCTGCTCTCAATGTGACTGGCAGATTCACCCTGTCACCTTTTTGGAGGGACATCCCTTTTTCAAGCATCATTTTGGGATTTGTGAAATATTTTCTCTGCCATGTTCCTGGAGGCCTGTCTTTTTGGATTTTGCTGCACTGCACTAATGCACATTGATTTCACTGAGAACAACAACAACAACAACAACAACAACAACAACAACAACAACAACAACAACACACAAACCTAGATTTTTGAGCATCTTCTTTTCTAGTTTCTGGTCCCTGCGGGAATCCTTCCCTTTGACGGACGTGACCTCGTCGGCGTCTTCTGGCTCAGCGGGAATCTCTGTGTGCTGGTAGGCGCTAATGATGTCCTCCAGCTGCTGGCCCAGGTCTTCTGTCAGGTCGATGTGCCGACCCTCAGCTGGCGCTGCCTCCGGACCCAGAGGTGCAGGGCTGCTCTCCTGATGGGCCTCCATGATTCTAAGCTTGGACTGAGACAGGGACACACTGGTTGTCATTGATGTACCAGAAGGATAGAAGAGGAACATGACTCACCATGGGTTGTTCTCTCTTGTTGAGAGTAATGCACCACCCATGGTTTGCCAAATGGCACGATTTGAAGCCGCACATCAAAACAGCGCGTTGTCTTTCTCAATAAATTTAATGGGATGCAACCACGTGTAAGGACGAGAGAGTCCCAGGAAACAAAAACTGACCGTGTGTTAAACTTTTGACTGGGAGAGTTTGTGGTAACATCTTAGATTGTGGTGAGCTACTTCATGTGGGCATGTAGACCTAAAAGGAGTTAAATGGGAATTCAAAGGTTTTTTTTTCTTTCTTGTTAATCATAACGTTTTAAAACAAATTTATTAGACTGTATAGCAGCTGATATAAGCTCGAGCATTCAATTGGCTCTAATGAGTGTGTGGGATTGGCTTCATAACTATGTTTTGCGGCTATTTCCAGATGACTCATTTTGCTTGTGAAAAATACTTGCTGGTTCCAGCATCGGCAGAGTACACTCGGGTGGAAGGCGAACATAGTCTAACCGAGAAGCTTCCGGATTAGAGCTTAATGCATTTGAATCAGCTATTTCCTGACCTTTCCCTGCAAGTCTGAGTGTTTGTGCCAGTAACAACTAGCAAGCCAACTGTGGCTGCTGCAGGCCTATGGACAGACTCCTGTTCTTGACAGCACAAGACAGACGGACTTAGAGTTTACCTTTGTCAAGGAGTCGGCAGTATAGCAGAGCTCATTAGTGTTCCGCCGTGATTAAAGTAATGTGGCTGCTATGCAGGCTCCCAGTCAGAGCCTGTTTACTTCACACTGCCTGTGCTTTCACAAGCAGAGCACATGGCACCTGTTCCAGACCCCCGCAGGCTATTTTAGGAACTTCTTAATATGGGCAAGATATTTATTTATTTCTATTCCGCTCTTATTGATGTCAATGTCAAAAGCTGCATTTCTGACAGCAAAACGTATCGGTGTTACGTAAGTGACCCCATCTGCTCGCCATGTTTAAAAGACACAAATTAAATAAACTAAAAATAAACGACAGTGAATTAAAGAGGCGCTATTGATTTTTTTCACTCCAGCCCCAGTCAGTGCAGGAAGAAGAAGTTAAAAAAAAAAAAGTGTCTTTTCTTGACTAAAAAAAAACCCAAACGCTCTGACTGTCTTGCCATTTTGTTAACCAGTGACACCACGCTGCATTCCCAGCAAACCAAAGCAGAATTAAGCAATCACTCACTACGACAGGTTTTAGTACACGGGAGGTTTGGGAGGCCTCTCAAGCAATGGCACTAAGGTTTTTGGCATTTCTAAGAACAAATTTCGATTGGAAAAAAGAATGTTAAGGAATCAAGCAGGGGGTCTTACCAGGACCAGGGGCCAGAGAGGGAAAAAAGAAGTGTGCTGAGGGGCCTGGAGAGACTGTCACCACAGATACAACAGCTGTGATAAGACCACCTCAAAATAAACCCGAGGAGCTCTGAGCAGACAGAGGGGAGGACTGAGGGACGGTGCGACCAAACACACGTCCACTCTGGCTGCCATCTTGTGCAATGCGGCTCTGAACCAATGCACTACCGGTTTTATTTTAGGCCGGCACGCTGTTAACGGCTGTGCAATTATTCCGACTAACGGGCCTGACAGACCTCGTCCCCGGCCGAAGGAGAAAGAAATGTCTCCTCGAGTGGCCAGAATTAGAACACATCTCCTCAGCAGCACAGAGAAGATAGCACACTTTCCGCCTGCATGCTGCAGTTACACACACACACACACACACACACATACAACTACTGTTTGGCAAACTGAAGACCTTTAAACAAACAAGGTGACAACTATTTTTGGAAGCTTGCATATGATCTTGTTGTTCCTTGGTGACTGCAGTTATCCTCACTGGCCAGTGGGTGTCACTAAGTGTTTTCATTTTATTTTTCTTTTTTAAATGTAACCCTTTTTATTCAACAAATTGTCTCCAAACTGCACGTGAATTACCTCGTCTGAAAATCCGTTAATTCTACGAAGGGAGAATAACAATGGCAAAAAGGTGCAATGTCAGGTTGAGGTGATACAATCAAGCAAAAAAAGACAAAGTTCTCCAGCGAGCAGAGTAGTCTTTCAAAACAATTTCCAATTTAATTTTAAAAAGTAGAGCACCAAACAATAAAGTCCCCATAGCAGAAAAGAGGCACTCCATCCTGACCACAAAGGTTTTGATGCAAATGGCTAAACACCAGATTGGCTACTGAGGCTTTTTTTTTTTTTTTCCTTTTAAATTTCTCAAACAAATCTTTAGTTGAGAGGTAAATGATTTGTCCTCTGTGAGTTTTACAGGGGATTTCATATACATGACAGGCACAATGCAGTTCAGTAAATATGGGAACACAATAAAAAAACAAACAAAACAAAAAAAAACACAAAACACAATCTGAATACATACTGTGTGCCAAAGCAAACAGAAGGTTTCACTTTCCCTTCACATCTTATGCGCACTCTGCACCATCATCACCGCAAATAAAAATGACAGCCATCAAATCAAAGCTACATACATCTTTTAGAAAGAGAATTAAACAAAAAATAAAACAAATTAAAGCAGTGCACCTTTAAACATTTCTTCATTTTTATGTAAACATGATAGAGAACAAAGTGTTTTTTTCTGACTTTAAAATCCACCTGGTGACAAAACCACTCGGAGATGTAAATGACACTTTTTTTTTTATCCTTTAAAAGACGAGAGACACCGTGTCAGCAGTCAACCCTGTGCTACTGCCGCCCCCATTGAACCTCCGATACGTCACTCGCAGACATTTTACCTCTTAAAGAGACATAAACAATCTGCGTTAAAAAGTTTTTCAACACTGCAAAAATAGTTTAAATCATAAAAATACACATATATGTACAGAGAAGAAGTAATGCATTTGGTGAATGATTACTTACATTTCGAGTAGCAATAGTCAACCATCTCACGCCGTTAACACCATAACTTCAGGATTACTTACGATAAGTGATATTGATTTATGCAGTTACATATGAAATGCAGGAAAACACACTAGCGACTGATCATCATAGCCCCTTGTACTTGTGTGCAACACATTTCACGGCATGAGAGAAGGGGGAAAAAAAATTAAAACATCTGGAATGTTTCAAAAACCACAAGAGATCATGACATGTTTTACTCCCCCACTATCACTGACCGAATCAGTTCAACATCAAAGATAAAAGGATGAAAGTGCATCATAAAAACTCATGAAACGCTTATGGTCATCTGTAGCAGAGGGGGAAAAAGCAGTTTAATCAAAGCGAATCAAATGAAAAGCAATTCCAGCAGCATGGCTCACTGCATAACTGCATCGCTGCTGCATAAATACAGATATACCATATAAATAGAAGTCAAATATTTACCAGTATCAATAAGTGCTAACATTCTAATAAATAAATACATGTTACAGTTTTCGTAATTACATATTAACTTCCTCTATTTTTGTGCAATAGCAAATCCCATGCATCGTCACCGAGATTAAAAACCACAACATTAAGGGAGAAAAGAAAACAATGTGTTTGTTTTCAAGATTGTTTCACATAAACCGCATGAGTTGCATCCGTCTGTCAGCAGTAACTGACGGAGTTCGAGAGAAAAGGTTTTCCTGCAAGCCAACTGTCTGACAGCACAAAAGGACCTGGATGCATGGTTTCAGCGACCGTCAGTCTGTCTGTCTTTCGGTTTTCCTCACTCACAAACGACAATCTTCCGGTGAAAAAAAATATGAAAGCAACATAAAAAGGCACAGACTGTTGCTGCTTGATTCGAAACACCAAACTGCACAACAAGCGTCTACTCAAAATTTTGGTCAGACTGTTTCGTAATACACACACCTTTCCCCCTTTATAAATAGTCTTTATTCACTGCACTACTCCATCACACCTTGATATGATTACAATAAACAACAGTCTATTTTCAAATAACAGATACAGTAAAATACACTGTTTTTATGCCTCTAAGGAGTATATGTTAAAGCACGTTTGTACAGAATCCATAAATATAATTTATGTGCAATTGTACGCAAACTACTATGTCAAACAAATATTATCAAATATTATTAGTTTAATACCTTTCCATATTGCACCGGCACCCAAAATGATTCTACAATTTGCGAGACATCCTGCAGCTCATCCAATCGGATGACGGGTCTCTCAAGAAAAGGGCACATCAGACAGGACGACGGGGCTTTTCTCTTCACTGCAAAGAGGTTTGTCTCCTCGCATATTGGGAGGAGGCTGCCTGGGCTATGTGCAAGACCAGAGGAAGTGTTATTATATTGCCTCTAATAGGATAAAGATGAGGTCAGGACATCAAAGTTGTAGCTGTAGTAGGTGGGGGCATCAGGATTATATTTACCATGACAAAAAAGAGATGGGAGTTCAGTGAGGGTCCTCTGTGGTGATCTTGAGTGAGGCGATGGCTTTCAAGCAGGTCTGGACATTCTCCTCTTGCCCACTGTCCCTGACACCGAGGTTAAGTTTTATCTCATTATCGCTCAACTGGCCTCTGACGTTGTCCCCTATTCCCGCCTCTGGCCTGTGGACGGAGCCCTCCACGCTGCTGCAACATTGGCCCTCGCTGCTCTCGGGACTGGGCGCCGAGGAGGAGGGTGGGGAGTGCATCATCTGGATGCCTCCGATCGGAACAACGGGCAGCAGACTGCAGGCCTGCTGCTGGGAATGCAGGGGGAGGTGGCTGAGGATGTTCTGGTGATGAGAGCTGGCAGCAGCAGGCAGGCTGGAAGTTGGGGCGCTCCTTTGATCCTGAAAAGACATATTGGCAGGGTTAGCTGTCAGATCCCTGCCAGGATCCTCTTTACTATTGGAATCAGTGGTATAAATATAGACAGAGGTTGGTAGGGAAAGGCAAGAAGGTGGTAACATAGTTTCCTCAGACACCAGTGGTATTAGTTACCTTATAATTTACTCTTCTGTGTACCTAAATTAAATCAAAAGGAATCCATATCAAAATTATACTTCTAGTTCTCCTTTAGTATCAACTCCAAAGCCCAGACAAGTGCCAAACAAATGCTGGGACCTACCATCTCCATTTCAAAGGTTGCTTGTAGTTGAGCCATCTCCATCTTTGCCCGGTGTCTGGTTTTATCAGTGCCGCCTTTGTGTTGGTGCGAGCCTCTGCGTGGCGACACCGCCCTCAGCACAACTCTTTGTCGGCCTCGAGCCGAGGAATCCCTCTTTGCAGCCAGCTCTGCTCCAGGGGACACTGGTCGCTCAATCGAGGACGGGGAGAGGTGCTGAATGGGCGTAAAGCTGGGAGAACCAGGCCTGAGCGGGGAGGTATCCCACCGCGGAGACGAGCGGCCTCGCGGGGAGAGTTCTCGCCTCGGAGATGGGTAACGCAGACGTGAAGGCGAGGGCTCCCTTATGGGTGATTCCCAACCGGGTGACAGCAGGCAAGAAGAATAGGGGTCAAAAAGGAAGCTAGTCTGCTCGGGAGACAGCATAGTCAAGGAGTCTTCATCCACGGACTTGTCTCGCTGTTCGGATGCAAGAATTGGTGCCTGGTCTGTGCCTGGGCGTCTGCTGGAGGGTAGACGTTGGACTTCGGCGCCAGGGAGCGAGGCGAGGGAGCAGCCGTGGACGGCAGCTGTGGCAGTGATGGACAGGGACGTAACTCCGCACGGCTGTGGACTGGTGCTTCTTGAGCGCAACTTTGGAGTTGACTCGCCATCGTAATCATCCTCCTCTTCTTCGTCTTCATCAATTTCATCGATATCTTCATCCATGCCGTCAGAGTCTTCCGCATCTGAGAACTGGTGTTTGGCTGTGGCCACCACCTCTGCCTTTGGCCCATGTTGGAGTTCGTCCACTTGAAAAGAGAAAACGTGTCAGTCTTGTAGTTTTTGTCACACCAGTGCGATACATTGCATCTTATTTTGTGACATACCATGTTCCTGCATCTCCGTCTCATCCATTGTCACCGACACTCCCAATTCCAGACATTTCTTCATGTGCGCCTTTGACTTCATGTGTTTAGTCAGGTTTCCTGCAAAATGTAAACAGGTTTGTTGTAAGTTGTTACATTGTAACCGTTGAAGTAATAACAAGTTGATGTTTCTTTTTTAGTCCCCAAGAATGCTTACCTTTAGTTTTAAAAGCGAAGTTGCAGACTCTGCAGATGTATGGCCGTACATCTGTGTGGGTCCTGATATGTTTCTTCAGCATGCTCGGCTTTTTGCAGCGAATACCGCATTCCTCGCAGATGTATTTCCCCCTTCCTCGACCTCTGACGTAGACATAATCTTCATTGGACTTGTACCTGGAAGACACGTAATATTATGATGAGCCAGGATAGATCTCTATCAGAGGCAGCGTTGTTCTAATACAGACATTGTAGTTGCCTGGGCACAAATATACAGTTGTTGTGCTGACTGACCCTCCCTCGAAGATCTTGATGCGTGCCGGAACTGTTGGGTTTGTGAGGGCATCCCTCTCCTTCCATTCCTCCTTTGAAGTTTTTTCTCTGCAGCTGATTTCCTTTACCTTTTTCCCGTAGGTAATGTCCACCTCTTTGGGCTCTGGTTTCCTCGGCAGCTGAATTGCGATGAGCAAACATTTTGTTAACATCCATTTTAAGTGTACACCTCGTTAACAATGTAACGCGATGCTTCCAATATTGTGCATGGCAGTGCACAGCAGGCTTTGCTAACGTAACATAACGTTGTTGTTACTGCCTCTGCTGCTGCTACTCAGGAAAACTGCTCAACACATATACTTTGTTGGTTGTGGTTTATTAATTTTTGATTGTATAACCTCTGTGGACCCTCATTTCATTGCATACACATTTAACCAGCCTTCAAAGTGAACAGCATTTGCATAAATTTAGTGTCTGGGCCAGTAAATACAATACTACTTCCATACTGCAATATGTAAATGATTCAAATTGCAAATAGTGGCTAAAATCTCATCCAGGAGATTTAAGCAAAATTCTACAATAAAAAAACACAGTTTTTTACAATTACCAAGGGATGAAGGGACAGTTTTTTTTCTCATTTCGTGTTAAATAGGGATTCTGTTGTGTTAAGACAACGGAGATTAAATTGTTTGCTCACCTGTTCCATGGTCTGCCTCCACAGGATGAGAGATGAAACCAATTTCCCCTTGCCAGGTTGACACATGGCCGCCACAGTGTATATAACCTTGTCTCCCCTCTTTCTGGACTGCAGTAGAGCGAGAGCAGCACCAGTGCTCATTTCAAGGGGGTTGGGGTTGTGTGAACTCACACACCAGGTGGCATAAACCGAGTAGAAAGGGGTGTTGCTGTGAGCACAACTCGGCTTGGTGTAGTTGAGGTAACACCAGCTCACACCTGTCGTTGTACGGAGGCTTGGAAACTGAGATAACACTTTTGAACGCTCTGTATCCAAGATCACCAGCTGCGCCGCTATATCCATCTGCACTCGTTTCTCCTTGCAAATGTCTTTAACTTTGCTGACTGACATGACGGAGTAAGGAGGTGAGCTGCTTTCCAGAGAGCTGCTTTCCATAGCTGAGTCAAACCCGTGGTCAGTGGCCTCTGTCTCTTGCTGATGAGCGATGAATGTACTCCTGTGCACGTCATCCTGGGCGCAAGTTGGGGACGCACCCAGCAACTCGGACCTGTGACCTTTCTCTTCGCTCAAATTAGATTTGCCCAACTCCACGGCACTCAGCTCCTCCAAAATTTGGCCAAACATTTTTTCTTCTTTCACTCGTTTTTGTTGCTTTACCTCTATGAAAAGGTCCACACTGCTGGCGGGGGAAAGCATCCGTTTGTTTGTGCTGCCGCTAGAGGCGTTTGTGGTGGAAATAGTTCTGGAGGTCAGAGAGAGGGGGATGCCAGTTTTAAGCTTCGACGATGACAAATCCAGGGCTTCGACATTGAAGGTGTGCGTTTGGCCACTGTTGGCAAACGCATGAGAGGAATCAATATTTCCGGACAAGCCTGTAGTTGGATTCTGAATGGTGGAAGTGGGTGAGCTAATGCTGTCACTCTGTTTGTCGGGAACGTGTGTCACTGAAGTGTATGTTGAAATGCCATAGGATGGCACGTGAGTCTGTATTCTTACAGGAACCAACAGGCTTGGATGTGCCGGCTGAGTAAAGGTATTTGCAACAGAAAATACTGGAAACGCTTGTGGCAGAGCCGCCATCGGTGGAGGAGGGCTACTGAGGTATTGAGGAATCACTTGCAACGGACCTTGTGATACCTCAGTGTCCATATTGAGTGACTCCTGCCGAACCAAGTTTCCCCTCCGTCTGTCCCTCGCAGCCGAGTGGCTGGCACTCATGTCCAGCTGTCTAACTTTGGATGTCGGGGAAAGATTGCCATAGTCAAATGATATGCTACGTACCTCTGGGAACTCCTTGCGCAAGTTACAGGGTGCCTGCTCAGAGGAGGAGCGTCTCATTTCATGTTGTTGACGCTGGTTAAGCACTGAAAGGGAGTGCCCACTTCCTGGCACGGCTAGGAGCTCCAGTGGTTTGCCAAATTCATCCTGCCTGGCTGGGGAGACTGACTTCAAGCTGTCCTCCCTGTCAAAGGAGAAGGTGGAGCTGTAAGACAAGTTGCTGTCTTGGCTTGGGCTGCGTGAGAGGTTGGTGCAGGCAGACTCGAAGCTAGATTCGCCGGAGGAGTGCTCGATATCGGCTAAGCGAAGCCTTTTCTTCTTTGGAGGGAGCTTCTCCGGGGGGAATTGTGCTAAAGTCTCACTCCTTTGAGGCCACTGAAATTCCTCTACAGGCTTCTCCGGCTCCTTTACTGGCACCTCTGGAGCTTTTTCTGGACTGTCAGGTTCCACCGTGACCCTAATTTCAGGGACTTGAATGTTTGGCTGCCGAACAAGCTTGGGGCACATTTGAAACGATTGCCTAAGCCGATCATCACTTTTTTCCATCTCATAAGATTCTGTCGCCTCCATAACTTGAAATGAAGGTGTACTTTCCTGCCTTTGTCCATGATACTTATATGGTTCGCATTGTTCAGAGAGAGGCCTGTTCAGAGAGTTTGTGTGCTGGATAACAGATATCACATTTCCTAAAGTTTTTCGACTTGACATTTCAAGACTCAGTGATATGTCCATGTCACACCTGTCCATCTGTGCTAGTACACCTGAAGGATGCACTTTGCCTAACGCCATAATGCCTGCAGCAGCTTGTTTTACATCATAGTCTCTGCTTGAGTCAAACATTTCTTCACTCTGGTCATGACGGCACTCATATTGACCCAGCAAATCCTCCTCTTCCCTCTTCTCTTTGCGACGTTTCCGTGTTGCCAGTTCCATTGCGTGTCTCTGATGGTTCACATTGGACGCCACCGATGGATAGTTTTCCATTTCCAATCCTGAGGGCGAAATGCCACTCTCGCTAATTTTCCCATGACTTTCAGTGTCTGTGTGGCCTTCATGTGGCGAGAGCTCGAAAGCAGCTTGCCGCCTGAGCCTCCTCATGCCCCCGGTACTTGTTCTCTCATCAAATGAGTGGCTGCCTCTCAGTGCTGGAGGCATCGTCAGACACACAGCTGATGATGTTGGCATGGAATTGCTTCTGATCAGTAGCCCCATATCAGAGCCAGCATCTAACAAGGACTCCTTTGCCTCATCCCTGGTGAATGACTTTGTATTTATTTTTATTGACTCCACTGTGTCTTTTTCTTGGGTGAAAACACGAGAAACGCCTTTTTCTGTATGCTTACCAGCATACTCACTTGTCTTCCCACTCAAAAAGTCAACTGCCTGCTTAGGACTTGGCCTGTAGCACTTACCAAACATAATTTCTTGGTAGGATTTTGCATTCGTGTTTGCAGGGCCAGGCTGATGCTCAGTGCTCTCAGACCGCGAAAAGTAGCCGGAGTCTGTGCTGCCCTTGCTCGACTGACTCGGGAGGGACAGGTTGTGTTCAGAGTCGCTGCTCCTTTTTTCAGAAAGCCGAAGTGCAAGCCTCTGTTTGATCGTGCAAGATTGAATTGCACGGCTGGTCTCGGCAGCGGCCGGAGGTGCATTGATTTCTTGGAGCTGGGGTGAACCATCCTGAGCTGACATCGACGTGGCTCCCTTCTTTTGAGCAATGAGATTCAGGACTTTTACAGCAGTGTTATCTGATCCCTCTGCTGTAGAGTCCAGCAGCAGCAGTGGGTCGTTAAGAGTGTCCTCGTCTGTGTCCGTGCTCTGCTCCGCATCAGAGAATAACTCTCCTTCCCCTTCAAAAGACCCCTGGTCTGTGCTGGCATTGTAAGAGCCAAGTTCTGAGAGTGGCGCCGCTCCAGCTTTGACAGAGTGAGCATGAGATTTTCTGTGTTTGTATAGGTTACTCTTGGTTTTAAAGGAGAATCCACAGGGAATGCATGGATAGGGCCGTTCCCCAGTGTGTGAGCGAATATGTTTCTTAAGCACGCTGGGTTTGGCACACGCCCTTCCACAGTAATCACAAACATACTTTCCAGGCTTTTGCGGTTTATGTTCTACCTTGCACATCGTCTCTGATGGCTGATCCATCCCTGCATGTGTGCACTGTTGTTGAACTTCAGGTGAAGTGGTGGACTTCATGTTTGATGCAGAACCTGAAGGGTGTACCAAAGCCAAGTGACCTGTGGCTTTGGGTCTGCCAGTGGGAAATGGTTTTGTTGACTGTGGTGGATGTGAAGACATCTCGTAGTCTTGATGGCTTGTGGACTGGATTTGGGAGTGCTGATCTAACTGCGGCGATTTCCCTGAGTCGGCCATTTCCTCAAAACCACATGTGTCTTTGCTCTGCTCTTCTTGCATTTGTTGCCATCCTTCCAACTCCTCAGATGAACTCCTTTGAATGTGGGCTGCCCCTGAGGTGCATTTTTTCTGGGAAACATTTCTGTCCACACACTCAGTGGAGCTTTTCACCTCTGTAGTAGTGTCAAGTGGCTCCATGATTCCAATGTCACCTTCTTTTCGATCACTTGTCAAGGAGACTGTTACGTCACTGTAGTGATATCAAATATATGAATTGATTGCAGGGAAGGGCCGTCTGAAAAAAAAAAAGAGAAAGACTATTAGAAAACTTAAATGCTGATGTTTGGGAAGCAGTGCACAAAACAAAAAAGGACATTGAAAGTATGCAAGACACAAGGAAGCAATTAAGGGCCAACACTTCATTCAAATCTGTGCAAAATGTGAGTCATTATCCAACACTGTTTCCCAAAAGTGCTCCTCATAAAACATAAGTATAAAATTTGTAATGAGCTCCGTCACAGCAGGAATGAACAGAAAACCTGCCTCCCTGAACAAAGGAACCTTGTCCAAAACCTGGCGAAGGCCCTAAATTTGCATAACTTTTCCGAACATGTACAGATGCGTGTGGTGATTTCAGGTTAAACGCCTGAAATGTCAATTTAATAAAAGTATATTAATGTATAATATAATAATAATAAAATAAAACAGAATATATACAGGTGCATTGTTCTTTCAGTGTTACAGATTTAAAGGTCCTGTGTTATGCAAAACTGTTTTCTAAAAATAAAATGTTTCTTTTTGAGTGTCAGTGGACCTCCCAGTCCCTTCTAAAACAAAATCCTTTTCTTCTTTTGCTTGCTCTATTTTTCAGAAAATGTGTGCTGAAGCACACCGGTATGGATGTACGTTCATAATAATCACAAATGCCACTGATTTCCCACGGATACCTGTCCCAGCAATGTGACAACACCCCGAGCCTGGTGCTTGTTACTCCCTCCCTTACCTGACAAAGATGTGGAAGGTGTAACAAAGCAGGAGTTTGAGCAGGGAGCTAAAAACAGGCTTGTCAGTGGTATGCTGTGAACAGGGCGGCTTAATATGCTGTTTTCTGGTGGCCTGTAGATATTTTTTGATAAATAGTTTCCACTGGGGTCTATAATAAAAAGCAAACATAATAATAAAAGAAATGAAGAAAGTCTGAAAAATGACTGTAACACAGGGCTTTTAAATGCTCAGGTCGTCTGGTCTCTGTCTTGATAAGTGTCTGCTTAGGCAGGCGTCAAATGATGAAGTGTGGAGAGTTTGCGTGTCCCATTTCTGTTGCAGCACAGCCACGCTGAACACCTGCCAAAAGTAAAATGTACTGTGCAGTCATTCAGCGTCATCACGCCTTCCAGTTCATTGTCCCTTGTGGGATTCAGAGTCTTTAACTTCACTGTGTTAATAATGCGTGGTCTTCCCGCTGAGCCGCAAAGGATCAGTCGTCCTGAATGTAAACACACTGGACTGGTCGTCATCCCCCTGTGGTTACAGTCAATCACTTCCACTATGACACTGAGGTCTTGCTCCGTGGGGATGGCTCTCTGAGGGCACGTCATTTTCATCTTCTCACTATCAAACACTGTGTCCTCCCTAACGAGGTTATGTAAGATTATCTGGTCCAAACCCTCTGAGTTCCCCTTAATTAGGACATCTCGGCTCTCACTCTTCTTTTTTTTTTTCTCCTGCCGCACTCGCTGCCTTTCTTTCTTTGTTAGCAAGCACACGCTCCTCAGGCACAAACCAAAGGATATGGAGCCAAGGTGACTCGAGAAGCTGAGAGATATTTAGAAGGCAGCTGTGAGGACGATAGTTTCCCATTTGTGCATCATCCACAGCCTATTTCAGCTGTTTGTGGTCCAGCGGTTCCGCTACCTGTCAGGTCTGAGGCAGGATGAAGCGCGACAAAAAATTAAATAAAGGCATTTAAGGAATGGCGAAGGGGCTGCCTCCGACTGGATCGATCCATGTTTCAGCGGGGGTGGTTTGTGGAGGTAAACTAAGTGGGGTGATTAGGGATAACTAAATTCAGAGGCCTGACAGGGAGCTCCCTTTCAAGGTCGATCTGACCTCATTGCTTAGTTTCCATCCTCTGTTAGACATGAGAAGAGACAGGAGGGAATATGGGTGCAGAGTGACAGCGAGATAAGACCCTGAGTAACAATGCATACCTCTGAACTGGGCGCACTGGAGAGGAACCAGAGCTGGCTCATTCTGAGGCTCGCTGACAAGCCTCCCTGCGTACCAGAAACACCCCCTCGCCGTAAATTTCTCTTCTCCAGGCAACGAGCACTAACCTTTGCGAAAAAATATATGACACAGCAGCAATGACGCGCAACAACAGGAGGCAGGTGGGCGGCAGTAGGTGTGTTTCGGGGCAGCTGTGGGTTGACTGAGGTACAGTATGTCCACACGGATGGAGAGATCACCTAATCGAGAGGTTCATGCGAACGGCAAACGATCTCTGGGCACATCCCTGCTGTTTTACGGAGAAGACAATGAGCCAACAAGCACTGGCTACACACAGCATCGTTATGCCACGGACATTACATCATTAGGAGCTGTGCTGGCCATTAAAGGGAGCAGGATTCAAGGCTGACAACAAACCCAGAAATATCATCATGCAATGACCAGCTTCAGGGATCCTGGATTGGTCGAAGCCCCCCCGACAGAGTGTGCAGAATCCATCGACAGCCCCTTTTTTTGCTCTGGCCAGAGTGACAAGAGGCACTCGGTCTGACGGGAAGAAAGCCTCGGCTTGCACGGCAGCTGACATTCAGATAACAAATCCTCATACAAACCTGACATTTGAATAGTCCCCCGCCCCATAGCGACGGTCACACGTGACATTCCTCACGCCGTGCAGTCCAATTCCCTGTTCTTCTCATGTCCGTGCAGCGATAGCGACGTGAATTTGCCGAGGTAAAGTCCCATCAACGGCAAAGCTGTTGGCTGACTGGGTGTACATTAGAAGATCTATTGATGCGAGCTAGTCACCAGAGAAAATACCCAACCGTGACGTGCAGACCCAGGCACAAAAATAGCAAAGGGGCCCTGAGAGGGATTACACAACAGCCCACGTTTAAGGACGCTTTTCCTCTCTCGCTATTGCTCTCTCTCCCTCTCTCTCTCTCTCCCCCTCTCTCTCTCTCTCTCGCACTCTCCCTCTCTCTCTCTCACTCTCCCTCTCGCTCTCTCTCTCTTGCAGCAGCTGCCTTCAGCTACACGCACAGCATGGGAGTCAGATATCATGATGCAAACAGCTAAAATCCCCCTCTGCCAGTTAGTCAGCCTTTATTCACTGCCCTGGTTCAATAATTTTATTTCCAGCCCAGCAGTATATGATCAAGATTCGGAAAATTAAGATATAGAAATTCTGCAAGGTGGAAACAACCCTGAAATGTTCTGCATCAGTCGTACGGAGCATGTAAGGATGGCAACAGCAAGGACAAAACATAGGCATGCCAGTGGCTTTCAAAGACTTGATCAGATGGCGCTGCACTGTTCTGTGTGCACCTCTCCTGCAGCGCGATCCTGGTTTCAGTGTGTGCACGTTGTTTGTACGTCGAAAGGAACTCATTGAAAAGGCAGCGTGCGGGTGGCGGCGAGGATGTTGCCAACGAAAAAAGAAAAAAAGAAACTCTTTCTGAGACACCCACAGCCTGTTCGGAGGCAGCTCTTCCCATCGTGACAGGACTCTTGCTTTGTGAATGGTGAGAGTCGTGACGAGGGCGTCGTTAATGTGGGGAGGGGGAGGGAAAAAAAAACTAGGACAATGATGTAGACGATTATGTGCAGCTGCAAACCTTCATCTTGTGAATCAGATACATGAGATCAGTTGTGACACGGCGTTTCTACCTCTTCTATGTCTTTAAACTCAAAAGAAAATTGTGTATCCGTAATAATCAATGATCCACTTTTTTAGTCTTACTAGACTAAAGAGTCTTTCTAACAATAATTCCCGTTGAGACTGTATGTCAAAAGTCTTTGTGGTGTCCAGAAATATAGTCTGGGTTTGGAGCGTTCACACGTGAGGCGACATCACAGAGAGCATTTCATTGCGTACAAAACGTATGTTTGGAGGAAACTATGTCAAAGTGGCCAAGCAAGGCCTTAATTGAACTGCTGCTTTTGACCAAATTCATGATATAATAACAATTTTGTTCACAAGCTTGAGGTTTTTTAATGGTTGGAATGTGGCCTCAGTCCACTTGTGTGAATACTTGGCCTTTCATCACAATATAATTTGCCAAACTAAATATACTTCACCCAAGGAGACCATCCTCCTCTGTCTCACTCTGGGTGAGAACAACTGGGTGCCTCTATGAATAGGAGTCCTTGGCTTGGGCATTTCTTACTCTGGACATAAAGCTCCTGCAGCCGAAACTAATGTACCAACTTCTAGACGGCGTGCACCCCAGAATACAAAGCTCACGGCCAGCTCCCCTTTATTCCCTGCAATTTCACACTGCATTTCCCTGAGAAAACTTCCGCTCCCAGGAGGCAGAGGGCATCGACAATCGGCCCACAGTATGGAACTGTAGCGAGGCTATTATTAGCCGCAGCCTCTAACAAGCCGAGATGAAGTTGAAACTAACTAGTTGCACTGCAGCTCAGATCCATTATGCTGCGTGTATTCAGCGGAGGAGCGGCACTAAAATGGCTGATACTCAATGTGCAGTGAAGGTCAAGTCGCCCGTCTCTATAAATATAATGGTCTGTCCCCCAGGATGTTCCACACTGCTTGGCATTTCCACTATCTAAAGCTTCGCCGCGGCCCTGCCCTGTCCTGCCGGCCGCCTCAAATCTAACCGCAAATTCTGCATGTGATTGGATGCCACACACGCACCCTTCGACAACTCGACAGCCGCTAATGATATTCTCACACACCCGCGCACGCGCGCACACACACACACACACACACACACACACACACACACACACACACACACACACAGACACACACGTGTGCAGGGAATGTTTATGAATGGAAGGAATGAGAGTTTACTCCCCGCTGGCTGTAGTGGGCTGTCATATGACTGACTGAGATATCGCTTTCAGGGGACACTGAATGCAACAGCTAATACAAACACCAGGAGGCGCTACTCGATTCTTAACCAAGGGGGCCACAGAGTGTCAAAGCCTGGCATCATTCACAAAACCTCCGCTTTTCCCGTCAATCAACACCCCTGGCAGCTTTTTTCTATTTTTTATTATTATTGTTATTAAACCAGACCGGCAGCACTCAAATACCAAGATTGCGGCAGCAGCACCTGAAAATAAACTGGCATGGTGGTGTGTTTCCATGGCAACCAGCTTCCTCACTTCCTGTCTACACATGTATAATTACCATCAGATTACAGCATCAAGACTGCAGAGATGAGCGGCGGAGAAGGGCTTTCAGTTATCGAGATGTGTTCAGCGACATCATAGAACCACAGCGTTTGCACAGAGCCCGTCACATGAAGGGAAAGAGTGCTATGGGGAGAAACAACAGCCAATCACGGGCCACTTAGAAAATTGGAAAATCTTCTGTTTGTATTGGGCAACAATGAAAGGTCAAGAATGAATCACTTCTTGCATTTGGATTGCAGGGCCGCATGTTTCAGCATTACTTGTGGCATTTTTGGGAGGATTGATGATTAGAATTCCAAATAACCCAATAATTAATTGGTAAGATCGATTACATTTGCCATTTCATCCAAAAAAAACAGACAAAATGAGCAAGAAGATGAGATGGTGACTCTGGGGCCATTTAAAATGACACATTTTAATTTAATTTAATTTTAATGAACAAGCGACATCAGTGGTGGAGAAAAAGAATGAAGATTTTTAACGACCCTTCTGTCTCAAATTCTATTTGAACCTTCCATCATATATATATATTTTTTGTCATCTGAAAACCCTGTATAACAGCAGCGATGACGTGACCAGATTACCTCTCAACATCCTACTGCTGCTGTTGCTTTTGTTGTTGTTGTTGTTGTTGTTGTTGTTGTTTGATGGTGGTGGGGGGATCAGCTGTCGTGTGCGGGGGTCCATGCTGGGGAAAGCCTGCAGAAGGCTGAGGGGAGGGGGAGGGGAAGTGGGGATGAGGGCGAGGGGGGAGTCTGCAAGGACGTGAGAACCCCCTGCAAACCCCCCCATCTGCACGTCATGGAACATTTGCAGAGGAGGGACCTCCCACCTTAAAGGCGTGCAGCAGAGAGCAGACACAACACAGAGATCATGCCTGCAGCGGACTCACCATCTTGGGAGAGACCGGCGCACCTTTGCGTACGTGCGTTGCGAGCGAGCACGCGTGCAACTCACCGGTTTAAAACGCGGCTACAGGCGGCAGGGCGGCTTACCGACATGGCGAAGGACTCGGCTCACGGTTGCGGGACGCGGGCGTCTTGATTTCCTCCGTTGTCTGTGCGTAGCAAAGCTGAAGGAGGACACGTTGTTTTTTTTTTTCCCTCTCTCTCTCTCTCTCTCTCTCTCTCTCTCTCCCTCCCTCCCTTTTCTTTCCTGCGCCGTCAGCGCGCGTTAAAATGTCCTGCACAACTGAGGCGTCATTACAGGTG
The DNA here is from genome assembly GCF_046127955.1 of Nelusetta ayraudi. Taxonomy (NCBI): domain Eukaryota; kingdom Metazoa; phylum Chordata; class Actinopteri; order Tetraodontiformes; family Monacanthidae; genus Nelusetta; species Nelusetta ayraudi. The sequence goes on from NW_027466065.1 coordinate 2,245,523, forward strand.
TGAACAGCAGAGGGCGCTAAGTCGCCAAACGCACACCCGGGAAGGCCAAAAGCACCAGTTGTAATGAGGCATGATTTTTATTTCAAAACATTTTGCCCGTCACGCCATCTATATGTGAATCACACAATAGGCAGAAACAACGGTGTTAAAAACCTGAATGTGTAGAGTCATAATAAAATCATCAGTACTAAATCATATATCTCTGAGACAGTGTTTGCATACATTCACTAACAGAAGTGTTTTCAGATAGTTTATTCTTTCTTAAGAGAGTTGCTCTTCCCCGGCAGCTCCGTTTGTGCGGAGTTGGTTGTGATCTGGTTTCGTATTAGGTGGCGCTTGTTATCCTCAGCGTCCAGGCCCACTGACAAGGCATTTGGCCGTAGGACAGTGTGGGCAGTAGAACCCACAGTTCCTTCGGCTTCACCATCTCCCACTGCACAGGCCCGAAACCGAGGAGCTCGACCTTTATTTGGAGCGAGAGAAAACACGCGATTAAGTATCAAGACGTGAAGAAACAGAGCTGTAAAGGAGTTACAATTCTGTCTGTCTGAGCACAAACTGATGCGATTATGTTGCCGTGCGTGTGACCATGCTGTGTGTCTGACCTTGGAGGACTGTAACGTCACCACAGGTTCGCTCAGCATCACCAATCCGTCATGCGGCCACTTGAGCAAGATGGCAAAGACGCTCTTCTCCTGGGGTCTGTAGGTGTACCTGTCGATGAATCGAGATGCCGCACTTCATCAACAACAACAACAACAACAACAAAAAAATGTACCGTACATATATCAGTGGCCTTTGGTTTAAAGCCTCAGTCGCACCCACCAAATGTTGGGGGTGACGCTGTCGTTCTGCGCTCGCCACGCCGTCGTGTTGTAGATTGCCTCGCTGTTGACCTTCAGCCACTGGCCCATCTGCCTCAGACGCTCCTCAAATATGGGAGCGATCACTCCGTCTGGTGTGGGACCGACGTTCATCAGCATGTTTCCACCGCAGGACACCGTCTCCACCAGCGTCTGACAGACACACACGCACACACACACACACACACACACACACACACAGGTGTGTTGTGGTTTTGTACTTTGTGCAAGCAGTTGGGAGCCTAATTGAATGGGATTCATTGCGTCTCCATTAAATATGTACAACTATGAGCATTTTTCTTTTTTTTTGACGTGTGATAACGTGATAGGTGGGAGGTTGCTGAGTAGGGAAATGAGGCAGATCTCAGTGCGAGCAGGACGCGCAGGAATGTTTTTGGAGGATGCTGAACAGGAGGGAGGAGGGGTGAAGAAAAGTTGAATCTCTCACCGCCACCAGCTGCTCAATGGTGAGGAAGTCGCTGAGCGGAGCGTTCCGTCGGTAACCCCAGGACTTTGTGTCAATGGTCATGCAGTTCTCCCACTTGTGCTTGAGCAGGTGCCCTGGCAGGTAGCGATCAGCGCAGGTGTAGTACCCGCCGTGCGTGCAGATGGAGCCGTAGCCCCAGCGGTCGTTCGTCACCACGGTGTCTCGTACGGGGCTGCGGGGGAGGAAAGGTTGACGTTACTCACAGGCTGTTGCTGTGATCTCCCCCCCCCCAAACATTCATTTTGCCAGTGTTTTTTTCTTAGATGTTGCAAGCCAGTGGATGAATTTCCCGGAAATTAAGAATGTGCATCCTTGGCTTGCTTGACTTTTCAGACAGCGTGTGCCAAAAAAAAAAATCCAGGAAATCAGCCCTTTGTGATGTCACAGAGGTGTCTCCTGGGTTAGTGACAACACTGCCAGTTGGTGCCCCCAGAGACCTTGTTTTTTTTTTTTTGTCTTTTTTTTTTGTATGATGGAGTAGTTTTGTAGTGTTTGCAGCAGACCACAACCCAGCATTTTAGTAGGAGACTGTGAACAGAGGGCTAAATCCATTTTTTTTAATCAAGTCCTGAACTGTGTGTCATGGGACCTTTTACAGTGCCGTCCTACTTTCATACCTGTCATTGTAAAGCCACGCCAAGAAGCCCGTGCTGTTCCAGTACTTGTCTGGTGCGTCTCCGTCCCCGTCAGACCAAAGCACCTCTGGCTTGTACTTGAGCACCAGCTCATAGAGCTCAGGCAGACTTTTCATCATAGGGAAGTAGTTTGTTGTGAACACATTGGCAGCGTCCATCTCAAACAGCGGGTTGAACCACTCAAAGAGGGAGTGATAGAGTCCTACGCGCAGGTCGGTGTTGGCACGCAGGGCACCCACCACCTCATCTACCAGATCCCGTTTGGGTCCAACATCTACCGCATTCCAGTTCCAAGATGTTTTGGAGCCCCATAGGGTGAAACCTGTAACATTCACCAGAAGAAATCAAAATCAAAAAAAATCAACAATGCCAGTACTGGGAACCACATCCTTTTATCTTTTTCTTTTTCTTTTTTCCCCCCTTTTTTTTTTTAAATATGACATTTGATTGCAGGATTACCAAGAATTAGGAAGTTCTCAGTGCATTGTACCTTCATGGTGTTTTGTGGTCAGGACGACATACTTGGCACCGGAAGCGGCAAAGAGTTCCGTCCACTGTTTGGCGTCAAAGAACTCAGCGGTGAACATTGGAGCAAAGTCTTGGTACTTGAAGTCTGGGGGATAGTTCTTCTGCATGAAGTCAACATAGGGCTTCAGCTTCTGCTTTTGCCAGTACCACCTGCAAGCCGAGGAACACAAGTGAGAGGCAGATGTGTCCAATAGTGCCACAAAAACGTCCTAAATTCCAGGCATTTATTGGGGGGGGGGGGGGATAAAATCTGTCTATAAAATCACAAGGATGCAAAACTGTGACGACCCACCGCCAGGAGGTGTGGTCTCAAACTCACCAGAACCACTCACTGCCGAAGCTGGGCACGGAGAAAACCCCCCAGTGAATGAAGATGCCGAACTTGGCCTGGTCGTACCACTCCGGCAGCGGTCTGGAGTCGATGGAGTCCCAGTTCGGCTCGTATTTGGCTCCAGCGGAACCGAGCAACAACAGCACCAGCAACAGGGAACTAACAGCCAGCCAGCCCATTCTGACAACAAACGCAGCCGGAGGAACCTGGAGCTGAGCTGCCCGACAAGCAGGAAATGAATGGAATGACCTAAAGATCAGAGTGACTTCCTGGTTGTATTTAATTATTTTTTCCGATATGCACGTGCGTGAAATAGAGTCAAAAAACAACAAACAAAAAACCGTCAAAGCGAGGGGTGTTTACGATTAGTACCGTGTGAACAGACGACTTCACCTACCGGGCAAAACAATGTGCCGCCTCTGTGGGACGCGCCGTGCAACACATTGAGCGCTCCCGACATGTATTTTGCGCATGCGCACCATGTATCCTGTTTTTGCTGCTCATGCTTTCGTTTTAAGGTAGTAGCTCGAACGCAATGCAAACAAACATGTCCGGATATGTCGATTGCCACTGTCACATCTCAGCGAGCGACTTTGACAAGGTAGATTAACTTCTTTTTTCCACCCTTAAGTGCAACTTTTGGCTCTAACGTGTCCTCTTCGTTGACATTTTAGGACATAGACGAGGTGATCGAGGGTTCAAAAAAGGTAAGATGCCGCAGCTTAAAATGAGTGACAGCGTGCCTTTTTCTACTTGTCATGGTCCGAGCACTGACAGTGTTGCAGGACTGGGGCGACGCGTTTACGTCATCGGTTACGTATATACGTCGAGGTGTGTGTGTGTGTGTGGGGGGGGGGGGGGTCAAGTCATATCGTGGCCTCACCGCGTCACTGTTGTGCCCCAGTGTGATTGTCTCTGGAAATTAGACTGTGATTAACGTGATGCCGTAAACGCACCTTCAGTTGTGTTTCATGTTGTTGCGTATACTCAAAGGCTGGGTTGGTGGCGCTGTTGGCTGTGGCCGAGCATGCTGGGGAGTTTGCCAAGGTGATTGAGCTGTCGCAGAGGTGAGTTTCAAACCCTGTGGGCACAACAAGACTCAGTGGAATTCTGCGTTCAACTTACCTGCTGTTTCCTCACGTCCTCAGGTTTCCCGGGTTTATTTTCCCCTGCCTTGGAGTCCATCCCGTTCAGGAAGTGTCTCCAGAGCAACACAGGGGGGCGTGTCTCCAGGTAGGCTACTCCATTCAGTCCATCCTCAAGGAACGGCAACAGATACTCAGATGGACCTAGTCTGGAGTTTGAACCAGACTCTTGGGAGCTTTTTTGTTTTTGTTCTTTGTGTTTTTGTAGTTCAAGTTATTGCCCTCCCTTTCTTTGCCTTTATGCAGGATCTAGATGCTGCTTTACCCTTAATACACACGCACAAGGACCAGCTCGTGGCTATCGGGGAGGTAACACCTCAGTGCGCCACACGTTTTTGTCATCCAGCCTTCATTTGCAGTGATGTTTTGAGCGATGACGGACATTTTGCCTCCGTTACCGTTCAGGTCGGCTTAGATTTTACGCCCAGATACATCAAAAGTGATGTGGACAAGGAGAATCAAAGGCAGGTCCTCGTTCAGCAGGCACAGCTAGCCAAGGAACTGGATCTCCCTCTGTGAGTCATAATAATAAAACAGTTTGGACATCATGTGATATTAATGCACCTGGTAATTTTTTTATTTAACGATCACAAGTGATCATTGTTCTGTCAGTATTCATGTTTTTTATTTCATTTCTAGAAATGTTCACTCGCGCTCTGCAGGGAGACCCACAATCACCTTGCTGAAAGAGCTCGGTGAGCTTCACATCCCCTTTACAGCTTTGCCAACTAGTATGGGGCATTAAACTGCAGTTGCCCCTTACCGCCACTAGGTGCCGACAAGGTCCTGCTCCATGCTTTTGATGGCAAACCGTCTGTTGCAATGGAGGGAGTGAAGGCTGGGTACTTCTTCTCCATACCGCCATCCATCATCAGGAGTGACCAGGTGCAGCTTTTGTCATTTGTTTATTTTTAATATGCTGTCCAACATCTGACTCCTCTCAGGCACTGACATGTCCGATAGAAGCGGGGTGTTTACTTAGTTTGAGTCAGCTGATGCTATCGCCGCGACTGTTAATGATTCATGATGGCTTCCTCCTGTGTTTTCCACCGTAAAGCAAAAACTTGTGGAACAGCTGCCATTGGAAAACATCTTACTGGAGACGGATTCCCCTGCACTTGGTCCAGAGAAGCGGGTGAAGTTTGGAGTTGATGGAAAACGCATATTAAGAATAGAAAAAAAAAAAAAAATCAATCAAAATAACATGTATTTTTTTAAATTCTCAATACAGGTGAGAAATGAGCCGAGAAACATCGCTGTTTCTGCCGAGTACATCAGCAAGGTGAAAGGCGTGTCGCTGCAGACGGTGATGGAGGTGACGACACAAAACGCCCTGCGACTTTTTCCAAAGTTGAAACTCGCCCTCAGACCCTGAAAAAGAGATGCTCCTTTTATTTGCTGTGTTTTAAACAGTTTGGTCAACATTGTTTCTCTCCATTACAGCACAAAAAAATAAATAAAAATAAAATACAGAACCAGTGTTATGAAATTGTGTAGCAGTACAACTGTACCAGAGTGCCAATATGATTGGATGGAGCTTCCTGTTAACACTCCTGTGTTGTTGTATTGTACTACAAGCATGCTGTATAATGAAACATCCTTGCAGCACCAAATACATCTGCGTGTTTAACTGTCTGCACGTGCTTTGAAACAACGCTTCACAATTCAATTCCTTGTAAATGTATCTTAATATCATTATTGGTTAATATAAAAAATAAAATGTGTATTCATTTATATTCGTGTGTGTCCCTGTATTTGCACCCGATGACGGTAATGAGGGTATTAGGAGAAAACCTGGTACAGGTGCGCTTTCAATTCCAGCGTGGGGACGTGTCGGCATGACGTCACCGGACGGGGGGGAGAATGGTGTGTGTGTGTGTGGGGGGGGGGGGGGGGGGGTCTGCAGATTGACAGCGCCTGCAACCACTCCGGTGGTCCCGTGGTTGGTGGGCGTGCGCAGCCACGAGCGCCTTGTGCTCGTCTGGTGCGTAAAAAGTTGGGAGCAGGGGGTGTGCGCGCGCGCGTCCTTTGACGTGTCGGTGCCGCCCACCATCACCGCCACCCAGGCTGAAGGTATCGTCGGTAAGAAAAAAAAAAAAAGTGTGTCAAGTCAAATCAAGGAGGAGGGCGGCCGGTGCTGCAGCTGCGCGATGCTCAGGACGTGAGCGCGGAGCTGAGAGGATCAGAGCTGCCGAGTTGGTGAGTTGTTGCGGAGGAAGGTTTTCAATCTCTTTATTCTGGCCGCCCGATTGTGTTGTTTATTTGCTTTTTTTTTGTTTTCGAGCTTTTTGTTTTTGTTTACCTGCTCCGTTTTTCTTGCCACGTGCCTTCGAGCCGTTTTCCTCCGAGTCCCGCTTTATCCGACACGCACGGAAACATGAACCTTACATGAGCCTCTTGTAAAAAAAAAAAAAAAAAAACGATTTAAAGGACCCGCATTCTGCGCCGTTTTACCAAATCTCTATCTTTCCATCGTGGCAGTCCGGTGGAGGCGCCACGCAAACATTAATTATCCCTGGGAAGAAAGAAAAAAACGTGCTTTAAATGGCAACATTCAGCAGCGATAGTTTATATACCGCAAAAATAAGTTTAAAAAAAAAAAAACAGCTTCAAGTTTTAGCTTCCTTTTGAACGAGGCAATCAAAAAGCATTGAGTAACACCTGGTTGGATGAGGGGGCGTGATCACTAACCTAGGCGAGGTACCCATGCCTTGTGTGACGTCATATTTTTCTCAGATTTTAGTTTTAGTTTTTTTGTTTTTTCAGGCACTAAACTTTGGGGAGTTCATGGACAGACTGGATATTTATATATTTTTTTAATTTAATTTTTACTTAAAAGGGACAACACGTTGATGAACATCACATGTAAATATGTCATAAACTAGTTTCCATCTGTAGTCCCTTGGCAGGTTGATGTTTGCAGCAGACTAAACCAAACACAACAACATGAAAGCACAAATTTGGATAAAGCAGGGAATAAAGGGAAGACATTGGACCTTCTTGCAGGTCCAAGCATCAGCACCATGGCAGGCGACGCGATGCTCTGGAGGGGTCTCACCCGGATGAAGCAGGTGGTCACCAGCAGGGCCCCGCCCATGAGCCAGGCGGCGGGGAACCTCAGTCACACTGCTGGGGTGACGGGGGTGAGTAGAACCAGAGTCACAAACGTGTGACCTAGGTCGTTCCTGCCCTCCACCACCTCATCAACACCATGACAGTAGCACCCTGAGGTGGCGCTGGAGAGATTTCTTGTCTTTTTTTTTATGGAGAAATTTTTACAGCTGAGTGTTGAACATATTGTTGTGAGGGGTAAGCAAATCTTTTGAGCACTCGGTCACCACCAGTTTGTTCCTTGAATGGGTGATTTTCATCTTGAAACTCAACTTTAACAACTCAGGTGATTAATACATATTTAAGAAGGTCCAAGTCTGTCTCATTTTCACATCTGACTCCTGTCTCACCAACCGCACACCAACAAACTAGAATACACGTGACCTGTTACGGCACGTTTTTGCCCAGGAGTCGTCCTGCAGACGGCCGGACTTCTCCTTGGTGCCGGCTCACAGATACTCCACGTTGGGAGCTTGTCTCCTCGGCGGCGGGAGAGGAGGCCCTCGCAGGGACTGGACCAGCAGCCTGTTCTTCACACAGACGCGCTGCCTGAACCAGGACAAGTCCAGACCGTTGACCTCGTCCAACAAAACGGCAAACGCCAAGAAAGCGGAGGCGAGGCACAAGCAAGTGGTACGCTAGTGACTTCTTACAGTACTTTACTCTTTTTTTTTTTTTTTTTTTTTGTGCTAATTTCATGATATTTGTCATGATGCAAGCGCAATGAAATGTTTGGTATGTGAACTGTTTTTCGTGGTTCTTCAAGTTGATCAAGTTGTGTTTCAGCTCAGCGAGAAGTCCAGAGAGAGGAGGGTGCCCGTCACTCGCATCGGCCGCCTGATGAATTTCGGAGGTGAGTGATCTGTTGATAAATCATTGGCCTTTTTTTCAACCCAAAAAAAAAAAAAAAAAATTCTATCTTAAGACAATGTCATCCTCCAGAGCATAAAGCTGTCTGTATAAACCCTAGGAGCCCCTATAAAACTTGGAGCGCCACAGACGATGATGAAACGCCTACGGGATGCTAGATGGGCAACTCATTGCCTCGTCTTTGGATTAACATTTTATCTTGGAATTGGATAAAATTAAAAAAAAAAAAAACAGACGGGCTAAAAAAAAATGCATCAATCACTAAATATATTGTGCCGGCTCTCCGTCACAGTGTCAGTAGCACAGAAATGGTTTTGTTGGGGGCGAGTCGGGAATGTAAGAAGGTGTGGAGCAGTTGCCTGTGTGTGAACCGCGCTATCGTGTTCCTTCGCCTCCTTTCACCGAGCTGCGTCTCCTCCACGACTCTGCGTGGAGCTCTGTTGCCACCTCGGCCGATTGCTCTTATCGCCTCCTTTCTCTCCGCAGCTCTTATCAAATGCGAAGTAGGGCACCGCTGTGGTCAACCAGCACCTTTATGTGTTTTCTTTCTCTCTCCGCACAGGTCTGGCTGTGGGACTCGGCATCGGGGCCCTCGCCGAGGTGGCCAAGAAGACTTTAAGACCCACGAAACAAAGTGAGAGAGAGAGAGGATCTAAAATGATGCTGAGGGAGGAAAACCTTCTGCAGCTTGTCTGTGAAGGCTCTCAGTCATCCAGGTCATCTTAAGGTGAAAGGGTTTAGTTAGGGCAACTGGACTTGATCAGAATCAGCTTTATTGGCTGGGTTTGTACATGCCAAACAAGGAATTTGCTTCTGTTTTTTTTCTCTATTCTACTACTTGGGTTAAAAAACAAACAAACAAAAACAACTACAGAATAAGTAAAAAGTAAGGGTAAACAATGTGCAACCAGAAGTATAAATAAGCGTGTGTGTGTCAGTTGTCAAGTCCAGTTACCCTCACTCAACCCTTCTGCAGCTTCTTGTTGCCACCAACTCCATTTTCAGTCATACGTCTGACCGAGTTGCACATTAAATCTGTTTTTGTTTTCTTCTCAGGGGACGAGAAGGCCGTCCTGGACTCCAACGTCTTCCTGTCGGAGGCCAACGCCGAGAGAATCGTCCACACGCTGTGCAAAGTGCGAGGCGCCGCTCTGAAACTGGGACAGATGCTCAGCATTCAGGGTAAGGAAGGGGGACCAAAAAAAAAACCCAACAGAAATAATGACGTGGTACAGGGACGCTCGGACCCCACACACGCTTGAATACAGGTTGAGCCTTCAGCGGAGACTCGACACATGTTGACTCACACGGGACGTCGGAGAGAAAAACACAGAGGTGCCCTCGCCTGAAATAAACCTCAGGATCCGTCCAGTCAACACTATTGTTAGCAGCCCAGGGGTAAAAGGTCCTTAAATGGCCTGCGGGCCCTGAACGCCACACACGCACTGTAAACAACTCTCTAGATTGTCCTGCTCATTTATCATCGTTCCAGTCGAGCCGCAGAGTTTGCAAACAAGTTTTGTTGGTTATAATAATAATTTCTTGGTGGTGGGTAAAACGTGTCGAACCCTCAGAAAGACGACTCGTTTATAGGTCCAGTTTTATTGTTCTTTCATTCTCATGAGTATTGACGTTGCAGTTTCTCACAGAAGGCATCAAAACTACGCATGAACACACATTGTATAGGAAACGATAAGCGTAAAATAACTTAAAGATGTTTTATATTTAAATTCTTCAAGTTGGCCACCTTTCATAAAAAAAACATCTGTAGTTATTTAATGTGTTTTTCTCTGCTGCATTATTACATATATCTTGCTCACATATTTGATGTCTTCAGTGTCTGCAGTGTAGAAAGTTGGAAAGACAAAAACAAAATTGCATGAGAAGGTGTGGTCAAACATTTGACTCTGGTGTGTATATATGAGAACCATTGTATTGCTATGAAAACCAAATGACTTTATTGTACTGGGAGTATACACTCATTAATATTTATGGGCTGTATTGTTAAACCTTTGCCAATATAAAAATCAATGTTATGCACTGGACCATTGAACCACGCTTTTACTTCTTTTCTTTTCTCTCGTCTTTCCTCGTCAATGTCCTCCTCTCAGACGACGCCTTCATCAACCCTCAGCTGGCCAGGATCTTCGAGCGCGTGCGCCAGAGCGCCGACTTCATGCCCCCCAAACAGATGATGGTAGGTGGAGGAGGAGGAGGAGGGGAGACGACGACACTCGGGCTTAGGAGCCGCCAAGGCGTCACCTGCCCTCTGCTCCACAGAGGGCCGTCAGCAGCGACCTGGGCCCCCACTGGAGGGAGCGGCTGGACCACTTCGAGGAGAGGCCGTTTGCAGCCGCCTCCATCGGCCAGGTGCACCTGGCCAGGCTGAAGGACGGCAGGGAGGTGGCCATGAAGGTCCAGGTGTGTGGGTGTGTGTGGGGTCAGTGGGGTCCGGCCAGAGTCGACCTTTTGTGAAGCCTTTACCCAACATGCACTGCTCTCTCAGTATCCCGGAGTGGCCCAGAGCATCGACAGCGACGTGCACAACATCATGGCGGCGCTGAGTTTGAGCAACGCGCTGCCCGAAGGTGACGGCAGAGCGGCCATCGCTCTCACGGTTGCAGCCACTGAGGGGTTTTTTTTTTTCACCCTTTTCTCTTTTTTTTTTCGTTAAAACGCTCGTCCTCCATTCACAGGCCTGTTTTCTGACCACCTCATCGAGGTCATGAGCCGGGAGCTGGCGCTGGAGTGCGATTACATAAGGGAGGCCAACTGTGCCAAAAGATTCCGGTGAGTTTTCTTATCGCAATCTTTTCTTTTCTGTCCGCATGCACACACGCACGCACGCATTAGAATGAGAAGCTGACGCAGTTGCTGGAAATCAGTGGAAGACGAGGGGCACACCTTGCCTTTTTTACAGATTTTTTTTTTTTTTTTTTTAAATAAAAGAAGCAGGAAAAAGAACTTCATAGAGAAAAACCAAAGGTCAAATCTTGCACATTGATCAGGAAGCTAGCAAAATATTATTCCAGAGTGAAGATCCTTACACACTGGGAAAAAGGTGAAGCGACGTGAAGATGGGAATTTTTCGCCAGGAAATCTTTTCTGTACACACCAACCGCAACGCGATTCTACGCATGTAATTCAATAAGCGAATGACTTTTGGGGCTCTTTCCGTCACAGAGGGACGCCAACAAATTACCGAAGTTTTGATGTGACGTCATCGAGATTCCAACATCATTTTGATTGGTCAGAGGTCCAGCCATTCGCGTTTTCACCTTGCAAAATCCGACGCAAGACCGAAAAAATAAGTCGCTTTTTTGCTCTGTGAAAATTTGCTGCCTGTTCGGTACGGTTGCATTGACTTCAGTAAGTTTATAAAAAAAAAAACTGGCAAATTCGCTTCCAGTGTGCAAGGACTTTGAGACTGTTGGCATCACTCTGTGCAGTTACATGGGCCGTAACTTAGTAATTGCATTACAAGCGGCTTGTAAATACTCTGTTCTGATTAAATTGGCGTGATCAAATCAAAACCTATGAGGAAGTTCTAGGGGGGCGATATGACTTCTGCCAGATCAGGAAGAAGAAACTACAAGCTGGTAACATTCTTATTGATGAGCATTTTATTTTCTATGAACCAGCTGCATTGATTATTGCTGTAGTTGTCAATAGAAGGGGAGAATGACCAAATACCTCAATGCATGTCAGGCAAATACCTAAACAACAATGTATTTACTCAAGCAAGTGTACTTTGTGATTGTCCTCTATGCTGGAGCCGGATAAGAAAGAATTGTCTGCTGGCGTGGAGCTCGTCATCGTGCAGGCCACCAGCCCCCAGTCGGGGTTTCTCTCCTGGAGCGCAAACTTTGTTTTCTCCGACCTGTGTTTCCGTGTCAGGGAGCTGCTGCTGGGCCACCCTTTCCTCCACGTGCCCGACGTGATCGACGAGCTGAGCAGCCGTCACGTTCTCACCACCACCCTGGTGCCGGGCTTCCCTCTGGACCGGGCCACCGACCTCCCGCAGGAGCTCAGGAACGAGGTGCCAACGGCCAGGAGAAACCCAGGAGTCCTGCTTCCGCCTGAGAGCTCGCCCACTGTTCCAACACACTCCACAGAACCTTTATTGATTTTAATTTCCTTTCAATTTTTGTCAGATTTGTGAGCAGATCCTGATGTTGTGCCTGAGGGAGCTTTTTGAGTTCCAGTACATGCAGACTGATCCAAACTGGTCCAACTTTTTCTTTGATCCTGAAACTCACAAGGTCCGTACACATCGCAGCACTATTTAGTTTTAGGATTATCTTTCTAATCACCCTTATTTCACTGACGCGTCCAGGTGGCTCTGCTGGACTTTGGTGCAACACGAGGATTTGACAAGAGCTTCACCGACAACTACATTGAAGTAAGAATGACTCGGACAAAACTTAACACTTTACAATGTTCCATGTTGGTAAACAAACAAAGATTTGTCTTTTCATATGAATGCCTCTGCTGCACTGTAATCTAAATTCACGTTGACGCAAACGCTGTCTTTTCCTTGGAGCAGATCATCAATGCAGCAGCCAATCGAGACAGAGAGGCCGTCCTGCGCCAGTCCAGACACATGAAGTTCCTCACAGGGTTCGAGTCCAAGGTAAAGTGTGACAAAAGCTCTGAATTAAATGTATTTTCATGGTTGCGACTGGTCTGAACCACTTTTTTTTTCAGCAAGGAATTGGTGAAAGGAATCATCAGTGAAACTAGTAGCATTCACATTCCCTGATGAAAAACGTCACTTTAAAAAAAAAAAAAAAAAAGCCTTCACTGACATCTACTGACCATGTTGGAAATTACAGGGCTCTGACTAACAATCCTAACAATCTTGGACTAACATGGTATGTTGGTACCCTACTTACCGCTGTCCCTCAGGTGATGGAGAACGCCCACGTGGACGCGGTGATGATCCTCGGCGAGGCCTTCTCCTCCTCGGAGCCCTTCGACTTCGGCGCTCAGAGCACCACCGAGCGAATCCACAGGCTGATCCCGGTGATGCTGCGGGAGCGCCTGACGCCGCCGCCCGAGGAGACGTACTCGCTGCACCGCAAGATGGGCGGCTCCTTCCTCATCTGCTCCAAACTCAAGGCCAAGATGTCCTGCAGGAACATGTTCCAGGAGACCTACGACAACTACTGGAGGGATGCACGAGCACAGTCGGCACACTGATGTACTTTTTTTTTTTTTTGACTATTTAACTAGAAACATTTGGAGCTTTTTGGATATTTTTCTTTCTTTTTGGTGTGCGCAACCTGGGCTGGATCGTTGTTCGAATTGTTTTTTTTTTTATGGAATTGGGATGTAATGTTCGACGTAACTCTGCACAAACGGGAAACCAAGTTAACATGTGAGGGTTATTTGTACTTTGGGTTTGAAATGGTGCGAGGACCTCCTCTCCATCCAAACAGGATTTGTCAGTCGGCATCGATCTCACCGTGATGTAACCAAAGCAAGTCACAGAGCACAGATGATTGTTTTGGAGTGACGTCACAATGACTTTAAATGACTGTAATAAAATGAATGTACTTTCACTGACTGGCTGAAAATGGAATTTATTTTTTTACAGTTGAATTTATTGACACAAACAAACTTGTCTAGGCAGAGATGCAGAGCTTCAAACCCCCAAATAGAACCATAGTGTGTTGTCTAAAAGTCCTGACAGTCACATAAATAAATCTTGTGAAATAAATGTAAGGAGATGCAGTGAGCGCCGGCGGTTCAGCCGAGGTTTCCTCGCTCCACTTGGATGGTGACGCCGGAGAATCCAAACTGGGAGCGCAGCAGCTGTGTTGCCTCCGTGAGGACGACCTGTGTGTCAGCTTCTTCCACTGAGAGGGGAAAACTTTGTTAGGAAGTGTGGAGGAAACATTTTATTGATCAAGGAAGGTTTACTCGGGGCGTGGGAGGGAATCAAGTTTTCTTTACCAACCAGGTATTAATACTTTGACTTTTTCTTCAGTTTTCCAGCAACAAATGACAATTTTAAAAAGTGCTATTCATACAATGGGATTTCTTGGTAAAACAATTTAGCTTGTATAGTAATATATCAAATAAAATGCATGAATTCTTTAATAATTTGACCATAATAGCTGTGAGCCTCTCTAACTTCAAGAAAAAGTCACGTTAAATGCTTCCCATAAGATTGAAGTATCCTATTTATTTAAAATATATTAAAAAAAATCTATATTAAAAAATGAAAAGATGACTTCAAGGGTTCCTGTGTGATTCAAAATGTCTTCATTTGTTTTGTTTCTTTTTTTCTTTTTTTTTCATTAAGCAACATTCCAGTGTGTTTGTACCTGCAGCGACGTGGACCGAAATCAAATAATGGTTCATGTTGAGGCTCCACATGTGCATATTGTGCAAGCCCGCAACTCCCCTCACGGACTGCAGCAGCTTTTTCACCGCATCGGCGTCGACATTCTGTGGAGTACCTGCATGGGAAGACGGGGGGCGCCCCACAATGAATTCTGCAATCATAAAAGAAGGGGGGCCTGATTTGTTTTGCACTTTGCTCACCTTCCATCAATATCCTGAAAACATCCTTGGTGACGGGGAGAGTCGTCCCAACAACGAGCACGGAGAACAGGAAGGTGCAGATGGGATCGGCTGCTTTATATTCGGGCTGTGGGACAACAAGAGTGACGTCGAAGTTGCTCTGAAACTATGAAATGCAGCGTATCACGTTTCAGTGCTTTTATTTGTGTTTCATCAACACAGTCGCCTGCAGGTGACAAAAATGTCAAAGATCTTTGCAACTTGCTGGCAGTCTCTTTTGCGGAAGTGGATCTTTGGAATTTAAAGGACCAGTTTGTCAAATTTAATGCTACTTCCTCTTTTCCGATGCTTTTCACTTGATCGCACATCTCTCTTATCACAGCTGTGACGTCAGGGTGAAGCTCGACAAACCTGGGCAGCGCCACCGTCTGGACAGGTTGAGAGGCATAATGGTCCAGTCTGAGGGCCTCCTTCCAAGTGGACCGACCTGCTCTTTCTGTAACTATGACTGCTTATAACTTAACAAATGTATAAACTCAGTAACTTTGTATTGAGTCAATACATCCACTTTTAACTCCTTTTTATGCCTTTATATCACTTTAAATGTTTTCCTTTTAAGCCTTTCAATAAAAAAAAAAAAAAAAACATGCACTCAGTTTCTCCTTTCATCCTTCAGCCTTTGGACAATCTGGACAGTTCATCCTGAAAATGATCAAATGAAGTTTAATAGTATAGTTTGAATTAATTGAATCCTTTCCATCGCTTTCCTTGCCCGAGTCTTAAGGCGTTCTCTAGTTTTTTGTTCTTTTTCTCACTGACCCAGATGTGGATGACGAGAGCAGCCGTCAGGACCCCGACACTCTGCACCAGGTCTCCCAACACGTGGATGAAAGCGGCCCTCACGCTGGCGTTGCTGTGGCTGTGGTGGTGACCACCGAGTTGCTCGGCCCCCTGCTGGCGCTGACCGCCGGCCGGGCCGTGGGCGTGTCCGTGCGGCGCTCCGGACTGGTGGAGGATCGCCGCCATCCTGCCGAGGTGAGAAGGTTAGAGACTCTATGACCATGACCGGATCCGGATCAGGCTGCGAGTCACTCGCACACTCACAGGATGTTGACGGCCACGGCGCAGCCGGAGGTGAGGAGCATGATGTGGCTGTCGATGTCGTAGTCCCCAGCCGTGAGCCGCTGCACGGCTGAGACCAGTAGTGCCCCCGTCACGGCCCAGACGGAGGCCACCGACAGGAGCATACCCAGAATCTCTGAACGACACGCAATACACACCAACATCAGGCCACGCTAATCTCAACCCTAAACTCAGCCCAACCCCAGTCTAGCCAAAACCCAACCCTCACCGTAACCCCACTCTAACGCTAACCCTAAACCCAACCTCAAACCTCATCCCCAAACCGTAACATTGTAGTCTGGAAATATTTTTAAAATATGGTCGATTGAAAGCAATTTTAAACATCTATTATCCTTTGATTGTTAATGCGCTGCAGCAACAACACACCAGTGATTAATTTCACTCCTCCATCTTGCAAATATCATACAGTCTCACGTAGTGCTGGAAAGGGCAACTGGAGCAATCTTCAGTCTTTGATGCTAAAAGTAAAAAAAAAGCTAGAGGCTTTCTGACGGTGCAAGTGTTAATGTCAGGAGCATTGCTTGAGTTCAGCTTTATCGCAAACTAGGAAGCCTCCAGTGGCTTCCAGGAAGGCTCCTAGATAGAGAGTTTAGGTCAGAGTTCATCAGGATGGAAATGGCAACATTGAACACTCAAAATGCAGCCCGTTTGGAAGCGTTCAACAAGAAGCACATTGGTGCGGCTGGTTTACTGAAGGCGAGCTCAAAAACAGTGAAATGGATCCCGTAAAGCTTTTGCATTGTCAAAAAAAAAGTGATTAGCTCGCCTGCTCTGTGCCAGCCAAAGGTCATGGTGCCGCCCTGAGGCCTGGAGGAGATCCACAGCGAGAAAATGCTGATCAGGATGCTGCCAAAGTCAGTCAGAAGGTGCGCTGCGTCCGTCATGATGGCCAGACTGTGAGCAGCGTATCCACCTGGGGGATTCACACAGAGTTCTGAGTGAAAACTATTGAAAAAAAAAAAAAAAAAAGACGGTGGGTTTAAAGTGAGGAAGTGAGACAACCTCTCCTGTGACTTAGACCTTGTAGTATTGTAGTGGTCTTTTGTCCTCGTCATTGATCGAAACCTTAATGTCAAAACTAAACAAACACAATCAAATGAATCAAAATCAAATAAAATGTCCACTTAGGCACCAAGGAATGCGAATAGGAGTGCGACAGTCCAATGTCCAAGAATAGAGTCGATCGTATTATTCAGAGCCGCATTTGAGACGGGAATCATTGGGTGACCTGACAGCCCAAGTCCAACTCCAAATACTGAGGGCCAAGCAGGGAGAATTGATGAGAATTCACATTGACTCAAATCATGCCAAATATTTTGAACAAACTAAAGGTTTATTCATCAAACCAAACAAAACTAAATAATTAATAAATATTACAAAAATGACAAATAGCTCCAACAGCAATTAAGTACATTAAGATGGTGCAGCTGGACAGGAAGTTAAGTATTGGACTAGGAGACTGAATTGCTTTTTAGTTCACCTTCACAAGATCCATCAGGAAGACACTTACTCCCCTCAGTTCTCTATTTGTTTCTTTTACAGTCACAGCTCCTTGACTTGGTGTTTCTTGTAACACAACAGATGAAGATTGTATTTTATATACTTGACATTTCTGCACCATAGTATAAAAATACTTCAAACATAGAAAAATGTCAGATGTTGTTTCAATAAAGACTCCAGTGCAGCAGCATCACATGATTAACCAGCCGTGTTTGGAGGGAAACAAGATGATCACAGAAGCAGAGCCGACACCTGGCTGGAGGTGTGGTCACCTTCTTAAGCATCCTACCACGTTGGTGGCTGTGTGTCTGAATAAACTGATTTTAAAAATAAAAATCTATTTATTGTGGAAGCGTTCGTTTTTTGAAGACCTTTGTCAGGCAGCGATGCACGCTCTCCCTCTCACCGATCACCTCTCCCATCATGAAGAGGAGGCTGATGCCACAGGCAATGACAAGCTTCCTTCTGGCCAGACGTCTGGTGTCACCGTCGACCTCCGACACTGATCCGGTCACCTGGCAGAGCTGCTCGTGCTGCCGCAGACCGACAAGGCTGGACACATCTTCGCTCCACTCTGATGACGAGTCTGAACTTTTCTCCTCTGATGCTCCCAGCCTAAATTGAGAGAAAAGTGCCATAATTGTCAAAGGTTTTTGATATGATAGAAACTTGAAATCTCACCAGCTTAAAGTGTCGGGATTATCCTCAATCAGGTGTTGTTTCTCGGACTCTGTTGAAAACTCCATTTGTTTCACCCTCTCAGTTCAACTCGTGTGCCAGAGAATCTCGCCACCTGCTCCAAACAAGTGTTATCTGACTGAGGGGGAACAAATCAGCAGCCAATGGCAGCAGCCTGGCTGCCTCGTTGGGTCAGAACGACAAAAACCTTCACTAGAAATAGGGCGACACGAGACTGGAAACGCAAGGGAACATCAAGATGGGACTTAGCAAGTGAAGGAAGAGTTCTGTCAGGCTTGTTGGAAGATGCAGCAGTGGATACCAGGTTACGGCTCTATTAGAAGCTGGACTAGCTAGCTATTTTTCACCAGCGAAACCTTCAATAAATCTCGACATGTAGCCGCTACATTCGGACTTTGTCACATTCCGAATGTGCCGACACTAACAAGTATCTGCTCAGCTGAGCTATTAGTTCAGCAATTAGTTGCTGTGCATTATGTTTTTTCTTCCCCGCTTGATGCTGCTTAATTTTTCTGGTTAATTAAAAATGAATACAAACTCCTGTGACAATGGTTAAGTTCACACTTTATGACACAATACATTAAAATTAACATTCTCGAAAAAAAAAATTTAAAAAGAAAAAAAAAGAAAAAGGCATCTAGCAACCAAGGAAAACCAAGTCACTGCAGTGTACACGTTTTAGGGGAGTTGACAAATCCACCCATAACCTGTACATCTTTTACACATGAATGTAAATATATACATTTCGAATTGTTTGACCTTGACTGTAACCCGGACACTTCCGACTTGAACAGCATGAACAGGTTGTAACCTCTTCACTTTGACATTTTTCATTTTGTGTCAACAAGTCATTGACGATACAACGTCGCCATCCGCTGGCCAAACAGGAAATTACAGACAAAACCATGTTGTTGTTGTTTTTGTTTTTTTTTAGTACTGCAGCCTCTCGACTTTGACGCGCCGCTACAGAAAACAAGCGACCCCACACTGCCACGTTTTCTGAAACACCTTCTCAAGACTTTGAGCATGTTAGGATATGAATCTGGACAATATTGCAGTAGCAACATAGCGACAAATGAAGCATGCTAATTTTTTTTTTTTTTTTTACACATTTCCTGTCACCAAATGTGTTCAAACTGGAGCTTTCAGTGACCAACGATGTTCCAAAAGCACCCGCGTCTTGTTTTGTTTTCATGCCGAAATGTCAAAGTTTTTCAGAGAATAGCAATATCCTTGATGCAGCCTTTGATCAGGGCCTAATATTCTCCCTAATGCCTCGGTCATAACTCCACATCAACACCATGTTCAAAAGGTGCGTTTTGGTCATTGTTCACGTCTGGGTGTCTGGGATTCTCGAGCTCCACACGGGCTCCTGGGCTAAACTAATCACAACCAGGCTTTGGCTAAATAAACAGCATTTTTGCAATATACATACTGTATACATGTTTTATTGCATTACGTACAACACATTTTCTCTCACAATCATACAACTATTTTGCATGTCTCCCCAAATTTATTACTTAGGTTATTGTATTATTGCGGTCATCATGTTATTCATTCTCATCAGGACACGCACAGTCGGCGGATATATACACAAATTAAAAAAAAACTACAGCGTATTTCTGAGGAATGGAAGTCTACATTGTTCCATGCAGCAGTTCTCTTCCAGCACGTTTGACTGTGTGTCTTTCAAACCATCATGGCACCTTCTGGATCTTAAACATGAACTTCAGGATATTAAAGTGCATGAGAAAAAAAAAGGAATTATTCCAGAGCTTTTGATCTGCATGGCTTCATCACTGCAGCACCCCCTCCCCTCCCACAACTTGTCCAATGTTTAAAAAAGAACAAACAAGTTAAAAGAATAAATATGATTTATGATGTCGCACAATCCCGGTGGCCCAGAAAAAGGTGTATCTGTATATGGCACGATCACATTTAATGTGTGATTTTTCTCTTGAGTGTGTGTGTGTGTGTGTGTGTGTGTGTGTGTGTGTGTGTGTGTGTGTGTGTGTGTGAGAGAGAGAGTGAGAGAGAGGAGCTTGCTGTGAGTCCCAGAAGAAACAACCGCATAAAATATCAGCACGCTATCTGCATCCAAGTGGAAAAAGACAAATGATAAATACGACCATCGATCAGGACATGTTTTCATACACAATTTGGACTCAGAGTGGCTCCACGGGCAGCTCAAGGCGTAGTAGTGCTGTTGGTCGCATTAGGCTGGATCACAATTGGTGTGCTCTCCCCTGGACCTGTGGGGGAAATTAAAAAAAAAATTTTTTTGTTGAATTGAAATTAAAAAAAAAAGCAGTTATGACAAACGGATGAGCGAGAGGGGGCGGCAATGAAGTGAAAAGCCAGCTGTTGCAATGACGGTTTAAACAATCACAGTGCAAACAGAAGTCATACAAAGGCACCAACAGAAGAACGTGTTAATTGTTTCGTGCAGCAGTGGCATGGTGCAAAAATATTAGTATGCAATTTGGCAAATTCCAGCGGCGCTGGCATTAAACATTCCATGTTGTGAAAAAATCCCACGATGATTCAGATGGCAAGTGTGCTTTTCAGTTCCGCAAAGACGTGAAGTCAGGAAATTGCATCCGATGGCAGAAACAAAAGACAGCAATTAGCCAAACACATCACATTGAGCAAATCAAAAATGCAGCGCAACCTTGCCCGTCGACTGCAAAACAGGGAAAGAGGGAAGAGGAAGTGCTCCGACTGATCAGTCGCACAGACACCGAGAACCAAAACGTGCTGGAGTGCTGATGCCCGGTTAGAAGCAGCCAGAACCATGCGTTGACAAAGCGCCGGCTCCGGTGTCAGCTGGATTAGTAGAGCAGCGCCCAAGCAGCGGCCGGCTGAGGACGGTTCAACGTTACCTGAGGGCGCGACAACTTCACCGGTGGCGGTGAGAACTATTGGCGCATTGGAGGCCGGCTGACTGATTATTACAGGGTCTCCTGCTGTGGAACGAGAGTCGACACTGAGCAACCTGCAGGTCTCCCGTTTAAAGCGACTGCCCAACACCAGAAAATGGAATTTGGGCCCGACTGTTAACGGGACAAGGTCTTAATTGACTGTGAGTGTCTAAGTTGTGCAAGACTCTTCTTACCTGTGCAATAATTAAAAAAACAAAAAACAACCGTGATGACAGTGTATTGAAAAACAGTAGATCAAAAACAAAAAAAGAAAAATCACCTCTTCTCGTTTCTTTTCTTCTTCTTTTTAATATTCTGACTAAGTCAACATCACACCACAGCGGGTTAATCTCTGACACACCATTCTACCAAGATTTTGGAAATAAACCTCCCGAAATTTGTCCCCGTATTTCTCTCCATGTAACAGCGCAGACAAAAATAATGTGGAGGTGCAAAGAGGTGAACGCTGAAGATAGTTTCACTAAAAATACTGCTTTCAAAATCAGATCGGCTCATTCTTACGTCTGATGAAAGGGACAAAAATAGACAACAAACAGCATGTGATGTGCTGCGAGGCAGCCTGACTGCTGCTGCTGCAGCAACATACACAGCGACGCTGTGTTAACACTGTGTTAACACCGCGGTGACATTTTAAGAGAAACCAACATTAAATCTAAATCACTCACCCTCATCGTTTTCTCTGAGCTCCGCCTCGAGGTCCTCGGGGTCGACGTAGACGAAATCCTCCTCTTCGGGACCTTTGCATTTCCCGCAGCAGAAACAGCAGCAGCATAGACAGCAGCAGCAGGTGAAAATGCTGCAGCAAATCACAAGACCCTGGACACAAAGGGAAGATGGTTGGTGTTATTCACGAGTCAACACCGGCCAACATCCGCACCTGGAAGACAAACAAGCCCTGCAACACGGCAGGAGGTTTTTCAAACTAGATTTTGTGTCAATCTTGACTGACTCGAGTTACTCACACACATGTTAGCTATTTGCATTTGGTCCCTCAGTCTTTCATTTCATGCACAAAACCACACTGTGCACCGCTCACCTTGAACCAGCATTTTGACATGAGGAAGTAGTACTTGACGCCCTCTTCCCCAAACTGCTCAGCAGCGTAGAGGCCCATGGAGCCGTACTCATCGTAGATCTTCCGCTTGTTCTCATCACTGAGAATGGAGTTGGCATTGTTGATCTCTTTGAATTTCTCTGCGGCTTCCGGGTTGTCTGGGTTCTTGTCCGGATGATGCCTCAACGCGAGTTTCCTACAAGCAGGCAGGAGGACACAAGCTGCCGTTTACACAGCTGTATCTCGTAGTCTAAAAATGGTCATAAGCTACGAATTACAACGACTGAAAAACGACCTGAAGCAATTTTGGACAAGTTGTAGTTTCATTGTCTAAGTATACACAACCAGGAAGCGTTTCACTTTCACTTAGCTCGATAAAAATCAACCAAAACTGAGTAATGGCGACTGTTGCGGGATAAAATGAGAATGAATCTACAGTGAATGAAAAAAGTCAATACCACAGTAAAGCATTACAAGTATTGACCGAGACAAATGACGGTATAGCCCCAACATTGAGCAACAGGCGGAAATAATACCTCCCCCTGGATTACGCCATATGAAGTATGTGGAAGGATTTAAATCAGGTTAATATGATCTGTTGTGAGGGATTACATGGGCGTTGGGGTTCCTAAAAAAAAAAAATTAAATAAATAATAAATAAATAAAAAATCTGGCAACGCCGCTGAGTGCTGATTGTCGTCTTTACAACCTGGCGATATTTATAGCCAAGTTTGTGTGTCAAAAGTGAGCGTCTTGGAAATGGACACACGCAGATGTGAAGCCTTCCCAGGGACACACCTGTACGCCTTCTTTATGTCCTCCGCGGACGCTCCTTTCTCCAAGCCCAGCACTTTATACAAGCTGTCTCCTGCCGTGGACAGTTTACGCTGCGGTCTGTTTTGGTCCTCCATGGTTCACGAGTTGAACAGCTTTGACATTAGTGAGACTCTTCCTGTAAGTTCCGGGGATAGGAATGTGAGACATGTACAACTTACCGAATAAAACGAACACATACAAAAAAAAAACCGAATTGTCAATAAACGTTTATAATCACACGGAACAGCCGCAACTGTCCGAGTTAGCGAATGCTGACGCTTTTCTTTGGTTATGTGGAAGTGGCTCATTAGGAGTGCTAAATGACTTACGCTAACATTAGCTCACTTTAGCGCGGGCTGCATTAGCAAAGAAGGCGCGAGGAGCCAATTTGACGTGCTATTGTACGTACTGGAGGCGTAACTGTGGCCGTCTTCGATCGAATCATTGAGTCCGGAACGTTTCCGCCGGTCTTCCGCCTGTTTGTTCCATGAATTGCAGCTGGCAGACGGTTTATCCTCTATTGAAACTTGTCGCCTCATGAACCGGGGCAAAGCTTAAGAGGATGAAGTAAGGAGTGAAGGACGAAACAGGAAGTAGTCGCGTTACGTCACGTGGGACGTTCACGCGCGCCCGGCGGTGTTTTAAATATGCTGGATATATATGTTAAAAAACAACAACAAAAAAACAAAAAACAAAACATGGACGATGAAAAAAAACAAAAACAAAACTGAGAATAGGATTAATATTATTTTTAAATTCACCTTTTCCTTTGCATCCAACATTTTTGCAAAGCATGACTATTTTTAATCCAATGTAACTGCACTAAAACCAAAAACATGTAAGTAAATTGCAAATATCATATAACAAAATTAAGTAAATCTAATGACGGTTAAAACGCATTATTTTGTAATGAAATGTAACTTACACATAAAATACAACATAACATCTGTCATTGGAAATCAAGTAAAAATTTAATTAGTTTATTTGCCATAAGACAATCATCAAGTAATAGATATACAATGAAATGTAAGTAGGCTAGGCATACTCTTAAATTACAGGTAAAAACAATACTGTCATTTTATACTTCAATTATATTACATATTACCTGAGGACATGATAAGAAAATTGCAATGTAAAAAGTTTTAGGAGCCGTAATTGTGGTTTTGTACGTAAGCATATTGCATTCACTTGGCAAATAAAAAAAAATCTGTTTTTCAGTCTAATTCTTTTTTTTTGCAGACCAGTTTTTCGTGCTAATTTTTTTCTGCCCTGTTTTTTTTTATTTTGAAATCCCGGGAGAAAACAGTAGACAGATGACTCTAAGGCATGGATGTGCTCTACGGTGGTGAAACATGTCACCATGTAGCCAGTCTGAATGCACTTCAAATGCATCATTTTGTATCCATGGAGCATGACATATTTATTCAATTGATCCCGAAGAAACATTGCGATGTCGAGAATATCTGAATGAGCTTTCCTTCGAAACAACCGCAAAGTCCTCAGATGCCTACGTAAAGTTGATAAACTGATTTTAATGCCATCTATGTCACTTAAAGACAGGACTATTTCCCAGTGTCTTAAACCCATGTCAAAATAGAATTTGATTGAACTGAACAAGGTGGCCATTTTTGCTTCCATTATATCTAGCTCTCAATGAAAGAATGGATGCGATTGTTTCAGATGCTCTCTAGACTCGGGAAAATAGGGCGGAAAAAAATTAGCACGAAATACAGGGCGGGAAAAAATAGCACAAAAAACAGAAATAATTACACTGAAAAAACAGAGATTTTTTTTTATTTGCCAAGTGAATGCAATACGCTTCCGTAGTCTTGATATATGCTGATGAACTTGCAATTCTTTCGGAGATAAGGAGTGGAAGAGAAAAAGCTGGGAGTGGAGGGAGGTCTTGTCTAGTTGTGGTTTGTTGGAAGTATAAAAAACATGGCTCACACTCCAGCTGGCTCTTCACACTTTTACAGCTTCAACAGTAAAATTATAACACAACAGTAAAAATGTCGCAGCACCATAATTATTTAATAACAATAAAGACAAAAAGAAATGTTATCATACTTTGGCTAGGGCATTTTAAAATTCTAATCATGTCTGAGCAAGAATCATCTTTAAATAACAGTGAAAATTTAGTTTCTTTGCTAAAGTTCAATAAAGTGTTTCTGCAGCTGTCCACAATGTTTTTTTTAAATCTGCGGCATCAAGTTGACAACGATCTTCCCCATGTTCTTGTTGGCCTCCATGTGTCGGTGAGCCTCGGCAATGTCCTCCAGGTTGAACACTGAGTCAATCACGGGCATCAAGGAGCCCATCTGGTTAGAGAACTGTGGGAGCACTCGGTGTGTGAAAGCCTTTACCAGGTCTGCTTTGTACTGAGAAAAGAGAAGAGAAGTGAAGGTACTCAGTTAAAAGATGGGAATTGAAAAAACACACAAACACACAGTCCTATCTGGCAGCTTTCTCTTACCTGGTGGCTGCGAGAGCGGAGGAGGCTGGCGAGTAAGTGGCCTCGCTTGGACAGCAGTTTGCCCAGAAGATCGCCCTCTACTGTCCTTCCTCCCATGGTGCCGTAGAGCACCCATCTGCCATCCACTGCCAAACAGCTGACATTTTGCTCCCAGTTCTGGCCGCCGATGCAGTCGAGGATGACGTTTGCCCCCTTGCCTGCGTAATCAGAGTCAGTTTTTTTTGTTAGGATTCAAAAATTCTAATTTAGCTTAGATCTGGTCACATGCATAAAGGTAGCTCTAGTTATAAAGGTAGTAAGGCAATTATGTTTCCCTATACTTTTGTTGCTTCTCACACTTTTCCATCGTGTTTTTCTATATTATACATTTCTATACATGCAAATATTTATTTTGTCTCAGCCCAAGATGCACCGCCCTACATAAAAACACCTGATAAGCTGACAATTACCCTGATACAAAGTGGGACACAGACAAATTGGCTATGCTGTGGCATGGGAAATCGTCTGTGCAGCTACGCTACGCTCACCTCCTGTGAAGTCATGAACTCGCTGTGCGAAACTCTCCTCTTTGTAGTTAAATCCAGCTGCTGCTCCCAGATCCTCAGCCATCTTCAGTTTTTCTGGGCTCCCGGCGGTGACGATGGGCACAGCACCAAACAGACGGGCCAGCTGGACCGCAGCTGTTCCAACTCCGCTGGCGCCGGCGTGAGCCAGCACAACTTCACCCGCCTTCACCTGAGCTGTGATGGAAAGATTGTCACACAAAATTCATTTTTGTCCCACTTAAATCATGTTATCGATCTATGTTTTCTTTCTATTAGGTGTGTGAGGCTCCAAGTGAGCAAAGCAATTTCTGCCCCCTGCCCCACCCAGAATGTCAGTTTACAAGGGAAATTGTTTGTACTAAATGTGCAAAAAAAAACCAAAAAAAAACACTGTAATTGAACTATTTTGACAAATAAAACCAACGCTGCATTTTCACAATAGTTTTGCTTTCAAGAGATATACATCTTCATAATGAACGAGGAATAAATACCAATGAAAACCAGCAGCTGGAATGCTGTTAGCCAGGCCTCAGGGATTGCAGCAGCCTGGCTGAGCGTGAGATGAGTGGGAACCGGCATAAGAAGCTTCTCGGGCACAGCAACATATTCTGCGTATCCTCCTCCGCACAGCAGAGCCATGGCCCTGTCGTCTGGCTTCCAACTGCAGCTCACACCTGGGCCCAGAGTTTCCACAGTACCGGCCACCTCCAGGCCAATGATGTCACTCTCCCCTGGGGGAGCTGGGTACAGTCCTCTCCTCTGAGGAAAAAGAACAGGATGAGACTTTTTAGAATGGAAATGTATACTCTGAAGCTGAAGCTTCGGGTTCAAAATTCATTCAATTGGGACAATGGGTGAAGCTGGATATTGCCTGAGAGCAGGCATGAGCAAACTATGGCCCGGGGGCCATATGAGGCCCGTTAAGCTTTTAAATCCGGCCCACCGAAGTTGAAGAAGTGATATTAATAGTAAGTAAGTCATTAAAAAAAGCTATATTTCATCCATCTTTTCAGTGTTTATAAGAGTCATTTCACTAAAGAGCAATATACCTTGGGGCTTCAAAGATAAATATTTTGTTCATTTTCAATTGACATTAAAGCTACATAGTACGTTTCTGCCTATCCCTCATACATATTTATAGACCCCTCTGTCAAATTTTAGAACCAATTGTGGCCCACCAGTCAAAACGTTTGCCCACCCCTGCCTTAGAGCATTCCTTACTTAATCACAAATGAAAAAAATACCATAAAATATGCAAAATATAGGCTCACTTCCTTGTGATAGCAAATAGTGTTAGACTACCTTTCAAAACTTCACCGTCAAGTTTCCTTCAGAAGCTACACAAATAATTAGGCACACACACACTTTACCTGCAGTAAATCTGCCCTGTTAAGTGCAGTTGCGTGGACTTTAATTAGAACTTCCCCATCTTTAGGTTCAGGTCTGGGAATGGAGTGCAGCAGCAAGTTTTCTGGACGCCCTGGTTTCTCAACACACACTGCCTTCATCATCATGGAAAAGCTTGAGCAACACTTGTACCAGGCCTATTGACAAAACGAAACACATTCATATTAAGTTCCTCAAAAGACACTAATGGGAAAAGTTGCTTTTGTGCTACAAATGTTTGAAGCACAAAAGCAATTTATATGTTTTTCTTCTGTATAAATGTTTTACATAAGAGCAGCAGCACTCACTGTTTTGTAGGTATTTCCTAGAAGAAATCCTCCGTTTTGCAAGATGCTTTGCATTTTTGTATTCCCACCAGGGATAACTGTGAATTTATTTTACACACACACAAAAAAAACCAAAAACGTCATGATCCAGTCTAAGATTTGGGAGCAAAAAGCAGGAAAAACACCGGGAAAATTCTTTAGAGTGAGCTGTCCCAGTCGTACAAATATAGAGAGAGAATTCGACGTTTTCTTATCATAGACAGAAAGAAATGCTTATTTATTTATACGTGAAAAGGTCGGATAGATGTTTCAGCCCCATGAGACTTTCTGTATATGCTGAATGACAACGGCAGCACTGAAGCATTAAAGAAATTAAAGAAAAGGAAAAAAGAAAACACTGCATGGAAAGAGGGAATAGAAAACTATACACGGAAGCAACGGTCACTTTTAGTATTGCTATGACAAAGTGCACGTGGCTGAACTTCCACGATTGCGTTAAAAAGGAACGACCGGTTGGGTAACATGCATGCGCATTGGCGTCCATGCCTCCAGACAAGGATGGAGGTTCGTATTGGTAAAATCAGATGTCAGATGCTAAAGCCTTATTTTCGTACTATATAAAAGACAATCATTTGATTCATATGAATAAGTTCACGCTTGGCACTTTCTGGTGGAGATAATCAGCCATAAGGTTAGAAAGAAAGAAAGAAAAACTCACCAAGCAGCGATGTCAACAGTTAGTCAGTTCTGAGTGGAGTGAGCTGTTGCTGAAGTAAGGTGGGTGCCGAAAAGGAACCGCCCACCACAGGGGCAGGACCATGGGAAGGACTTGCAGTGGTGTGCACAGACATTTTGTGGAGGTGGTGCTCAAGTGGAAAAAAGAAAAAGCACAATATGCGGCACGTTGAACCGCCGACTGTGAGCAATTCTTTGTTGCCAACTATGAGATGGTAATGTAATGTAATGAAAGGAGGTTGCCTTGCTAAGTCAGGATGCCTGAGCCCTAGACCAGCCGCGGTAGTGTAGTGCGTTCGTACTCTGCGTTGTGGCTGAAACAACCCCGGTTCAAATCTGGGTCACGGCATCTTGTTTTGCACTTGCAACTTTTATGTACCACACTGCAACAAACATTCAAGCCGGTACCCAAATTTGATGTGTGTTTATATATTTAGCATTTCTGCAGAGTTGAATTTGGCAGTTTGGCAAAACTAATTAGGACGTACCTAGAAAAATTGATGCCACCGATGGTTGTTGTGGCCGAGTGGTTAAGGCGATGGACTGGAAATCCTTTGGGGTGTCCACGCGCAGATTCAAATCCTGCCAACAATGCTGTTGTCCTCCATTAAGCATATGAAAAGGAACTGGAATTCTCTTTGGATTAGCGAGCGGAATCATACTCAGCATTTATGCAAATTTCAATTTAGCAGTTTTGAAAGACTAATCAGGACGTATCTAAAAGCTAAAGGCCCAAGGTTGTCGTGGCCGAGTGGTTAAGGCGATAGACTTGAAATCTATTGGGGTCTCCCCGCGCAGGTTCGAATCCTGCCGACAACGAGGTTGCCTTTGATTGAGCATACGAAAAGAACCTGAAATTCTCTTTACAGCCGCGAGTTGAATGTTTTTGTGAGTCTACATACTTAGCATTTTCGTGAATTGCCATTATGCAGTTTGGCAAAACTAATTAGGACGTACCTAGAAAATTTGAGGCCACATGTGGTTGTCGTGGCCGAGTGGTTAAGGCGATAGACTTGAAATCTATTGGGGTCTCCCCGCGCAGGTTCAAATCCTGCCGACAACGAGGTTGCCTTTCATTGAGCATATGAAAAGAACCTGGAATTCTCTTTACAGCCTCGAGGTGAATATTTTGTGTGTCTACATACTCAGCATTTACGTGAATTTCCATGATGCAGTTGGCAAAACTAATTAGGACGTACCTAGAAAATTTGAGCTCTCATGTGGTTGTCGTGGCCGAGTGGTTAAGGTGATGGACTAGAAATCCATTGGGGTCTCCCCGCGCAGGTTCGAGTCCTGCTGACAACGAGGTTGGCTTCTATTGAGCATACGAAAAGAACCTGGAATTCTCTGTAGAGCCGCGAGATGAATGTTTTTGTGTGTCTGCATCCTTAGCATTTACGTGAATTTCCATTATGCAGTTGGCAAAACTAATGAGGACGTACCTAGAAAATTTGAGGCCACATGTGGTTGTCGTGGCCGAGTGGTTAAGGCGATGGACTAGAAATCCATTGGGGTCTCCCCGCGCAGGTTCGAGTCCTGCCGACAACGAGGTTGCCTTTCATTGAGCATACGAAAAGAACCTGGCATTCTCTTTACAGCTGCGAGTTGAATAATTTTGTGTGTCTACGTACTTAGCATTTCCATGAATTGCCATAATGCAGTTGGCAAAACTAATGAGGACGTACCTAGAAAATTTGAGGCCACATGTGGTTGTCGTGGCCGAGTGGTTAAGGCGATGGACTAGAAATCCATTGGGGTCTCCCCGCGCAGGTTCGAGTCCTGCCGACAACGAGGTTGGCTTCTATTGAGTGTACGAAAAGAACCTAGAATTCTCTTTACAGCTGCGAGTTGAATATATTTGTGTATCTACATACTCAGCATTCATGCGAAATTCCATAAAGCAGTTTGCAAAAACTAATTAGGACGTACCTAGAACGTTTTAGGCCACATGTGGCTGAGTGGTTAAGGCGATGGACTAGAAATCCATTGGAGTCTCCCCACTCAGGTTCAAATCCTGCAGACAACAAGGTTGGCCTCTATTGAGCATATGAAAAAGAAACTAGATTTCTCTTTAGATCAGCAAGCCGCTAGTTGGATGTTTTTAGTGTCTCTCCATACTTAGCATTTATGCAAACTTCCATAAAGCAGTTTGGCAAGACTAATCAGGACATACCTAAAAGCTTTGAGGTAGCCCAAGGTCTAGGACGTACCTAGAAAAATTAATGCCACCCATGATTGTTGTGGCCAAGTGGTTAAGGCGATGGACTGGAAATTCTTTGGGGTCTCCACGCGCAGATTAAAATCCTGCCGACTACGCTGTTGGCCTCCATTAAGCATATGAAAAGGAACTGGAATTCTCTTTCGATCAGCGAGCTGCCAGTAGTATGTTTTTGTGTGTGTCTATACTCAGCATTTATGCAAACTTCAATTTAGCAGTTTTGCAAGACTAATCAGGACATACCTAAAAGCTTTGAGGTAGCCAAAGGTTGTCGTGGCCGAGTGGTTAAGGCGATAGACTTGAAATCTATTGGGGTCTCCCCGCGCAGATTCAAGTCCTGCCGACAACGAGGTTGCCTTTCATTGAGCATATGAAAAGAACCTGGAATTCTCTTTACAGCCTCGAGGTGAATATTTTGTGTGTCTATATACTTAGCATTTACGTGAATTTCCATGATGCAGTTGGCAAAACTAATTAGGACGTACCTAGAAATTTTGAGGTCTCATGTGGTTGTCGTGGCCGAGTGGTTAAGGCGATGGACTAGAAATCCATTGGGGTCTCCCCGCGCAGGTTCGAGTCCTGCCGACAACGAGGTTGGATTCTATTGAGCATACGAAAAGAACCAGGAATTCTCTGTAGAGCCGCGAGATGAATGTTTTTGTGTGTCTACATCCTTAGCATTTACGTGAATTGCCATTATGCGGTTGGAAAAACTAATGAGGACGTACCTAGAAAATTTGAGGCCACATGTGGTTGTCGTGGCCGAGTGGTTAAGGCGATGGACTAGAAATCCATTGGGGTCTCCCCGCGCAGGTTCGAGTCCTGCCGACAACGAGGTTGCCTTTCATTGAGCATACGAAAAGAACCTGGCATTCTCTTTACAGCTGCGAGTTGAATAATTTTGTGTGTCTACGTACTTAGCATTTACATGAATTGCCATAATGCAGTTGGCAAAACTAATTAGGACGTACCTAGAAAATTTGAGGCCACATGTGGTTGTCGTGGCCGAGTGGTTAAGGCGATGGACTAGAAATCCATTGGGGTCTCCCCGCGCAGGTTCGAGTCCTGCCGACAACGAGGTTGGCTTCTATTGAGCGTACGAAAAGAACCTGGACTTCTCTTTACAGCTGCGAGTTGAATATATTTGTGTATCTACATACTCAGCATTCATGTGAAATTCCATAAAGCAGTTTGGAAAAACTAATTAGGACGTACCTAGAAAGTTTTAGGCCACATGTGGCTGAGTGGTTAAGGCGATGGACTAGAAATCCATTGGAGTCTCCCCACTCAGGTTCAAATCCTGCAGACAACGAGGTTGGCCTCTATTGAGCATATGAAAAAGAAACTAGAATTCTCTTTAGATCAGCAAGCCGCTAGTTGGATGTTTTTAGTGTCTCTCCATACTTAGCATTTATGCAAACTTCCATAAAGCAGTTTGGCAAAACTAATTAGGACGTACCTAAAAGCTTTGAGGTAGCCCAAGGTCTAGGACGTACCTAGAAAAATTGATGCCACCCATGATTGTTGTGGCCGAGTGGTTAAGGCGATGGACTGGAAATTCTTTGGGGTCTCCACGCGCAGATTAAAATCCTGCCGACTACGCTGTTGGCCTCCATTAAGCATATGAAAAGGAACTGGAATTCTCTTTCGATCAGCGAGCTGCCAGTAGTATGTTT
>NW_027466065.1:2282500-2307500 GCF_046127955.1 Nelusetta ayraudi
CCAGCCTCATGATTTTCACTGGGCAGGTCCTGTTGAACATGAACCAATCAAATCAACTAACTAACCAGACATTGTAGGTTCGGATATATAAATAGTCAAAGTCATAAACACTTGCGTGCCTGGAGCAACGGATTCCATTGTGAAAGTCTGGCATGCACACTGTCAGTGGAATATACTCTATCCACTCTAGAAGTGCGGGTACAAATGTCTCCTTCCTCATCATTACCTGCCGAGTGTTGCACACAAAGTCTTTGCTCTCGTCACCCCAAACCCTCTGCGCTGCCACCACAAACACCAGCACGCGGAACACGAACACCATGGACAGCCAGATTCTCCCAAAGGCCGTGGAGTATTTATTGACTCCGCTCAGAAGACTCTCCAGCCCCGACCAGTTCATGCCTGCTGCTGCACTGGTACAGGAGGAAGAAACAGGAGCACCCTGCAAAAAAAGAAATGAAAGAATGTTTTTTTTCTCATAGCAACAATTATAGATATACAAAAATAATGTTCCATCAATTTAACTGAACTAAACTCAGTTATGGTGATAGAGTCAGAGGTTTGCTTGTTTGATTGAAGGTATGCAACAATTTTCCAAAAGACAGCAGATGCAAATAAGCATGTCATAAAAATCGTGACCTGCAAATGTACTGTTTGAGCTTGTGCTGGCTTGTAGTCATGAAATAAAATTGTGTGTTGTTGAAACTTGTGGTTTGTTTCAGCTCATATGGCTGCTTTGCATCTCATGCAAACGTGTGCGAAACAGATGTAAAATGTCTAATAATTTGCATGAATCTCTGATTCAATGGGGTGCCAATAGGGTGTCAGAAATTAAAATAATAAGGCCGAAGTGAAGTTGTAGGGCCATTGTCGATATTTATGCAGCTGCAATCAGTGCAAAAAACCTACGGTGACAGGTGAAATATCTCTAGTCATCCACAGGATGTATTTTCTATTCATTGGCTGAGGTGAAATGTATGTTGACTGGTGTACTTCCTAGCAAAGCCATTAGCCTGCTGTCTCTGTGGCCGCCTCTTATGTACACACAAGCTATCTAAAGCTAATTTTAAAGGTAGATATCTCTGTGCTAATTGTGTGCACGCCGCTGCTGAGCGTCAAATCTGTTTTTGTCCATTGCTTCCCTGTTTATCTGCTGCTGCTGAATGAACGCAGTGAATGGAGGAGGTCTATGTCTGTTGTGAATACTCTGTTGTTTCCTGCCCATGACTGTGTGGCTGAAGGTTTTGTTCCATGAAGTGCACGGGTTGTGTATAATGTGTGTGTGTGTGTGTTTGACAGAAGTTTGACAAAACTTTTTTTTGCCCCCACAGTGAATAAAGTGATCAACACACACACAGAAATAGAGAGGGACTAAATCCACATGGAAGCTCCGTCTGTACGTCTGCGTGGTTTCTGGTGCAGTGCAGGAGCCAACAGTGTTTAGAGAGGAATAAAATGTTTAAAGAAAAACAGGTGTGACTCAGCCCTGGGGGACTTTAACACTGTAAACTTTGGGTAAACGTAAGGTTTCTCTGAGCGCACAGGAAAATTCCAAAGGGAGTGTGAACCGGCACTATAACTCGACGTGCCTCTGGCGCTCATCTTCCGACGTAGATGCAGTAAAGTCTGTTTTCTGGGAAACATCAAGCGTGTGTAGAAGAGTTGAAACTTTTCAAGGAGCTACATTCCACAGTTGGTCTGCCTTAGAGTGGAATCTCCACACAGATTGAGGCATCGCTTTGAGTTTCCTGTGATTCCAGGGCGGATTGCTTAACATCTCACTCACTGGAGGTTAGAGTGAGTCATGGCAATAGGAAACTTTGCCTCACTGTCCCTTTTTTGTTTTAAACTCTCTTGGTGAGATGGTGATTTTTGTTATTTTGTTTTTCCTGTCATTGTTCTTACATTCATCTCACTGAGGCCTGAAAAGGAAAACCCCAGTACTGTAAACCAGCCTGTTTGTCCTGTATAGGACTTAGTTGTACCAAACATGAGCATCTGACAACCTGAAGTGAGGCAAAAATCAAAGAAAAGCAATCTTACCTTGTGCCAAAAACCAAAGTCAAACACCAAGACGTCCCCAATATATCCTGAAGGAAGTGAAATGAAGAAGGTACGAACTAGTTTCAGTTAGCTCCTGTTTTCTCTGTCTTTCCGTGTGTCTGCCTCAACTCTCTCGCCCTTCCCTCAGAAATCCTGCCAAACCAGATTCAGAGGCTGCGACGTCATCCAATAAACACACTTCTCTTCACATGCCCCGTCTTGTCATTTGGAAGGATTCAGGAAGACTCCACTCCCTGTGCGCTGCGTAAGTCAACACCTCATAAATAGGTAAAGAAATGCACACGTAAGGCTGCGCTGTGGAGGGACAGGTCTCATCCATCGCTGCCAGCAAACAAATGCCTGTGGTAGTGGTAGTGGTGTGGGTGGGTGTGTGTTAACAGAGAGAAAGATGCCACACCCTATGTGTAGGTTGTTGCTGGCCAAGAAGTCATGTAAATGACCTGATGTTAAGATACTGAAAGATACTGAAAAAATACACTCAAAAAGCTGTTGCATGTGTTAAAGTAAGTTAATAGTGTTAATAGTGTTAAATACACTCAATGCAACAGCATAGAATAAATACCTGAGGAATGTTTGGTAAGAGGCTGATTAACGGGTTTACTTTATACTGCTCCAGCAATGAGAAAATATTGGGACTGTTAACTTTTATAAACACATACTTGTGCATATGACACCCCAAACTCTTTATATAACAGGAACATTTTTTTATTTTATTTTTAAGTATCTCAGTTTTTGAAAACTCTTGACAATATTTATGGACTCCAGCCACAGCCACACTTGAGATGCATCGTGAGCTGTACGAACAGCAGATGGTAGCAAAGATCCACTACCATCAGCCAACAATTCTGCAGCTTGTAATTAGCGGAGCATACGGTCATACATTGCTCTAAATAAAAACAGACATGGAAGTGAAAGAACTGAGAGTTCTTGAATAAGGTGTTAGCCGCATGTCAATCATGCACAATTTTAAAAAATTACTAGATTTGCACTTGAATAATCACACACACATTCATTAAGCAGCCAAGCAACCCTAAGGGCAAAAAGTGGGTGGATATGGTAGCTGGTCAAATAATTAGTACTAGTGTATTGTGATTTTGGGGTTTCTTGTCATGAAAACAATGCCAAAAAATGAAAACAGAGAAAATGAAGGTAAAACTTTGATTAAAAAAAATACAATGCATTTTTTTCTTTTTTGTCTTACAATTTTTGATACAATAAAACAATTGTCTATATTTAAAAACAAACAAACAAACAAACAAAATATATAGAGTTTTCATATCACCTTCAACTCAAAGTTAAAAAACAAATTTGCCATAAAAAAATAGTCCTGTATCACTCTCGCCTAAACTTCCTCTGAGTTTTATTTTCTCAGACACAGGGCCGGAAGTAGGGCTCCGTATCGGCCAATCGACGCTTCTGTTCGTCATGTCTCGGTTCAGTCAGTAGAAGCGCCTGGATTTTTCGAGCACCTACTGTATTTTGTAAGTATTTAATGCGACTCTGGTTTGTTGACGCGTGGTGTAGAGGCTCCCACAGTCTGGCGAGGGAAGACGTCGAGCTGAAAGATCACACTGACGTCGCTGTTTTGGGAATATTATGGGGTCAGCCGGGGAAAAAAGAACACTCGGGCGAATATAGCTCCCCTTTAGCCTGAAGATGCTAACGCGTTAGCTCCGTCCGCGATACCGTTGACCTGTTTTTATGACCTAGCTGGCGAGGGGGGCTTTTCGTGACAGATGCCGTTGCTGATTAGTCCAGCAAGGTAGGCTCCAAAATAGCCAGTTGGCATTTGGTATCAAGCAACTTTGTTGTTTTTTTTGCTCCCTTCCGCGTTAAAATCGTTACCCCCGCTGCTTGCTAGCGGTTATGGCGAATCAGATCGTATCGCCTTTTATTTTTCTCAATTGCTTTGCTGTCAATTCACGTTGTTAGTCGATTAACGTATTATTGTGTATCCTGTTTCTCTTCGTCTGTTATGCGGTGCTTTTTATTTTTTATTTTTTTATATAACGTTACCATTAGCCGTGTTTAATTCGCGATTGGATTGCGATGCAGTCAAGCTACTGATGATTCAACACGTCACATTTTTCACAGCGGAAAGGCAACAGCGAAATCATCGTAAAATCACATAAATAGAAGAATACGCGCTGTCCTTACTTTCAGCTGGTTGCGAACGTTACCAGAAAGACACTTACGATTGACGGTAGCTGCGTAGCATTGCTGATTTGATAGTTTTAGTATTTGATAAATAAATAAATAAATAAATAAATAAATAAATGTAAACAATTAATTGGATTGCCTTCTCGAGACGTCATCTCGCTTTATTATTAATCACTATTTTTGTGCTTTTTACGCAGCCGGTTAGCAGCAAGCTAGCGGGCCGTTGTCAGCCAGGACCCAAGGGAGAAAAACCCCCACTAAGCAGCAACATCATCAATGGTGTGTCTACATCCAAGAGCCGTCACATTTTCCCATGTGCGCTCAATGAACCACCTCCTCAGCTGTCATCACAGTGAGTGTAACCCCGGCGACTCACTGGCAAGCTGTAGGCGCGCCGCATCACACCTGCGCACCTGCCCGCTCTGCTTCTCTTCAGGCTGCACCTGTATGGCGTTTGCGAGGCTCGGAGGGGAGTTCTGCCAAGCCCAGCACCTGCTCCTCATTGTGGACAAGTGAACGGGAGAGGCCTGCTGGTCGCCTACACTGCCATCAACGCGCACAGGTGTGTAGAGCGAGGAGAGGTTGCATCTTTGGTCAGCGACTGCGGAGGTTTAAATTGTTTTTTGTCAGACTCGGCAAACAAGGCACATCAGCGTCATTTTTAATTGTGCAAAATGTAGGGAGCAACTACGGTAAACCGCCTTTTCAAAAAAACAAGGAGTAAGACGTGCATTCATGGATGCTGCAATAGAACTTTTATTAGAACTCAATTAGAACACAGACATTGTTTCAATTCTCAGGCTAATGACATGTTTATTGTCACACTTTTCACTAATAGGAAGTGTCAAGTTGTTGCAAAGCAGCTTAACTGAATTAAAAGGCCTCATTGTTTCACTTTA
Organism: Nelusetta ayraudi; assembly: GCF_046127955.1. Classification (NCBI taxonomy): domain Eukaryota; kingdom Metazoa; phylum Chordata; class Actinopteri; order Tetraodontiformes; family Monacanthidae; genus Nelusetta; species Nelusetta ayraudi. The sequence continues at coordinate 2,287,621 of NW_027466065.1, forward strand.
AATTATGTGATTGAAGATTTTTCCAATTCACAATGCAATTTTTTTTTAATTGTGCCTCCTTTTATTCAATCCCTCTGTGAGATTTACCCAGATTGATGTATATAATAAAATCAACTGGTTTTTGAAATGTTTATACTGAAAATTCATTTTTGAAATTGTTCTTTGGCATTCCATTCTCTTGGGAGCAAAAATTAGAGATGCTCTGAAGTGTTGTTATGGCGTACATACTGTGTGCAGTATTGGGCTTAAGATATAAAATGTGTAACGTAACCATCTCTGTATGCTTTAGGTGTTTACTGCCATTCTGTCAACCCATATGCTGACAAGCCAACTGTCAGGCTGTCAACTCTGAGAGTGAGAGAAGCTTCAGTCTCATCCTGGGAGTTTCCTCTGAGCTCTTCCCCTCTGCTGCAACTCTGTTCTCTTCTTTGGACCGGTCTTATATGAATGGGCTGATAAATTTGAAAGTGAGGAAGAACATTTTTTTTTCGATCTTGTTGTTTTTCTATGGGACTCTAAATCTATTCTCCAACAACGTTTTGATGATGCCTCCATGCCAGATTAAGTTTTTATGCTTGCCAAGAAAAATCTAGATTTTCTTTTTTTGTCCCTTCTTTTCAAAGGAACAACAGTGACTGCTCCACGATTGAAACTAATAACATCAGTATTTATTAAATGCATTTACACAGGAATGCTTTTTGAAAATTAGAAGGCATCCAGTTGACTTCCTCTAAGGACTTGCAATTTCTATTCCTTGACGCACAGCGTATCCCTGATTTTTTTTCCCCCTTTTAATCAACGAAGCATTTTGAGTGTAAAAATGAGCCGTCCAGCCCCAGTAGAGATCACGTACGGCTGCCTGAGGTTCCTCATCACGCATAACCCCACCAACGCACAACTGGGAAAGTTTATTGAGGTAGAGTTCAGTCTAATAAGATAAGATAATTTTTTTTCTGTGTATTTAAGGGTGCAGTGAGTTTGTGACTAAAGTCGTGTTTTGGTGCAGGATCTCAAGGCCTTTGAAGTGAACACACTGGTTAGAGTGTGTGCTGCTACATATGACAAGACGCCAGTGGAACAAGAGGGCATACGTGTCCTGGTGAGTGACTCGCATCATGGAAGGCGTTTTTCATCCAGTTGTGTTTTAATCTGAGAGATGCAAAAGAGTCACAAGTCGGCCATGAACATATCTTAAAAGCTATTGTTAAATTAAATTGTTGTAATAACTGATCAATGACACTCTCCAATAACTGATATAGTGTCTAGCTGTGTGTTGTGTTTTGAATTGAAAACTCTTGCAACCAGTTGGTTTTTAGATGATAATAATTAATCCCCTTTCTCCAGGACTGGCCGTTTGACGATGGGTCCGCCCCTCCTGACCAGGTGGTTGATGACTGGCTGAACCTGCTGCAGGTGAAGTTCAGAGACAAGCCTGGCAGCTGCGTGGCTGTTCACTGTGTCGCTGGATTAGGACGGTTAGTTGGCCTTATTTATTTACCGGCTTTACCACGTGACAGATTTTGCTCCTCTCTTTGGAGCAAAACCTGTGACGCTGAAAGACTTTTGTTTGAAATACCTGGTCTTCCAAGTTCTCAAGCAGAATTTTAAATGTGTTGATTTTTATTTTTGCATGCGTTTAGCGCTCCGGTGCTTGTTGCCCTGGCTCTGCTGGAGTGTGGGATGGAATATGAGGATGCCGTGCACTTCATCAGACAGTAAGTGTCTTGTCTTCCCTGTACTGCTCTGTCCACCTCGTTCTTTTTTGTGTTGCTTCCTGCTTTGAGTGAAACCTTTTATTTCCTTCCAGGAGGCGTCGCGGAGCCTTTAACTCCAAGCAGCTGCTCTACCTGGAAAGCTACAAACCTAAACTGTGTCTGCGCTTCAAAGACGCCAACGGACAGAACTGCTGCATCCAGTAGGAACCTTCACTGAAGCTCCGAGTGATAATTTGATGCTAAATAGACACACAAATACCATACAGAAGTTAATGGAAGTTTTCATTTCAATATTCAAGAACCTGACATGAAGGTTCGGGACAGTGTATCTGTATAATAAGTTAACGGTCTGCTCCATGGACTTTAAACTGTGATGATGTAGCAAAAAAAAAGCCCATTGAGAGAGAAAAAAAAAACCACAAGTTAAACAGAGCTAATTTTAACTGCAAATCTCACTGTGAAGTCAAACCCACATAGTCCAAAGGTTCTTAGTTATCTGTAACAGGTGCAACAACAGTACACGCTCTTAATGTTAACATTTAAGCATAAAAAAAAAGTGAATGTTTTGTTTTTTGTTATTTCTCGTTCCGTGGCTCTGCTCTGCAGCTTGATGAGTAGATAGTTGTCGGTTTTTGCGCTTTGAGGGGCTTTTTTTTGGTGTTTTATTGCACACGAATAACCTCACAATCGTTGTCCGGTCATCACAACGTTGCACAGCTGACAAAGAAAGTCAAAAAACATCCAATGTTGACTTGAAAAAGTCATTGAAGTGGATTGAACACTAAACTTTTTTTTAAAGTCATAATCTCACTCTGAAAATGTGACGTCGGCTGCGTCAGACAAAAAAAAACACAATCCTAAGCTGTTGCACAGTGAGACACAACAGTCACAGCCAATGTGTGTGAAACTGCCCCTTTATAACCTCACCGACGCAGCCGTGCATTCATCAGAACGTGAATGTATTCCTCACGTGAAACTTCTGGTTTTGGTGGATTGTCCCCTCAGCAGCTGTTTGAAGGTCACCAGTGATTGAACCAATCAGCGTAGCTGCAGCCAATTGATCAGATCCCTCGCACGTGATTTTAATTGCGTCATACGGAATGGAGGTTCTGAAGGTGTTTTGTGGCATGTGACATACAGTGTGTCCAGAATGTGTAATGGTTGCAGCCCTCCATATAAATAAGCACACCGATCATGGTCGAGATGTATGTTGGTGTTACTTCACCATGGGGACAAAGTCTTTCCGAACCTCCTGCAACAGGACTGTGGAATCTGCTTGACCACCGAGGCCTCTGTGGCCACGTTCCCATTCCGTTTCCTCTTGCACACGCCTCTCTGTCTGGTCAGCTGCTGTGTTTGTACGATGCTGTTGTTTTTTTTGTGTAATTTTTTTTTTTGTAGCGTATATTTAAATTTGTTTTTTCCTGTTACCTATTTATACTTGTTATTTATTGATTCCACAGTGTTGATTAAGTGAAATGTCTGTCTGCCTGAAAAGAAACCTGTTAGTCTTCTTAGATAATTAAAGTGTTTAGTACTGCAATGGTGTGATTTTATTCTGACTTATTTCTATAAGTTCCGTCTCTTATTTTGAGTTGGGGAAATATTTGTTCGCCAGTTCAACCGTTACTATCGGTTCAAATAGGACAAACGCATAGTTATGATCAGACCTCATAGCTGCCCTACATGAGCCAGAGCCGACCTTGGTGAGCTGTGTGTGCGTGTGCGTGTTGCCTGCAGCAGTGGTGATGCGGTGTGAGTGTGAAGCACAGTGGCGTCACATGTAGCTGATGGATGGTTCAAGGTTGATTTGCTCTATTGACTGACCTGAGAGGAAGCACGCACATGAGCTAACTTTGAACAACGAACATTCTGGTGGTATATTAGATGAGTCCTATTTAGTTTTTCAGACTTTTAATATGTAAATGGACTCGTGAGTTAATGAGACAATCATAGATAAGAACAGTTGATCCTTAATAAGATTAATTGGGAGCGGGGAGAACAACTAAGCAGTTTTAGCTGAAAGTAATGTCCTCATACTAGCTGTGATATAATGTAATGTGGCCATATACACACTAGGGGGCGACAATGTCCTGCCACGCTCGCACGTGGAATTGTCTGATTAAAAGTTTATTTTTGACACATTTAATTTGGATCTTACAATATTGATCAGAAGTAGTTGCAGTTATGCGATGGCTATGTCAATAAAGCGATGACACCTCTGTAATCACTGAAAAACTCCATTCAATACAATAATAATACGAATAATGTCCCTGTATGCAGTAGTACTTTCCAATACGAAATTACAAACAACATCACAGAACACCCCAAAAAGCTAATGTTGCTAAAAAAAAAAAAAAAAAAGAATTGTTTCCATACACGCGCACGGCTATAGAGAGTAGAGCCGCACCTTTCTGCCGTTGGAGGGCGCTCTCGCTCAGACTACATATTTAATTAATACACCTTCGGCGGGATTCTTCGTGCCCGGGTTCCCGTCTATTAACGATTGTCCCGACAACACGTTCCGAGTCCGACACGGACTGAAGGGAACCTGCGAGGTGTTTACTGAGTGGAGGTCGAGGAGCAGCAGGAAGGAAGAAGAGGAGCGGGGGACACCGGCGGGTGGGGGCAGATGGCAGGGATGAGCGGGACGGTGACCCAGTTCAGCCGGCAGACAGGCTGCAGGCAGGCGGCGGCGACAGCGGCGGACCGCCCGCTGATCACCGGAGGAGCGAAAACCGGCGTTCTCGTGTGATGGAGGGAACAAAACCGACGATGGGTTCGGCTTTGTAGTGCTGCAGGAGTACGTTCCTCCCGTGTGTGTGTGTGTGTGTGTGTGTGTGTGTGTGTGTGTTTGTTTGAGAGGGGGGCGGCACAGCAGGAAGGAAGGAAGGAAGGAAGAGGGAGGGTCTGTGAGAGGAAAGTTGATAGAAGCAGGAGTTTTTCTCAGCATCTGGATCTGGATCTGGAGAGACAAGCAACAGCAACAGCACTCGTGGAAAAATACCTTAAACGGCGGGAGAGGAGGACCAAAGATCAAAGAAGAAGAAGAAGACAGGAAGTGGTTTCTTACTAACGGGACAGGAGGACTGACTTCGCGGAGATGTTACCGGTGAGTTTTCATTGACAACTTGAATTAAAACGGGGTGATATTTGCTTCGAGAGAACTGAGTAACACAACCAACTGGCGGCGATTCAGACGCAGTCGCATAGTTTCAAATTGAGCCGGTGAATGTAGTTGGAGAGGAGAAGAAAACTGCGCAGTAGGGGAAGGGGAAAAAAAACAAAAACTTTACCATACGTTTAAACAAAAGTGCCAAATTTGGAAAGTTTGGCGTATTTTTCCGCCCTATTAAATTATTAGTCAGCGAAACCAACCGACATGGTATTATTAATTAAGAGAGGAGTCACAACTTCTCTTGCGTCTTGACTGCAAATGTCAATGACCAACCAGAAGTTGCATTCACTGGGTGTATTTTTAAAAGCTGAGCTTTTAGACAGTTTCCTCCTTCAATTTTTTTTTTTTTTGTATTAATCCCTTATATTACAATATATGCTGGCCTTGTGACTTTGGCAGGTAATGTTGGCATAAAACCTCTTGTAATCTGTTTGAAATGAAAGCCTTATTCCATGCCGTTCAGACTTTAAAGTCGACGCTGTGCCTTCAAAGGTTCTCTCATACATACACACACGCACTGCACATGTGTAGCGAGGAATGCGAGCAAGGAATACGTACTCATCACCAGCAGTGTCTTATTCATTAACAGGGAATTTCATTTGGACTTTTATTTTGAAAGGTTTGATCAAAAGACTTGCTTTTCCTTCTCATGTGCTATCACAAGCGTACAGTGGTTTGGATTGAGAGGCCGTCACTTGTCTACTTGTGTGCTTTTTAAAGAGTAGTCGGTGTATTGTTTGGAATGTACTGATAATTTAAAGAACAAAACAACAGAATGTGGATGAAAATCTAACAGAATCAAACCTATCATATCCTGCCTTTCCTATTAATCCTTTAAAGATGAACCATTAACTTTTAAATTCCAGTAACTATCCTCCCCTCTGTTATGCTCTCTTCTTTGTGCCCCCTCCCAGCATACACACTAGCTGGGTTGGGCCACTGTCACATCCAGACAATACACTGAAGATATAGAGTCGTGTTTACTCCGAAGGGAGGGCGAAACGCTGAGAACACTTGTTCTCTTTGGCTCAGGCCTTCTTCTCTTCGTCCTTTCAGCGCTATGTCGAGTTTTACACCCGGCTATTGCGTGCATCATTCAGTGCTCGCTCCCACTGCAAAAGTTTTTGACTCATGCTGCCCTGAGCAGGTCTGTTTAATCATTTTACACAGCTGGGGAAACTGTATTGATCGGTTAAACTCACACACGGGCGCCTTGCGTGATACAGCAAATCTGAAACAGAGCCTGATATCAACCTGGCAGCGGCTCCCAAAACGTTCACCAACTGGCTCATAACTTGGAGGGCTGGCAGACGCTACCGCTGCTGCTCTCACTTGGCAAGACCATCGAAACAAATGCCACTTGTGGGTGGGTTGTTATGTTGTTGTTGTTTTTTGTGGGGGGTGGGGGGGTGGTAGCAATAGCAGTCTAATTTCATTCAGTACATTCACCCACGACATTTATTCTCCTTTCTGCATGTGCATTGTTCCATTGAGGTTAAAACTTCAGCTTTTACTTTTGTGATTTTCACTTGGTAATCATCATAAACTGCCACACATTCCGAGCAAAAATTCCATGATAGTATTTGCAATTGTGCACAGTTGGTAGGTAGTCGACACCTTTTTCCCTCCCGATGTTGGTGTGGCATAGTGGCCAGAACATTTAATTACACATAGTTTACAGCAGGAGTCGGCAACCTTTTTAGCACTGAGAGCTACTTCATGGGTCCAGAGTCATATGAAGGGCTACCTACCAAGTTTGGTAGACCCCCAAGGATTACTGCTTTAACACCCGGATCAGCAAGGTGAGCCGAGTAACAAGTCTGGATTTGGTCACAACAGCCAACAGGGGTCACCAGTGTGTCTGCTCTGTGGGGAAAAACAAAACAAAACAATGCAAAAAACTTTTTAAACGTTGGTTTTCTCAAACTGGGAGCTACGATTCAATCAGTTATTAAACCACAGAGAGTTAAAAAGTTGGTAGTACTTGCCAAAATGGCCTTAGCTAGGAATTGTGTGTATGTGTGTGTGTTTGAACAATCTCATGTGCATGTGGGGGAAAATAGACATGTTTTTTTTCCATGCAGAGTCAAATAGATTCCACCCTCCTCCCTCCCCCCCCCAAAATCACGTTTCAGAACGTGTCGCTAGGCTAGATATCGATGTGTTTCCACTGATGGCAAAAGCTTTACACACACACACACACACACACACACACACACACACACACACGGGGAGAAATAGAGTTTGCCGCTGCTTCAGAGTTGATTATTTCCCTCTCAATGAGCAGTGAGAGCTCGAGTTTCACCGGTCACATGCAGCTCCTGCGGAGACGTGCTGACTGATGTGTGTGCGTGTGTTTGGGTGTGTGTAGTGGGAGCTGGGGCGTCTGCAACGCAAATTACTTTCAGCTGTCACTTTGCTGCGTTGCGTGCGCGTGCGCGCGCACACACACACACACACACACACACACAAATGTGCCAGGAGCGAAGTCGGCGTTATTGCCGTTTATTTCTTTCCACTATCTTATTTTCCCTTTCGGAAGCTGAGCTCCTTTCACTAAACTGAGCTCAGCACAAAACCTCTCTGTTCTCTGTCTTCAGACGCCTTCGGATTCCCTCACAGGATTTTGCTCCCAAGGCTGACACTTGGCGTCAGCGAAATAAAGCTCCGCCAGTGTGACTTTGTTTGTAACTGTGTGGACTCCATTAGTGTAAACATCTCCTAAGCTCATTCCAGCGTTCAATCATCCCCAAATTCTTGCGATTAAAATGACAGCCGCGTCCCTAAATCTCGCTGTGGTGCAATACAGGCTCATGTTGCCGCCACCGAGCGCTGCTTCACACTGAAGCCTGTAAATCCCTCCTGTTTATTAGCAGTTGTCAGTCACCCTGAAGGAACAGTATCAGGGAGCTATTTCTTGCCGGGTGGCTAATGCTTTCCTAGCGCAGGCTGCTGTGCGGCCTGGGAAAAAGGAGGTCTTCTTACGCGGCGTTTTAAAAGGTGGCACTTTGCAGCAACCCCCCCCCCCCCCCCCCCCCCTTATGATGATTCATCTCCGACCACGCACAGAGAAATTAAATTAGGAATAACGTGGGCTCCCGCCAGCTGCTCCTCGTTAGCGTCGACTGCGCTGACGTCTCTTCAGGTGTCGTCCGAAACCTGAGAGGAGGAAGATGAGAAAGGCGCCGCAGTGGAATGTATGGGGAGGCTGCCATGGACATAATGGGACAGAGTGGACGTAGAAAACGTGTGTGACAGATGGAAGTGTTTCCGTCACCAAGGCACAGCAGGTAGCATATTACACCCCCGCGTCCCAGCAGTCCGCAGCACAAATCACAGGCCTCGGCTGGCGGGGGACGGCTCACAGTCGCGTCTGTTATGGTTTCTGAGGCGCTGAGACGGCGCCGCTGCCGGAGTGGAATTCGGCCCTCAGGAGGACCATCCACTTTTGGGAGGTGGACCACCCATTGAAACGTCCATTGTTGGCTTAATTCATGATTTCTGTATTGGTAAAAGCTTAACATAACGGCCATAAATACATAAATAAAAGTGTTCACTCAAAGTACCAATTCATCGAATATATAGAGATCAAAGGTCTTGCCCCCAGTTAGCTGCGGGAATGGACAATCCAGTTCGCCTTGACAGCGTGTTTCGTATGTAGGGTGAACGCTCGCGTTCCTCAAATAAACCAATGAAGTATCCAGGTTGGTCAGGCCCGAAATGGTGGCCCATTCATTTCAGTGAAGTTGCACACCCAGCGCATTCGGGGGAAAAGTTTTGGACTCCTGCATTAATGGGAACATAGAGCATGCGCAGTAGTCCCTTCCCATCATGCATCTGTAACTCACAAGATCTATTTGGCCAATCAGAACGATTCTGGAGAACGTCATGTACAGACATGTCAGGACGCAGCCAATCAGAATGAGCTCAGACACAGCATGTAGGACTTCGTGACGTACGCTTTTTTAAACGACTGAAAGACCCTAACTGAAATTGCTGTTAATCGCGCTTTCAGGTCACAGTCGTCCTGTCAGCCGTTTTAAAGGCATTTTATTTTTGTATTGCAGTTAATGGGAAAAATGCTTTTTGGGCCCATGGGATTTTTTTTCTGCACTACCTCGAGTGGCCACTGGGAAAAATCGTCGTACTGCTATATTGCCAGTCTGGCATACAGTTCTTATAATACATCCATGAGGTTGGTGCTCGCAGGTTCACTGGCACCTCGGGAGAGGGAGGGTACGGAGTCCCTAGGGGGACTTAAGCGAAAGAGCGCTGCACTCTAAAATGTAACCACTTGATGTCGCTGTTTCTTCTTAAAAATCTCCAAATATTACACGCTTAACGTTTAAAACGAGACTCTTGGACGCCGCCGCCGCTGGGAAATCTGCATCCCTCCTCGGCCGTGTTGTCGGTTGTATTTCACTGGGGCATCTGTGTGGCATAGATTGCAAAGCCACTGTGAGGAATAATCTGTTGGGGAAGATTTACTGAAGCACACGCGCATTTATGTGTGCGTGTGTGCATCGACGACCGACTTGTCCAGAACTGGCACGTGCAGAGGAGATGAGGAGCAAAGATGGTGACGGACAAACTGGAGTGTCTCAGTTTTGTGTTTTTCAGCGGGACGGTTCGACTCTCAGTGTCTCTGCACAGCCCAGCGATTTTCTGTCGATTCGTCGCGGCACATGCATCAAACATGTGACCTCGCGAGTTTGTACCTTCCCTGTCCTCTCAGTCCTCTCAGTGTGTGTGTGTGTGTGTGTGTGTGTGTGTGTGTGTGTGCAGTCATGCTTGCAGCCTCTGTTATCTTTCCACCCCTCCAGCGTCACCAGGGCCGCTGCTGCTGGACAGCTTCAGCCCACACCACACTCAACCCCCCCACCACCTTCCCAGACTGCCAGGACAGCCAATAGAGGACATCGGGTATTTTTAGCCGAAAATTAGCGGCGATGGATGGAAATGATCATGTGCGGGCTCCGTGCAACCCATCCCCTCCCCCCGCCGGCCGTGTTTATCCTCCTGGGTCTTTTACGGTAATTAGGAGTAAAGTTCCTGCAAGTTCTTACAAAACAAATGGAAGCGCAACGATGACGCTGAGAGAAGAAAGAGAAGCTCCGTGTGACATAATTAGACCGTGCATGGTGCCTGTTGATGAATTTGTAAAAGGAGGCCCGGGGTCACGACCCCGTGTGACCCGGTCGGCTCCGGACTGCGGCTCCGCTGGACTCTGAGGACTCTTAAAAAGAAAAACGGGGATGTCGGGGGTGGTTGGTTCCAGCGTCGGTATGCGAGGGTCCTGTTGGACAGTCCTGCCATTGAATTCTTTGGCTAACCCAAGAAGTCGTCGCCGAGTTAATCACGTGCGACGTGGAGACGTTTCGCGGAGCTGCCCGTGTTTGTGTCGTTCATCTTGTTGCTGCGAGACTTTTTTCTTTGTCTCATTCTGACAGTTCATTAGGGCTGCGTGGATATTTTAGACGCTCCGGTGGGGGATGAGAACAGCTCTCTCCAGCCTCGGCCACGGCCACGGCCTGTAAAAAAAGTTAAGTTGGGCGTAAAAGGTTGAGTTTGCCCTTTTTTTTGGTTTCGAGGGATGAATCTTTCCAGCTATCAAAACAGAAGAGCCTCTTAGTTTTTTTTTTGTGCCCGTTGGACGTCAGGCCCGCTGACAGTCCCCAGATTCCTTTTTATCTCCCATCATCCTCAGCGAGCGCCTCCCCCTCATACCTACTGAAAGACGACCCTCCCTCTCCCTCACCTCCCACCCCCTCCCCTCCTCCTCACTGACACACACTCTCACTTTTACCGCTTTTACGTTCGCGGTTCACCCTCACACTTGTCAAGCGCCTTCCTCCTCGTACCGTCGGCACACAGACGTGCGCGCGCCTCGGCGTGCGTTTCCTTCCCCCGCCGCGAATGTTTGTCCCCGATGAAGCGCTTCTTGGGGCTGCTGCTGGAGCGACTGGCGTCCGCGTCGAAGAGCCTCAGGTTGGAAAAATGCTGGAAGCAGAAGAAGCTGAAAGGCAGGAAGACGGCGGTGAGTGACAGGAAGTGGCGGGCAGATTCGCGCTCAGCGTTCTGGCTTCCTTTTTTTTTGTGTAATGTGGATGCAGGGTCACAGGGTCACGGGAGCTTTGTGTGTTTGTCTCTCTTCGCCGTCGTAACACAACAGAGATAAAAGTTTTGGCGTTTCGCACCGAACCAAAGACGACTCCGCTGTTTGTCACTTCGTCCACGCACGCAACAGCAGCGTCTCGTCTTCCCTCTTCCCTAAATAGCTCGCCGTTACCCCCGTCCAGCGCCACAGGCATTCGGGATCCACCGCTCAAGCCGGCGCGTGCCTCGCCGCTCACAGACGCAACTCTGACCTCTCCCTCTTAATTATTGCGCGTTTGGCAGTTTGCCGTCGATTCGAGCAGACGTGAGAGCTGTTCGGTGACAATCCGACCTTCTCTGATGTCGCCGTTGGAGCCACAACCACCGCTGGGTGAGAGTGCGCTGGAGACATTTTAATTTGATTTGCAAGCCTTCAGTCTGGTCGTTCCGCCCCTCCCAGTGGAAAGTCGGACAGAGTTTCTGACTTGACAGAATAGGTCCACTTTAAATGGGTAATAAACCCATGTCATCTTTCGCCAGTCTGAAAAGTCTGAAGGGAGACTCCGCCCTGTCTCCGTCGGCTCTCGTGGTGTCATCTGTGTGTCCGTGATGCTCGGTAGTCCAGTTCCCTGAAAAGTCTGAGGCGCCACTGCCAACAGGGATGATCGGCCGCTGCCAAAAATATTAGCAACTCCGACCCACTGCAGCAGTCACGTCATTGGTGTTGTGTGAAAATGGTTCATCTCCCAACCGTGGATCATTTTGTGTCATAACTGTTGAGATTGTGTATTTATAGCAAATACTTGCAAATGCGTGTTCGCGGAAAGTTTGTAAATATTTTGCGGATTAGGGGGGGGGGAAAAACGCTTGCCGGGGTGTCCATTGGTTTGCTTTAAATGGTTTAGGGGTGGGCGTGGTGGTGGAGGTGGCGGGGGTGATGCTCCACCTTGCTGTGGTGCGTGTACGTGTGTTTACGCCACGCGTGTTTGAGTGAGCGCCTCTAATCCGAGCTTTAGAGAATGTGTCCCCGCTCGGGGGCCGTCTGCATGCGACCGCAGATTACTGCACATGATCTGGGACAGGTGTGTAGAAAAGTGTGGATTAGTGGAGTGCAGTATGTATTTTGAGAGTGAGCACGACGAACAATCTCCTCTGTGTGTGTGTGTGTGTGTGTGTGTGAAGCAAAACTGAGCATTGAGATTAAAAGTGTATCTGTATCCGCGTGTGTGTGTGTGTGTGTGTGTGTGTGTGTGTGTGTGTGTGTGTGTGTGTGTGTGTGTGTGTGTGTGTGTGTATAAAGCAAGACTGAACATTGAGATTAAAAAGTGTATCTGTATCTGAGTGTGTGTGAGTGTGTGTGTGTGTGTGTGTGTGTGTGTGTGTGTGTGTGTGGCCTGTTGCTTGGTTTGCGCGCTCCTATCCCAGATTACCCTAAATTTATCTTTCTGCTGCCAACGGACCGTGTGACATCACGAGCAGCGCCCCAGTGACATCACCGTCGATCACACAGGATGTCCTCCTCTGATTGCTATTTAATCTTTTGGCTGCAGAATTTTTGAGGATTTGATAATAACAAAGAGAGAGAGAGAGAGAGAGAAATTCCAGGAGGGATTATAACGTACGATCAAGCGAACCTGATTTCTGCAGCTTAGGATGGCTGTTGCACGCTTTTTTTTTTAAAGGTATATAGCCGAGCAGTAGGGTTGTTTTTTTTTTTGTTTTTTTTTTGAAAGCCTAGGACCAACCTAAAACCACTTCTAAATTGGATCTTGGCGTGATGTATGTGCGTGAGTCCAGGCAGGAGATCTCAGCGATTGCGGCTCCGCCCCTCGGGGTTGACAGAATTGTGGTCTGGTGGAGGTCAAGATGTTGATTGTGTTGTCCCCCTCGCAGGTGATCCTGACGGTGTACCTCAATGACACCCAGCAGATGCTCACCGAGGTCCCCATCACACCGGCAACCAGAGTGATCGATGTGGTGGAGTACTGCAAGGAAGCCGGCGAGGGGGAGTGCCACCTGGCCGAGGTGTGGAACGGCCACGGTGAGTCTGTCGGGTCGAACCCCCGGCCTCTGAGGAAAGAACCCCCACCCCCCTCCAAAAACAGGAAAAACCACATGACTTGGCAAAGTCTGAGTGTGCGCCAAGACAACACACTGTTGCGGAAATCCTCCCTTTGTGATGTCAAAGAGGGCATCACACCTATGGTGTTGGCTCCGCCCTCTCAGACCATCTTCATTTTTAGCAGGAGGCTGTCAACACAGCGCGAAACATGCTGCTTTGAAACACATAGAGAGAAGTTCCATGATTCTCCAGGAATTACCTGGAACAGACATACATGATGTAGACTTGTAAAAACTTGACCATATATTACCGTTGTGTATATATATATATATACATATACTACCCAGGTACTACCCAGGTGTTACCCAGGTACTACCCAGAAAATTTGAATATCCTGAAAAGGTTGTTGTATTTATGCAATTCAACTTAAAAGGTGAATTTGACATATTATATAAAGGAATATTATGCAAATCAATATATTTCAATGTTTTTATTCCTTTGGATTTTGCTGATCAGGTCTTGCAGCTTAAAAAAAACTCAAATTCAAAAACTCAGAAAATTAGTTTGTGGGTTTGTGGTTTTAATAAGCTGAAAATCTTAATAATCAAAGTTACAACAAGGAACTGCTTGAGATATATACATATATATATATATGTGTATATATATATATATATATATATATATACATGTATGTATGTATGTATGTATATACCCATATAAACACACAAACAAACTCTCGCGCACACACACACACACACACACACACACACACACACACACACACACACACACACACACACACAGAAAAAGTCTTCTCACCCGCCTTCTCAAGGATAATGACGGAGTGGCCGCGACCTACATCTCTGGCTTTCAAGCTAATAATCAAAAGAAAGTGCGACCTCTATCATCACAGCCACCAGCGGCTGAAATCAATGGGGAGTGAAGAGCCGGGGGTGCAAGCGCGCCATTGTGAGCGTGAATAGGCGGCCGCATCACGTGCACCTGCCGAGAGCCCCAGTGTCCATTAAAGCCGTGGCGTCGTCCATTCATCCCTGGTGGCAGCAGAGTGTGTGTGCGTGTGTGTGCGTGTGTGAGACAGAGAATGCGAGGCCAACTATAAATGGCTCCAATACTGTAACGGCGTCTCGGAGGGTGACACCGCGAGGCACATCCCATAATAAATGGTGCTGCTGTGAGATGACGAGAGGCCGTGTCTGCAGGCCACAGCTGGCCTCATGACCACTCTTACGTCTGTGTGTGTGTGTGTGTGTGTGTGTGTGTGTGTGTGTGTGTGTGTGTGTGTGTGTGTGTGTGTATTCTTAGCCCCAGTGTTTTATTTTGCCAGGAGGAAAATTGTGTTCAAAACAGAACAAAGACCGGGAACATTCCCCTTCTCACCTCTTGGCCCCGTTTCGTCATATTGATGTTAAAATATTAATAAACATAGTTAACATAAATACACTTTTGCAGCCTTTGGCAGTGTAAAGCACTGATTTTCACTGCCTCCACCTCCGGAGTTTGCAGGAGGCAAATCATGCATTAATTTTTTTATTACAGTTTTTCTTCTTTTTTTTTGTTTTAATATTTTCTTCTCATTTCAACTTAGTGTAAGACTCATTTTTTTTATCTTTACACATTTCTTTCTTTTTTGTTACTGATTGCTAAATATTTTCTTTATCTTTTATAACTATATTTTAACTATATATTATTTTATTATTATTAGTAGTAGTAGTAGTCATAGTAGAACTATAGCATACATTAATTATTGCTATGTTTTGGATTTGTGGCCTTCGTCTTTGCTATTGGTCCATTGTGTATTCACATTAAAACATTTCTTTTCATCTATTAGCTAAGGTGAAAAATAATAATTGGAGGTTGTGCTGTGCCGTGTTCAGAGCGGGCTCTCCCTCTGGACCTGCCGCTGATGGACCTCCTCCAGCAGTGGGGCACCCGGAGGCCGGAGGTCAGCTTCTACCTGAGACACTGCCCCCCCTGGACGCAAGGTGCAGTGACGCCCGCACACACAAACACTCACACACGCACGCTAGCTTGATTCGCTTCCGATCGAACAAACGTCCTGCGTATATGTGTCATGGCGGCGTCAGAGCCGGTGGCCCTCTGCAGGTTTAGAGGTGAGGTCACGGGCTCAGCAGGTAATTAGCCAGATAAGGTGATTAGAGTTACATAACACCAACAGGGCAAAGGAGAAGGGGAGGGTGTGGTGGGGGGTAACGGAGTAACAAGGACGTTCAACAGACAATGTAGCGGTGATGCTGCACAGAGCTGCTGGCGTGTTCCTCTGCACCCGCAGCTCTGAGCAGCAGCAGCAGCAGCAGCAGCAGCAGCAGCAGCAGCAGCAGCAGCAGCAGCAGCGGTGGCTGTGACATAACGCCGCAGCGCTGCCTCCTGAGGCCGGTGTTTGTGTTCGCTCCCTGTGGGGACAGAGCAACTTTACCACCTGCTGGTGTGCTCGCCACGTTATCTCCCTCCTCGTTACAAGAAAAGCCTTAATTATCATTCACAACAATCTCATTATAATTGTTTTCCCGCGAGCTGGGAAAACTATTTATTTATTTATTTTTATTTTTTTCAAACTTGCTCAGGCTTTGAGTTTGTTGAGCCTACGTATCTGATTTGGTCCTGCAAAAAACGTTGAAAAATGTTGTATAAGTAGATAGATAATTAAACAATGATAATAATAATAATAAGTGTTATTATTATCATTATAGAAAAAACACACAAATTGACCATCTTTTCTGACTGATAATTATAGTTATCACGCCCATTCATGTTGTTGTTTGTTATTCACTCTGTCTGTCTGTTAATGTCGCTGTGCTGTTAATGTCACTGTATTGTCCTATTGCACAATAACAAAAAAAAAGCAAAACAAAAAAATATATGGTTCTGCACTGAAGCAGATGAGGCTCCATCCAGCGTGGGCACATGTGACTCGGAGTGTTGGAGTGGCATCATTAATGCTGCTGTCACCTCGGTCGGCTTCTCACCTGTTCCCACTAAACTGGGCCTTGGACACCATGCAGTTTCTGTCCTCCCGGCCTAATTACGCGTCATTTGCTCCCTCTGAGCCTCCAGCGGAAATCACCTGGATCTCAGTATCTCACACCACTTTTCACCGCATCGCCAAATAATCACCCCTGTGACGGGGTTCTTTTTTTTTCTTCTTCTACTTCTTCTTCTTCTTCTTGGGATGCAGAAGTGATAGCTATCTTGTCACGAGGGACTCTCTCTCTCTCTCCTTCCTGCCACATGCTAATGAGGAGTAATAACAGCTCCAGCCGGCCAGACGGCGCGAGAGTGGCTGGTTTCTTCGGCTTGACCGGACGCTGGGAGCTGAATTTTCTGCTCTATTGACTGGAGGCGCGACACGCAGCGGACTGGGATTAGCCCAGATTTAGCCTGTCTGGTCTTAGCGGCATTACTACCAGCGATGCTATTTATAGATTCAAACTCGGCGGGAAAACTCGCAGAGGTGAGCGTCGGCGAAATGGGTGAAAGGTGGCTGCCGCGTGCGTGTCCCTCGTCTTTCAATGCGGAGAATTTTGGCAATCGGTGCGCGGGGGGGAAAGTGACTCCTTGACCGAAAAGCGCTCCGTCGCCTTGACGCCGCCGCTCGTCCCCCGCATGCATCCCGGTGAACTGAGTTGGATGTCAGGCTCCAGAAGGATTCCTCCTCCTTGGAGCTGCGACGGTTTCACTTTACGTGAACGATCCAAACATCAGATAAGACCATTTGCTTTTGTTTCATTTTCAATTGCCATTAAAGCAACATGATGTGTTTTCTACATATCCCTCATACAAAAAGTTTGCCCACCCCTGAGTTAGGTGCACAGAAGACACCTCCACCCTCATAAGCCCTGCTCTCATCCTCATTTCTTCATTGACCCGGCTGCATTTGTAGGCGTCGGCATCTTCAACATCCTTAAAGGGAGCAAAGGGGGATTTACAGGATCGACAAGGAACAAACCTGCAGACAAGACACGTTATGACATTTTGCTAAATAAAAGCTAAACACTCAAATTATCACCACAACGTGTTTTATTCTTCTGTCTGCAAAGGTGATGTGGAGGTTTACTTCACACGCACCGGAACGCCCTCAGCGCGCCTCTTCCTGGGCTCTGCGTTTGTTTAATTTCACTGGTCAGATGTATAATTATATTTCTTTCCTGTGCAGGAAGCCTCCAGCCGCTGGAGCAAAGCTGGACCACAGGAGCTGCAGACAGTGTGGCAGACAGGGTAGGTGGCGCGCGCGCGCGCATGCACACACGCACACACACACACACACACACACACACACACTATAATGTAAACCACGCTGGGCTGCAGAATCAGAAGCTGTTGCCTTTTTCACCCCCGGACGTCACCCATTGGCTGGCTTCAATTCATCACCATCTGAAAATGATTCTGATTGGAGGTTGTTCAAGGTGAGACAACTGCTCAGACTTTGGAAGCTCGTTGATCCCGCTGCCTCGCAAGGTTGCGTACGACCACGCGGCTGCAGAGAGCCTCGGTGTGTTGCACCACCTCTGCAGTGTAACTGCAACTGTGTGTTTAAAGTGAAAACCCATAAAGACTGCCGGCGTATGGAACGAAATCAGAAAGGGTGAAAGGGAATGTGTGTGAAGAACAAAGGTGATCTACCGAGTGCTTGACAAAAGAGGGAAAACTCCTGAAATTTGAAAATCTGCAACCTATTACTCTACCAGCGCATAACAACCTCGGCGCCGTTGAATAAACTCTAGATTCTCGGTTCACCGTTTTTCTTTTTTAATCCCACAGTAAAATCTTTTATTTGTGTGCAAACCCTCTCATCAGGCTCAAGTGGCAGTCGCGACTTTGATCTGTGAAAATCCCCCTAATTTATCTAAAACCAGGCAAAAATTACACCGTAAACAGGCTGCCCTTTTTTCGGTGGTTGTTGTAAATCCATATTTATGTTTAAATAAAATTTAAAAAAAATAAATAAATAAAAAATGACGGGAGAAACAAAGTGGCCCCTTTTGTCCCGCTGCCGCCGCGTGAGTCAGTTGCATTAGAGCGACCGTGTTTTTGCTTCGCGCCAGTCAAAATACTGAGTCACAGGGCCCAAAGGAGCAGGTGAGGTCACGCTGGACGCTTCTAATTTGGGGAGGATTTTTACCAACCTGTGGGCTCCTGCGCTGCTGTGACACCATCCGTTTGTGTAAACGATGGTTAGCAGTCACCAGCCTGATGTGTGTGCGCGCGTGCGTGCGTGCGTGTGGTCAGTCAGTGAAGGTAGGATTAGCTCGGTCCCATGACATAACGAGGCTAAGAGGATTGTTAGCGAGCCAAACTACTCCTCCTCCTTCCTCCTCCTTTCTTCCTCCTTTCTCCTCCCTCCTCCTCTCCCTCTCGCCTCCTTCACACTCGCCCGTGGGCATCGGTCTTCTCCGGACGTCCTGCCGTTTGGTTTCCGAGCGACGAGAGAGCGGAAAGAGTCAGAGGGGCGAGGCGGGAGCGTGGCGGTGAGTCCTGGAGATGATGTGCTTTTTGTTTCTGAAGGCGTGTGTGTGTGTGTGTGTGTGTGTGTGTGTAAGAGAACAATTCCCAGTTGGCGTGTCGAGCTCAAACAAGTGAGTGTGTGTGTATGCGTGTTTGCATTTTCAAGTCTTCTTCCCACCTTCCTCCTCAGTCAGCCTTTCATGCATAATAGAACTGTTGCAAGGCTGAACAAAGAGGTTCAGATCTGAGGTGACTGGGAAGTCGGTCTGTGTGTGTGTGTGTGTGTGTGTGTGCATGTTCAGAAAGTTTTTCTCCAGCTTAGTTCCCGATTTAAATTCACACACACACACACAGACGGCCCCTGTTTCAGGGCTGTGTCATGTGTTAGGTGGGTGGGGGTGCGGGGGGAACCCTGCCCATGTGTTACTGCGTGTGTTTTAGAAAAAAAAAAACATTGGTTCATGTCTTTTATGCTGTTAGAATCTTATTATAGATGTATGATATATAAGAATTTTATTTGAAAAATATTCACTTTGGTTTTTGTCTCTGTGTATATTTACTTTAAATTCGACCAAATTTGATCGAGGCCTTTAGACCTAATTTTTCTCAATGACAGTCGTTAATTTGAGTCATTTGCAACCATATTGGTTTCCCCCTGCTGCCCAATCTGTAAAATGCAGTTTTGGCACGTTTTAAAACCTGGAAGCTCCTTCTGATGTTTTTACACAGTCTAAAGTGGTAAACGTTGCATGGCTAACGCCAGCTAGCTAGCTAACTACTTACCTTTCTAAAGCAAAAAGGCGGCCAATGAATGAGCAGTCTCTTCACTTTGGAAATTTAGTAAACTGCTATACTCTATACTATTGTCGGCCCCTTTTGTGAGTGATCATGCAGTCCGAGGCGGACGAGTGCCAGCCGCTACACCCCCAGTCGACGGCGCGGTGGTGTGTGATATATTAAGACGTCGGGTGTTGGTGTGACTCCTGACCAAACACACATGTCAGGGCTGGTGTTTACCAGGATCAAGATGAATATTTTTTGCCGCGTATCACCGCTAGAAATACCTCTGCGGGTTATTTGATAGCCTCGGTCAAAAGTACATTCGAACAGCCGATCGAGCTAAAAACGTCCCCGCGGTTTTGTCCACTGGTTCTCAACTGGTGGAGTCTCAGGACCCTTATGTTTTTTTTCTTATCATGAAGTCGCGACCCAAGTTTATTCCACGAAAATGAAAACACTAGCCCACTTTCTATCATGTTTAGTAAATAAATTGTTGAACTTATTGAATTGAATTGTGCTTGCTGCAAAATAAATGCCCCCAACATTTTCTCTATAAATATATATATTT